>NW_024543073.1:1200000-1667500 GCF_018167655.1 Microtus oregoni | reverse complement strand
TGTTGTTGTAGTGGTCACTTCTAGCAGCCACTTTTCCTTCTCTGTAAGCCTGGCCTTTTGTGGCAATTGTTTTCCAGTATCTAATTTGCATATACATGTATCACAAATGCAGCTATGAAGACGCGTAGTAAATGAATATGTGTTAAAGTCATCATGTTTTATGATAAGTTTAGGGGCTGGAGAGCTCGCTTGGCGGGGGGGGGGGGGCAATTGCTTTGCAAGCAGCAGGGCCTGGGTTTGACCCCCAGATTTCAAACCATAAAAGCCCAGTGTAGTGACATCTTGTATTTGAGCCCTGGAGAGGTAGAGACAGAGACATTCCTAGGATTCCTTGGCCAGCGAAGCCTTGCCTCTTTGGCAAGTTGCAGGTCAGAAGAGACCTTTTCTCAAATAAAAAATAAAAGTGCTGGTGCCTAAGAAACCACACCAAAGCTTGCCCGGCACTTATAGGCACAGGTGCCCACAGGCCCACCTGTAAGCACACTCCGCTATAAAGAGATGCTAAAATTCAAAACTGAAACAAGCTTGCTAACTTCCTGTCAGACTGGAGGGGCTTGCTTCTTCTGTACAAACTTTCTAATGCTCAGTTATGTTTTATGCAGAAAAAAATGAACTGCTGATTTTTTTCAGTAGATTACATACTGGAAAAGAAATAAACTTAAATAAATGTAAGTTCATTACATCATACAGTTACCTCATTAGTTTTGCTCTAGACACAGACATGACCAATACCAAAAAAAAAAAAAAAAAAAAAAACAACGAGGAATCAGAATTGGCATTCTTATGCATTTTAATGGAGCAGTTATATAGGGTACATTTTACATTCACTGGTTGTGATTTAGGTCATTAACTCTCTAATTTTTCTCATATGAAAATGATGACAAAATCTTTTTCAAAAGGTTCTTGGAAAACTAAGGCACTTTAAAGCCCTCATCACAGGACCTGAGATTTAAAGACAGAGCTACTCCATTTCTGCATTGGGAGCAGTGAAATCAATCTGTGCACAGCATGTACGGGCCCTCCAGCTCACATTTCTGTTGTATTTTCAGCCTGCTAGATGCTGCAACTGCCTCAATATTGACTTTTCCTAAGACAACTATGTCACCCAAATCAAAGTAGTCCCAAGTCCTCCAATTCTCTGACATTATAGAAAGCAGGCATTTTTCATTAATCCATTAAATTAGCATCCTAAAAATAGTTGTAATGTGGGCAATCAATCTTAATGGATAATGAACGAGCAAGTGGACAGACAACTCAACAAATTTTTAAATAAAACATGCTAACACAATCCAATTATATGAAAACTTGTTATCTACCTGCTCAGGAATGAGGCTATGATTGTAGTCTTGTCTCCTAAACCACTGTTTCTCTAGGAGCACAAAACAGCAGTTCTTAAACCTACAAGTGTCTCAGGTGCTTTACATAGGGTTCACTCAAACTGGGGTGCCAAGGCGGCATATTCATGTTAAATAAAATGGATTTGGCTAGAACTTCCAAGAACTTATGAAATGTTCCTAAATGTACCTCTATTATTTCCTACGATGCATTCATGACAACTGGCAGTCTCAGCACTGATTATATAAGAAATGTATGGATCGACTCCAAAAGTATTGAAGATGGGTACTTGCCATCCACAAATATGTGATCCCTTACGTCAAATTAAACACATCTACTACATTCATCAGTAAACTTGCTTTCATCTTTAAATTATATATACACCAAAAATTGTTTAACAATAAAGGTATTAGTAGATGTTTGACTTACATCCTAATCTCTACATGTACAGTAAACATATAGGAAGCAGTCTAGGAATCTGTTTCAAAGACTATACAATCAAAGTGCCGAATCTTGTTCACAGGACAGGGATTAAAGCGCTGAACCAATGCTAAGGAAACTATTCTGCTAAGGATTTTTTTTTAACCTAAGCTGAAATGCAGCTAATTTTCGAGATAAGATCTTGGTATGTTGCTGAGGTTAGGCTAGAACTCATCATCCTCCTGCCTCAGCCTTCTGAAGGCTGGATTAGCGGTTCTTTTTAGTCATGTATTTGAGTTCTGCACTTTAGGTGGTTTTCATTGCTGAAGAACTCATTTTAGTGGCAAATATGTCACTAAAATTGTAGGCCAATTCAAATAAAATGTCAAAACAAGTACTTTCTACTCTTATGATAAAAATAAAACTTGGCAAAAATTTTTCCACAGGACTAAGATAGATGCAAAAAAATTTAAGATACCTATTATACTAGACAGCATGACGTCTTGGGCAGCAATTAATTTCTTGGCCTGAATTAGATCTTACAGTAGTGGTTCTCAGTCTTCCTACTGCAGCGACACTTTAACGTGGTTCCTCGTGTTGTACTGACTCCCAGCCATAAAATTACTTTCTTTGCTACTTCATAACTATAAACTTGCTACTGTTATGAATTGTAATGCAAATATCTGTGTTTTCTGCAAGTCCTAGGTGACCCCTGTGAAAGGGCCACTCAACTCCCAAAGGGGCCATGACCCTTTGCTGAACAGTACAGGACTCTGGCTTATAGTTTGTTAATGCTTGCTTGCACTAAAAATAGAATAATATAAACAACTTTTAGTAAATTAAATCAGAACATCCCAGTACTTTTTTTTTAAAAAAGTAACAGCTCTACAAGACTGATGTGGGAAGACCTCACTGAGGCCCCAACCTCAAACAAAAAGAACACTCCAGGAGTCCAGTACACGTCAATGTGAAATAAATTATTTCTCCTTCCAAGTCAGCTTCTCTTACCTCCTGTTTGAACTGTTGCTTCATCCTAGCACTAGGAGAATCTGAAATTTATCTTTAGAGTCTACTTTTTTAACTCTGAAAATCCTGCAGCCCAGGTCACATCCTTCCATCCCGACTGTAAGCTGCGCTGCATGGTCACGGCTTTCATGCCTCTCCTTTCTTTACTACAAACCCTTCTGAGCAGTCTTCCTGTTTACACTCTTGCCTCTTCCTGTCCGTCCCAGATGGAGCTGAGCGGTGGCTATTTGTAAAACAGTTCACTTCCATCTGTCTGCTTGGCTCCCTTTCTGGTGGATCCAGACTCCTTCCTGGGACACATCTATGCTGAGCACACCTGCCCGCCCTTCAGTTGCCCCACGTCTCAAGGTCTCAAGTTTCCTCTCTCTCTCTCTCTCTCTCTCTCTCTCTCTCTCTCTCTCTCTCTCTCTCTCTCTGTTTTTTCAAGACAGGGTTATTCTGTGGCTTTGGAGCCTGTCCTGGAACTAGCTCTTGTAGACCAGGTCAGTCTCGAACTCACAGAGATCCGCCTACCTCTGCCTCGCGAGTGCTGGGATTAAAGGTGTGCATCACCACATCTAAGGTTAAGGTGCTCCTGTTTGTCCTAATGACCAGCAGGCAAAATTTCCCAAAACTTAAGTTCCACTCTGAATTTTAGAAAAATCAATGATAATTAATAGAGTTTTAAATTCAACTTGCTTTTATCTTTATTTTTGTATTGCTCCTATGGTATAGTATGAATTATACTTTGGACAGAAACATAAAATGTGAATTTAAAAAAAGGAGGAGTCTGTGGGTGGTGGTGGTGTACGCCTTTGATCCTAGCACTCAGGAGGTAGGAGGATCTCTTGAGTTCAAGTCCAGCTTGGTCTAGAGAGTAAGTCCCGGGACATCCAGGGCTACAAAAAGTAACCCTGTCTCAAAAATAAATAAATAAATTAATTAATTAAAAAACTAAGTGTTACATTTCCTATATACTTTATATACATAAAAACTGGCATTTCCTTAAAGGTCTTAAAGCCACATCAGAATATTCTGTTGAACTTAAATCTGGAAACCCAGTCTGACTTTCTAATTCTGCTTGGAAAGGCTATCTCTGACATTTGTAACAGATTTTATTTCACACAGTAATCACCTGTAGACGCTGCAACAAGCTGGGGCTGGCTCCGAGCAAAGCATTGGATTCAAGGTTCTAACAAGTCTGCAACAAGTAAGCTCGGAATCAACCTCTCATGCAAATACCAAGTTCCGAATCAGCTTCTTGGCCTGAAGCCTACAGCAACCACCCTAGTGACTTTTCTTTAAGTCACAGCCCCATCTATCCTTGAACTCAGAGACCCACCTGCCTCTGCCAACCTGCCAAGATTAAAAGCACAAGCTACCATGCCCAGCTTATCTCAGTAATTGGCAGAAAAGAAGGATTTCTCACCCACTTCCAGGGGTGAAAGGAGGTTTAATTGCCCTGGGCTGCAGCTTAGGCATTAAGGGCTCCCAAAGAAAAGCTACGGCCGTGCAATGTGAACTTTTGCTCTAAAAATGTACTCACAGGTTTATTAGACTTCATTTTAGTACTAGAGATATTACAGAGGTAATTTATGTCCTGAGATCAGGATTCATTACCAACCAGGCCCTAAATTTAAGACTGTAATGACTTCCTCTCTGTACTCCTATTAAGTTATTTTACAAGTCTTAATATTAAAGCTAATTATTAAGATGAAATGACAACCTGAGTTATTTTTAGAAGGTAGATATAGATCATGATCCTACCAGTTCTTAGCATCATAGGAAAAATCTAAACAAGTTAACAAGTTTATTGAACTTATTATAACCCCAAACATGTTATACCACAAAGCCCACAGATTAACAATAACTTTATATGATGTAGGCATCGCTGATCCAGACTGCAGAAAGAATTCCTAATCACGTGCTAAACTGAGCTTTGTCAAAGATGAAGTCGCAATTCCCTATCTCTGAAGCTCCCAATCTAAGGCACACACATATATAGTAAAAACAGTCTTAGTGGTAATCTGCATAAATTCTGTATCTACAGTTAGAAGGGCTAGACTACAACTTCCACGTAGTTATCCAAGGTACTCAACTCCCTGAACATACTTTTTCTCATGGATGACATGGACCAGTATGAATGAGAGAGCACACACTAACGCCACAGGCACCACGTAAAGTGTAACGCTGGCCAAGTCACAGTAAATAAAGCTCTCGGCAAATGGAAGAACGTGGCAGGGTTTCAGTGTAAAGAGCTGAAGTCCAGGTTGGAGAGGTGCCCAGAGATGCAGAAGTGAACCACAGGCTCTCATCTCAGCTTTAAGGTCCTGAGACTATGTTGGGAACCCTTGGTAGAGCAGACCTCCACTGCCTGAAAATAAATGTTTGTCTGCAAAAAATATGATTAGAACAAACACAGAGCAACAAGAGTTTTAGAAACGACTAGTTCAACAAACCTCGAAAAGAAAATAGTATCTCAGACTTGGCTTTATTTACGGTTTGGCTACCACTTAAGTAGTAAATGTAGTCAAATTTTGAAAAATAAACTAGAAAGAAGTGAGAAAAGGATCATTAAATGAAATGAAAAACTGTCATTTAGAATCAAACCCAAATGATAGTAATCAGAAAACACAATGCTTGGATGTTCTAGAATCAAACCCAAACGATAGTAATCAGAAAACACAATGCTTGGATGTTCTTTTCTTTTGGTTTATTTAATTTGAATACATGTCCTAATGTGACCAACACACAGGAAATCCCAGCCCGATCAACAAGTGCGGCTCTTGCACCTGTCAAGCGATGATGAGAAGTAACGGAGCAGAAGCAACTATTAAATGTCAGTCTTAATCCTCTTCAGAACTGGAATCATCCTCCTGGTCAGAGAGTTCCGGCACAGGGAAGCGGAGAATGGCAGCTACTCCTGTCAGCTGGCCAAGCTGTTCCCCAGACACATGGAGACTGGAGAATATCCGAACCGTGCCTGCATTGTCTTTCACGCTGTCCACCAGCCTGACGTACCGGCTGCGGGTGGCCACGTCCTGATGCCGGAAGAGCTCATCGCTGATGAGCAAGGTGTCGATCGCCAAGGCTTCGTTGGCCCTCTCTACCTGCTTGAGTCCATAGAAAGCGCGGTCAGGCTCGTGCTGCAACATTTTATAGAAGTCATCCAAGGCTTTCACTTCCCCAGCAGCTTTCGTGTCCGAAAGGCGGCTGGCTACGGTGGGGTCACAAAGGGCCTCCTTCAGGGAGTACTTGTGTCCAGAGGAGGCGTGTACCTAGAATCACAATGATGAAAGACAAAGAAATGTTGAAAGCATCCGTTAATCAGCCCACATGGCATAAGACAAAAGCATGAATAAGCCCTTACCTATTTAAGGACTTTAGCAAAGGTTACCTTAGGAAGGTGCTAGCCACTACACCCATCTCTTTGCTAATTCGATTTTCATCCCAGCTGAACCAAGTTTTAAGCCTTCTGCTCCTTCCAGTTCTAAAACAACAGGTACCAATCATAGCAATCCCTCTGCCCACTCTTAACTATCTCTGGGTAAGAATTTTACCTGAAGGAATTTGGAGCGGTTTTCCAGGAGCGTCTTGTTGTCTGTCTTCACGGCCTGTTGAAACATGTAGTCACAGAACTGCTCTCGTACAAATCCCGGGCTGGCCACCAGAACACACTTTACAACGTCAAAGTTGATGTGGCGCTGGATGGCCTGGACCACCTGTTCATAGAACCTCTCCAGGGCCCGGTCATGCTGGGAACAGTTGCCTTTCCGCTTCCTGGGGATGTTCACCTCCACCTTGGCACGGGTGAGGGTCATACTGGGTGTGACTAGGCAGACGTGGGCGAGGCCCTCCTGCATGACAACAGCTGCCACATCAGCACTCCAGGCTGGGTCACAAGCCTGCTCGATGCGCTCCAGAACCACACTGTCCCACTGTTTCTTGGCCAGGGTGAACTGGCGGTTGGGCTCCAGTTCAATGGTGTGGTAAGCCCCCATCTTCACGTACTCATTCTCTTGGATATTGGTCCCCTTGACTCGCAGCTGGCAGGCTTGGGAGTCAAAGTCTATGGCCTCCACGCAAAGGGTGAGGGTGGTGCGGACACGGTTACTCCCCACGCTGCCCGTGGAGGACTCGGTCTGGACCTTGCGGATGGTGGAGGCGCGCAGGCTGTCGCCCACCTGCACTAGATTGTAGGTGTGCCACATGTCCTCGGGCTCCTCGGGGACCAGGGTGACCTGTCCCGCACTGTCCTTCTCGATGTCCTTCCTCACAAGCTTCATGATCTTGCCTGGGGCTCACTTCAGAACGGGAGGTGCTGAGGGGGTCCCCAGGAGAGACTCAGGGTGCGGGGCGGGGGTATGGTCTAGGCTGGGAAGGGGACAGGAAAAAAACACTACCGCTGACTCCTGCAGCCCAGGACAGAGCTTTCTGCCACGCTTTTCCCTGTCTCCACGCGCCGATCCACGCTGCGCGGCAGATTTCCCCCACGATGAACACACACGACCCGGTACTTTCAGTCACCGGCCCCGCGCAAGCGGCTGACGCGGCGATCGCGCATGCGCAGCCCGCCTTTCGGCGCACGTCTGTCGTCCCGACCAGAGAGGCGGGGCCTGGGGTTTGCGCGTTTACGCAGGCGCAGTAGACGGAAAGGCGCACCCTCCGAAAGTCAAGGGAGGCGCTTAGCGGCTCTGGCTGCCACTCTTACAGTGAAGCTGAGCTCGGATTTGTAGAGTTTTCCCACGCATTCCTGTGTCCGAGAAATTGCGGAGCATGTGAGTGCTAGCATATGTATTTAAACTGAGTTTGTCATTTTGCACCTCCTTCCTTGATAGGGAGCCGGCTTCAAAACTTACGTAAAAGTGAAAAGCCTCCTCAAAAGTGCACTTAGTTCCCAAAGTCCAAACTCTACCCGATCTTGCTCATTCCTTTCCCGCGCTCAGACGTGACGCATGCTACTTGGCACTGGGATTTCCAGAAGCAGTTTCTAAGAACTAGTCGTGTTCGGTCTGGCCTCAGCCACATGCCCAGCTGTTTTCGGCGCCTAGTGACCCTGTTTGCACGATTCAGTTAACCCAGATGTTAAGGGACAGAGCCCAGAGAAAGCAGAAACTATGCGTGGAATGTACCCCTGGTGGACCTCTATGTGGCTTGACCTGATATCCTGGGAATCCCAGAATCCCAGAATTGGCAGGCAGTAGTCTCTGAGGCGCTCAGTGTGGGAGCTGGGCTGTGATAGATAAGCACTGATCTCCCCTGCCAACGACTGGGCAAAAGCTGAGGCTATGGGAAGTTGAGATAAACCGATCTACTAATTATGACCACCCCTAAAGAAGAAGCCACAGAATTGGTTGTAAAGAAAAAAAAAACTTTTTATATTCCCCCTTTCCCTGCTCTTGGTGATGGAAATGCCTCTTTCTTGAGACATTGGGAAGCAGAGAAGTCGGGAATATACTCTCACTGCGTTTTGTGTAAGGATCTTAAAAGCAGAGCTCTCCAGCCTTAATTGAGGAGACGAGGTTAAAGGGGGGGATGCATTTATGTTAGCTGATGTCAGCTCTCTTTTTTAGAGGTTACCAGGGAGGGGTGCGGGTTGGCCCTTCCAAGATTCCAGTTTAAGTTAGCACCTTTACTTGTTTTGTATCCTGTCTCTGTCTCCCCGTCTCTGTTCTGTCTATCTCTCATTCCTATTTTCCCCTTTCCATCTTCCTGTCACAGAGTCCCTAAGTCATCTTGCCTTCCTCCTCCAAAGCCCCCAGCCCTTCACAAGACACTGGACCCATTAGATCCAGAAAGTGGCTTCATAGGCTCCTAATGAATGAATGGATTTCATTGACCTGCAATCAAGTTTTGAAAACTTGGCGAGCACTTTCCCACACTTTTCTTATCTTTTCATATGACGAAAATGCTACCCTAATTTTTAGAAAGGTAAATGAAACTATGGGGAAGTTGACAAATACCTTCAAGAGACTATAACTGGCCTTCAGATTCAGGCCTAATTAACTTCACACCCTGTTCCACCAACCACCTATCTGTCTTTTATATATCTAACCATCTGCGCACACATACGTTACATACTGTTATCCCCCACTACCTTCCTTAGCTGACACCTTTACCAGTTCACTATGGACAGTCTGGAAATCACTGGAAGGACTGAAATGCATTGCTGCCCCCACCCCACCTCAGCATTTGTTAAATCTTATACTCATTATAGTCTTTGCACACAGTTTTATATCTACTCAGTCAGTCATTGTTATTTTTGAGAAATCTTTAAAAAACATGAGTGCATTTATTTCTAATTTGACACACAGAAACCCTATAACAACTTTACTTCCTATTTCCTGATTCCTCTAAGTGGTAAGGCAGACATCTTTGAACTGATTATTTTTTTTTTTCAAGGTGGAGTCTCATGTAGAAGAAGATGGCCTCTAACTGGGTATATAGTAAAGGATGACCTTGAATTTCTGATCTTCCTGCCTTCACCCCTGAATGTGGGGATTAGCGGCCTGCCCCAGCTATATTCCCAGGCTTTTATGAGGCTCAAACATGGGGCTATGGAAGAGTTCTGCCTACTGAGCTAGATCCCCAGCCCTAGACTACCTTTTAAAATGTCATAAAATGTCAGTGTCCTTGGTGGTTGAGCACATCACAGTATTTCTTAAAGACGTAGTTTGGTCTGAAACACATTCTGCAAGAGCTAGAATGGCTAGGAACTTTCTGTTTGTTTTTGTTTTCTTACTTGAACTTAGTGTTGAGTGATCAGATACCCCCTCCAGTATTTTATGTTACCCTTAGTACATTTTAAAATGAATAATGATACCATTCTTTTAAGTTATTTGGGGTCCCAATTCCTAATTTCAATCACAAGTCCTTTTCAAGGTGAAGTGCTCTGTCTGTAAATATTGCACTCTCGTTTCGAGGCACATTTTGTTTTGCAAGGAGAAAAACCTTCATTTCCAGTGTGTCCTAGGAATCTTTATACCGTACCTGTTCATCCTGTGGTCAGTACTTCCTGTCTCATGTGGTTTCATGTACCTATCTGGAAGGAGCAGCTGAAATAGCTCATCCTAAAACCACATCCATTTCAATTTGATCACATGATCTGGCCTTTTTGAACTCTGAACCGAGGATGTTTTCTTTCGTGTATCCTTCCATGGTCCTGGCAAAGTCCTTTGTCTGCACTGTCATGTGCAATGGTAAGCTAGTCAGGGGTAAAGTGTGACAGCCATACTAACGTTCCAGATGCGCTTTAACACTCCGATATCGTTATCAAATGTATTTCATTTCACATAAACATGACTGTCAGAAACTACTATGGTTATAGGTGGTTTTATTTCCATTTTTTTTTTACCAAAGAATCAAAACCTCAAGGAAAAAAAGACCATGATGTAGTCTCGCTGCTTGAAGCTGTCATTTGTGCTTATTGACTTTTGAAAACAGAAACCTTCACATGAATATTTCTAATTACATCTCATTTTCCCATCATGTTCATATTAATCTTTCCAGAAGAAAAAAGTCACGATGGCGCCATCAAACAACTTGAGTCTGTTGTTTCTGGGCGGATTGGGCTGGATGTCCAGAGAGCTAAAGCTCTCTGCCCTTCATTTATTTCCACTGTGACATTTGGCCCCCTCAGTCTACTGGAAACTCAATTTCTTCTACATGAAGACTGAGGGAACTGAAGTCAGTTGTTTCAGCTACAGTTGTAAAGGTTATGCTGGGTCAACTTAAGGAAACTAACACCAATGATATTTGTTTTCAATCTCGTACACTCGCTTAAATCCGACTCTTTCTGAAACCCAATTTAGTGATTTGGGGTTGAGGGGTTGTGCACCAAGAAATGGTGTGAACTGGGCCCACGAGACCGTGAGATGGTTCTAAAGGTACCCACTGCCAAACCTGAGTTGGGTGTCCAGGCAGGAGAGAAATGACTATGGGTAGTTGTCCTCTAACCTCCACGTCCACTCTGTGGCACACTGGAGCTCCCCCATACATATACACACAAAATACATAGATGACAAACAGGTCTAAAAGCACAAAGATTGGTAGACTTGGGAGGCATTTTTAAGCTGGAGTTTGCCAATGTTAGTCTATAGGCATTTCTGGGTTTTTTTTTTCACTTTATATTAAAAACAGATTGTTCCTCTTCTCATATTGACAGTCTTGATGCTCTAACAGGAAAATGCTCGCTGGTCGATTTGTAGCGTTCTGTAAACAAGGCACTCTGGTAAATCTCTAAGAATGCTTAGCTCGAAGCTAGAAATCAGGTTCCCACGGAAGTAAGTGTAAGGATGAATCTGAACAGGATCGCTTCAGGAGTTAACTGTCATGGGAGTATTCCCTGTCCGGGTTGTGTGCAGTTATGTACCGCAGCACATTTCCTAGCTGTGCTAGCGAATGCAGTGCTCCATGTGCCTCCTTGTTTGCTGAGCGGGGACAGTTCCTGTTAAAATAATATGCAAGGAATGGATTGTATGACGGCAACAAGGATTCTAGGCTCTTGAAGGGTGAATATTGTGCTTAAAGACCTTGTGCAGAGGCAGGCGGATCTCTGTGAGTTCGAGATCAGCCTGGTCTACAAGAGCTAGTTCCAGGACAGGCTCCAAAGCTACAGAGAAACCCTGTCTTGAAAAAAGAAAGACTTTGTGCCTAGCACTCATTCCTTTTTATTTATATAGATTTGTGGGAGGAGGTGTTGTTTGTGGTTTTGTTTCCCTTTCTGGTAAAACTTACTTTGCTAAAGCCCCCCCCCCCCAGGAGTATATCCCAACATTACCTCTCTGTGCCTATTGTGTCTTCCAGACCACTGAAGGGCACAGCCCACCTTCTTTATTCCCCAGCGCAAGTAGTGAACTTGTATTGATAAACTTTCCTGGCATACACAAAAAAGTGAGTGACTGTTCCCTAATTTAGAGTTTTTAACTTGACCATCATTGAAATCTTAAATGTAAGAAATTGATTTGCATTTGATGCTGTATCTAATAACATACATAAGACTACACTTAGGGCAAACATCTATAAACCTATTTCAGTTTTACAGATATCAGCACTGACATGGGAAAACAGTGATTTTAAAATGTGACCCTTACAGCACACATAAGCAGTGAGAGCTCTGGTTATGAATATCTGGGGACAAACGTTATTTTTTTCAAAAGAAAATATGCCAACTTTAGGCTGTACAAAGGTTCCTTGGTGACCTCTACAAGCAAAGTGTGTGACAGAGAGGGCTGTTCAGCTAATTATAGGGGAAAGGGGACAGGGAAAAGTGGAAAGTCCTTTTAAAAGAAATTTCTTATACTCACTATTTAAGGTTTCTTTTAACTACAAATGCTGACGTGGCAAAGTCAAATGTCTGGTGCCCACCCACCACCTACCCCACCATCACCCACTGCCACCTCAGTGTGCTAGTGTGTGCTAGTGTGTGCATGGGAATGTGTGTCTCTCTGTTTGTATGTGTCTGTGTAATACAGGAATAGTCTGCCAAAAATAGCATAACAAAATGTTTTTGCAGCTAAACGTCTATAGTTAGTGAAATAATTTTCAGAATACATTTAACTCGTATTAAGGCGGTGTCGGGAGTTCAGTCATCCTCAGCTACAGAGGAAGTCTCAGACTCATCTGCTCTACATGGGATCTCCTACACACAAAACGTAATTTATAATAAAATATGAAAACCATCTGAGTCTTCTGACCTAATGCAATTTAGATGCTCTATTAAAAATTAAGATTTGTCATTTATTTCAGCAGATCTCCCATAAGTCACCCAGGAATATGTGAATTCATCCCTGATATTTAAATGATCATTTTCCATTTATCCAGGGAGATCTTAATGTTTATAGAAGTCAGGTTGTTGGAGAAAGCAGGTTCTGGGCATAAGCATGTACACATTTCTATTTCTCTTAAAACTTTACTGACAGTTCCAGGACAGGTTCCAAAGCAACAGAGACACCCTGTCTCAAAAAACAAAAAAGCCTTTACTGGAAGAAAAAAACCAAGTAACACATAGCTGACTTTTTAAGTCACAGAAAAGATCAGATTACAAATGGGTCCTTCATACACACACGCCCAGCGCCATCACTCAGGAGCATGCCGGGAAGTCCATAGTCAACCACCACTGGAGCCGTTGATCCCCAGCGCTTTCTCCCCTTCCTCCCAAAGGTAGCTGTCCCCAGGCAGCTCTGTTTGGGAGAAATGGTGAGGCTGCAAATGCCAGAGGGGCAATCATGCCTTCATCATATACAAGATTGGCAGAGACAAAAACTGAGAAGAGGGAGCACCCCAGTGTTGTCTTAGTGTCTTTGAAACCTTAAGGTCCAGTTTTCATGTTTGATTTTCCTTTGCTGATTTTGTTTGGGAAGGGGGTTGTTTTGTTTTGAGAGAGGGTCTCACTATGTAGCCCTGGCTGTCTTGGAACACAGCATATAAACTAGCCCGGCACTGAGTTTCTAGAAATCGACTTGCTTCTGCCTTCTAACTGATGGAACAGAGGCATGAGCTACCATGGTCAAACAAGATGCTGTCTGCACATGGACAGAGAAATGCAACAGAGATGGCCCCAGCAATACCTGTGTGTTGGGTGTAATCTTCCGATGTGCCATTGTCTTTGTCATTTCAACATTTCTCTAATAGGATGTTGGTGACAACCTAGCAAACTACAAACTGATTGTTTCAGTGCTCACATTGTCTAGTGCGACATCACATGATGTAGTCTTCATTGGTGGGTGGGTGAGAAATGACATAAAGAAGGGAGGACATGACTATTCCTAAGGATAGTGGAGGAGAAAGTGAGGCCATGTGAGGAGGAGAGGTGGGGAGAGCCAGCAAACCAAGAGGCCATGAGGGTAAAGAGTAGACAAAATGGCCAGGTAACCAAAATGGCTGCATTATATAGGGGAGGGTATCTAGGAGAAGGCAGATTGGGCTGCAGAAGTTCAGGGTAGAGGGCAGGGTATGCCAGCCATACACTGTAACAAGTAAGGAAATGAGGGATGTTGGGAGGACCTGAAAGCCATTTTGATATGTTAAATGGTTAGCCATTTATCCCAAATTTGAGACCTATCAGTGGTATTATTCATTATGGTCAAATATGGCCAAGAATATACTTAAAGGGGCTGGCTCATCTTTTAAGTAGTTTAAAAGTGTATCTATAGTCCATTATTTTAATTTACCAAGAAAAAAGTGTCAATTAGTCTTAGATACTAAGGGTAAAACATACACAGTACTTAAAGAGCGTACAAGCTGGAAGACAGCTACCTATTTCATTATCATGTCGTATGGTGTGGGGTTTTATAGAAACAAAGGTGCTTGAGCATGCTGGCGTCTGCGGAAGTGCATATCATCAGTGAGTCACTTGGGAATCACGTTTGCATGGGAGTCAAGAATCTATAGCAGAGGGAGCAACTGCTCACATAAAGGCCCAGAGGCAACTTCAGAAGGGTTGGCTCACAGATGTCTGAAAGGAGTTCAGCAACCTTGAGAAAAGGAATATATTCATCTCATTTGCCTCTCTTGGGACTTTGCTGTCCTTGTTTTGAGAATGAATACAGTTCTGCAGTCACAGACAGCCCTGAACAGGCTGTCTATTCTGACTTTAGCACTGTGGGCAACGGTTCCAAAACATCTTTGATCCCAGTTGCTCAGCATGAACTCATATACGCGATTTTGTGCTTCCTGTATTGGAAGAGCAGTTATGAAGAATAGGGTTTGGATTCTAAGTCTTGGAAAACGTATCATACAACTAATTTAGTCTACTAACAGTAGAAGAGCATGTCACACCATGGTGGACACAAAGCAGTGGTCTTGGGGACAAAATAGAGTCCCCAAGGACTCCTCTCTAAGAACTTCCTTCCTGTAACCACAGAGCAGATTCCACCACCTCTCAATAATTTGTTCAGATTTCACATCCATCTCTTGATCAAATCATTAAGTTAGAACCTCCGTGATCTAATCCTCTCTTGAAAACGTAACCCTCAGAGACAGTCGAGAGGTTATTACTTATCTTAATATTAACCATCAACATTCACATCAAGACCAACTAGAGCAAAACAAACTTGTTTGGTATATATATTTTTTCCTCTCATTGCCTTGTAACTAAACAAATAAACAACTCCTAGTGAATTCATTGTTGCCTTGGTAGCCATCACTGAATAAGAGAAATGTCCCCCTGGTTTGGTATCTCTGGCTGATGCATGGCTGCCACTGGGGTTCATTCATTTGCTTTGGATCAGTGACTGCCTCCCTGTGTTCAGCCACCTCCTCACCGGACTTCACTGTGAATAGGAAATGCTGGCATGGGAAAGAAGGCTCAGAAGATGACCTATGCTTCTAGGGAGGAATGGCCTCCACCAGGGGCGTTTCTAGATCCTGGTATGAATGAACTGAGGTGGAAGTAATCTTGTTTAGATTCCACTTAAGGGAGAGTGTGCTATCATTTAATTTTACTATACACCGACGATCATGGAAATAACACTTGTTTCATGACCTAGATATGGCCTTACTCAAGTGTTCTAGCTGTCTGAATTTGCATTTGACTCATGGAGTTGAGAGCAAGAGGAAAATGAGCTTGCATTTCGGCTCTGTTCGGAGCAGGAAACTTGAGGTCAGAGGTGCAAATTGAAGTCATTTGTCACGTATTAGCTGTGAGACTTTGGCCAAGTGCATTTAACCTTAGTATTTTTTTTTTTTTGCTGTTTTTCATCTTCAAAATATGGAAGATGTGTATGCAAACTTTTACGTTTTTAGATTAGGATAAAACATTACAAAGCTCTTGGCCCAGGGCCTTTTGTGTAGTAAGTTCCAGTGTTAATCTGTGCTAGTTATTGTAATCATCTCTCTGAAGGGCAGAATCTAACCATTTGGGTATTTCCAGTGATAGCAATGGGCAAGATATTACATGGAGAAGGAGAGAAGGTATATTTTATTTCTTCTATTTCTTCTTGGCTGGGTTTCAACTTTGATCCAGTTGCTATCTCCCTGGATCCAGCGCTTTGATACAGCGGCCTCCTTCCAGTATTCAGGTTCCTCAAGACTTCTTTTCAGGTCTCCTATTTCAAGTGATTTCTATCTACTTTGCTTATCCCAGGTGTCCTGCCTTTGTTGGTTCCCTAAGGCCTCCTTCAGGTGGTCTGTTTTTGGAGCTCCCTTCAGTTAAACCCTCCGTGTTCACCATATATTACACTGGGACTCAGACATATCTAAAACAGTGAAAATGACTTTATTTAGGTATAAATGAGAACAATTTTTGGCAAATCGTTTAATGTATGTTGGAAGAAACTAACCCAAGTAGTTGTAAATCCTTGGGAAGTCATTCAGAATGGTGGTGGTTTGTTATGATCTATGCATAGCTTTGAAAGCCGGAGAGAGTTTGTTTAGATGGCAGTGGGTAGTGGGAAGGAAGGGTGGGTTCTTTTGTAGATGCATAAAACAACAAGATCATATCGACAGTGGCAAGAAGAGCAAGAGGATTGTGAGCAGTGTGAGGAAATGTGGCTGGATGTAATGGATGCTTGGTGAAAGGGTTGGGAAAGGCAGAATAATAGTGGCCCGCCAAAGATGTCGTTGCCCTACTCCGTGAATGCTGAGTATGTTACCTTAGATTAAAAAAAAGTGGATTTGACAGATGTAATTAAACAGGGATCTGGAGAGAGGTACCAGATTGATACAGGGACCCTGGGCAGGTAGACTTGGAGAAGACATGGCCTTGAAAGAGTCAGAGAGGAAAACTAGAAAACCACTCTAGGCCCTTCACAGGAAATGCCTTAGGAGGGACCTTGATTTTATCACAGGGTGACTTAAAACCTACAGAACTGTAAAACAATAAATATTTCATATTTCGGTTTAAGCCAATAAATCAATGGCAACTTGTTGCAGCAGTAATAGGAAAGGAATATAGGATTCTGATTGGGGCAATTGGTTGAGTATTTTGTATTTTATCTGAGTCAACCATGAACTACCTCACAGGGTCTACTTAAAATAGATACAGAGGATTAGAAGTTGGGAAACAACATAAGTTCTCTAATATCATACGCAAGTGGGTATGTCCGTAAGACACCAGGTTAAATGCAGTTCTGTAAATTGCTGAGAGGTTTCCAAGTATGAGCAATTGATAAGAGAAAAGTCAGACCTGAGATCCTTAATGCCATCTTGTGAAATGGACATAAATACACTACACATAAGGAACCTGTCCTCCCTGGGTCAACAACGCTCTGAATATTATACACATGATAAAACCTGAACATCCTTTAGACATATCTTCTGCCTTTTCTCCTTTAATTCTCAAACAGCCATGAACTTGTAACTGTCATCCCCGCCCCTCTTGGAAAACTGTCATTCTTTAGAGAATACACAGACCTCACTTCTGCAGGGACCGAATGTTTGGTAAAGAAAAGAAAGAAAGATACAGCTTGAGTAATTGGTAAACAACTCAAATTTTGCAAAACAACAAGATCCAATCTCTGAAAGCAGGGATTGGAAAAGAACCCCAGGTCAAGCTTGCAACAAGGGTCACAGCTATAGCTAGTCGGTGGAGCCATTCCCTGGTCTGTAGTGCTCTTCAGAAGTTACCACTGCTTGGATTACTGGACTTTTCCTGAGGAGTAGGAAATGTGTGGATGGAAAAGCCCATAGCTCAGTATTAATTTCCCTCTACTGCTTCACTGGGAGAAAAGACGGGATTGCTGATGATCTATTCTTAAGTGAACCTAAGGGTTCTCAGTGGTTAGTCACCCAGTGCTGGGTTAGCTGACCGGGTGATTAACAGTCAAATGTGAAATTAACTAGTTAAGCATGCCAACAATGAAAACATCAAACAACTGAATATCATGGCTTGTTAAAGACAACCAGCAATTAAAGGGCTAACACGGTGATAATCTGTTGCTTCTAGCACCTCCCCCCACCACCGGCTCAGTTTCACCTCCCCTACTACAAAGGTTGTGACCCCAGCTACTGCTGCCATTTGGACAATCCAAACGTCTCCCAGTTTCTCGCAATTGGAACTAACACTGCATTTCGACGGTGCTAAGTCTTCTGAAAACACATTTTGTATTTGAAAGACTGCATTGTGATAATTGGATACTAAACGTTCTGATTTCAAAGTTTTCTGCCTCTTAGGAGCTAATGTAAAACGTCACATTGAGACAAGAAGTAGTTTTGCCTGTCTTTCCTTGTTCTGTAGCAAAAAGGGTCCTAAGTTTTAAACAGGAAGAACATGCTATAAAGCCCGCTTCTGAGCGACCCTAGGGCAGCAACATAGCACACTAGTCAGGCATCCCCGGTTACTCTCCTTTCCAAAAGTTCAAATACTTAAAACACAGCTCACAACATAAAAACAACTTTAATTCGAAAAGCCTCTTGTACTTGGAAAGTTCTCGGCACTGCCTCCCTCGGTCTCCAGCTGGCCACAGGCGCTTCCTTCAGTACTGTGACCTGGCCGGTCTACCTGAGAGCCTGTCCTGTCTGATCCTCTGTTCCGTGCGTCATCACCCCTTAGGCGAGCCCCAACCAAGCCCAACTAGACATGATCAAGAAAGCAGGGTCGCTCACCGGTGAGGAGCCAGCAGCAGGCTACAGTGACCTCTAGGCTGGCAGGGCGCCTGGGGACCATGGCTGGAGTCGCCGCAGTACCCTTGACGTGCTGGTTCCAGGGCAGGAGCTGGCAGGAGCTGGCAGGACCGGTCGCTGGTGCCTTTCACTCTGGGTCACTTGGGCGGTCTCTGCGGGTGTCCAGTGGTGGCCCCAGGGGCTGCAGCGCCGAAGAGTCGCCGAGGAGCGATTTCCTGTGTTTTGGTCGAATGCCTCTAAGTCCGCTCCACGCTTTTCACATCCCAGACCGATTGCCACATCTCCAGCCCCTTAACGCGCTGGTTCTCTGAAATCTCACTGGCAGCCTCCCAGGCTCTATCCGAGACATGGACAAATAAAGCCAACTTCGCGGGATGGTGTTTAGGCTAAAGTCCACGGGCAGCAGCAAAGCAAACCTTAAAGGGACATCTGCCTTACACTAAGAGGGCGATCTTGCTTCAAGTACCAAATCCTTAAGGTGGTGGGGAGGGCGGGACTGGACTTTCAGGAGGGTGTCGCTAGCCTAATGGCCCCGCCTTCATACCCCCTGGACTTCGCTCCGATCTGGGTAGGAGGAACACTTTAAAAGTGCCCGGGCTTTTACTCCTTCAAGGGAGGCTGCTTGCCTTTTTCCAGCCGCGCAGAAGGGATCAGACCCGCAAGGAAGTCAGCGTGTCGGATAAATCACTTTCTTGCCACTGGACGCCTGGACTTGGCCATGGATCCTTCTCATCACTGGGGCGTCCTCATCTCAGACAAGCGCTGCTGAGGGTTTTGCTTGATTTTTTAAGAAGATTCCTGATTAAAGGAAGTTATCGATTATGATTTTTGTGTGTGTGTTTGGGGGTGAGGGGAGAGAGTAAGACTATGGCAAAAGGAAAAATGAGAGACTAGACTGTGTGTGGGCAAGGAAGAATGAAGGAAACGGCGGTGGGAAATGGAATGTGGGCTATTTTGTCTAAGCTAAATTAGGATGTTTGAACATTGGAGACTGACTCTAATAGAGAACTCACGGTACTTATTTTAGTTTTTTTTTTCCTTCTTGTATGAATACATATTAAGTCATTTCATGCTACTTCTTTCTAGGAGAGGTGGCCCAGAGTTAGTCAGCTTTAGCCTCGTCACTCAAGATTAGTGTTAGTTTCAAGAAATACGTGTCATTTTCAAGCGCCTCAGCACCTTAGAGAATTTCAAAGAAGGGAAAGGAACGGATGGGTGGGTTTGTGGTTAGAGCCCTTTGCAGAAGAAATCAGTCAAAATCAGCAAATACTGGAACATCCCTGTCCAGCAAGAATCGGACCAAGCCGATGCCACCCGAAGCAGGGCCCTCTGTCTACATGACAAGGCAGCTTGCACAGGGCTGGAAGGGCTTGGATGCCCGCAAGCATCACTGAGTAAATGTCAAATGAAGAAACATGGCAGCTCCAAGGGAAAAGGACAAATGATAAGGAAGTTTAATGATTAAGAATAGGGCGAGTTGGTCAGGTATGGTGGCACATGCCTCCTATCCCACCACTCAAAGCCTGAGGCAGGAGGACAGCCAATTCTAAGGCAGCCTGCACCCCAGAGTGAGGCCCTCCCTCAAAAGCAGTCAGCAGAAGTTGAAGAAATGGAACCTCATTCCTGTGACCCATTAGTCCACCGGCAAGGGATTCCCTTTCTCATCTATGCTTCAGGTGATTGTGTAACAAACACGAAATAACACATGCTTACTGGGTTTGGTTTTCATGTCTTCTCTCAGTTCCAGTTTCAAAATTCCCCAAATATCTAGAAAAATAGTATTCTGTGGGATCATAGTTCATCCCCACTAGACATTACTCAGGCTCCATTACCTGCATTCAAAAATCTTCTGATGGACATCCCATGCCCCTGGTTAATCCACTGTGTAGCTTCTGCCTGTCTGTAAGAGCCAATGGACTTCACAAAATAACCAGTAAGTATTGATTAATGCTCAGGCACTTCAAACTCATAATAAATACTTTCCAAATAGTATTTTCCCCAAATACTTAGTTTTCAAAATATAATCAGCCTACATATGTATATATACATATTTGTGTTTATGTGTGTGCTTATGCATGTAGATACGGACACGTGTAAAACAATGCATTTCACTAGACAACAAAAATTGTAAATATCATATTATAACATACTGTTAAGGTATTCTAATAATATGATCAAAGTGGTCAGTAGTGAGACCCTTTCCTTTCTTTGCTGGGTGCTGACTTGTACATCCAATTTAAGTATGTGTGTATCTTCCTGGAGTTAAAACCTCAGTGGTGATAAGATCACTAACAGTAGCATTGCTATGTGCAGTTATGATTTTTTTAATTTATTGATCTTCCTGTCACATCAATGAAAATGTAGAGATTGAAAAGTCAGCTATTGCTGGAGGATTGCATTAGGATCTGTACTCATTTTCTGAATACCATAAACTTCTGAACTAACAAACTAAAATAGATTACTGTCAAATGCACATATGCATGCGTGAGCGCGTGTGCGCGTGCGCGCGCGCGCGCGCGCGCGCGCACACACACACACACACACACACACAGAGTACTTCCCTTTGTTTATTCTGACTAGTAAGAAGACAAGCCATTGAATAAACCAAAGCCTATCAAACATAAATGGCCAGTCTTAAAAGGTGATTACTCTGTGAGACTCCTGGGCAGGAACCATTAAACTCTAGACTTTGCCATTTGAAATGAAACCTGATCTGATCAGATCCCATTTGGTGTTTAGAAAGGAGTAGGGAGTTGAGGACCAAAGGGACTAAGAATTTGGGAGGCTGAGTCTATGGAGTGAGGCCAGATAGTTGGTTTGGTGGTTTGAACGAGAATGGCCTCCAGAGGCTCATATTTTTGAATACTTGGTCCCCAGTCAGCGGAACTACTCAGGAAGGAAAGGAAGGTGTCACCGTACTGGATGAAATGTGTCACTGGTGGGGTTTCTACAGCCTGTTCCCGTGTCCTTGCCAGTTTGCTTTCTCTGCACTGTGATTGTGGACCAAGTTGGAAGTTCTCAGTTATGCCTGCTTGCCTGCTGCCATGCTCCCCATAAAGACTATCATGGGCTCTCACCTCCTGAAACTCCCCGCCCCCAACCTTTTCTTCTTTAACTTGCTTTGGTCATGATTACCTTTCACAACAATAAAAAAAAAGTAACAAAGACAGTTGGTACTACTGGTGCATAGTCTTAAAAAACAAACACACGGGATGGAGAGATGGCTCAGAGGTTAAGAGCACTGGCTGCTCTTCCAGAGGTCCTGAGTTCAATTCCCAGCAACCACACAGTGGCTCACAACCATCTGTAATGAGATCTGGTGCCCTCTTCTGGCACGGAAATGTACCTGCACAAGGAACATTGTCTACATAATAAATAATTAAAAAAAAAACAAGACATAGTTTACCTTAAAATTTGTGTTGGACTTAATCTAATCCACTTAGTATTATTTAGTAGAAATTCACATTTCTCCTAAATCAAGTTATTTAGTATATTTATATTTATTGTATACTAAATATATTCATTTATTTGTATACTAAATAAATAAGTTTAGTTTATAAATGTAAAATGAATAAGTTTATATAAAATACATATTTAGTATGACACATTGAGCATACATTTACTAAAGTTCTGGAGTTAGGGTGCATGGACTCAAGCTCTGGAACCACAGTCCTGTAGCTGTGTGCCAGTGAGAAATGGCCTGGGTTTGCTAATGACGAGAATCACTCCTTTCCCTGAAGACTGGTGTGAGGATTAAATGAGGCAACCGAAAGCATTCGGGGTGAAGCTTGAATCTCATTAAGTGTTCATGAGCTACTAAATATCCTCCTCTCCCATGGTAGAAGAATTGTTATTAGGTCCGCGGTGGAAAGTTAGGCAGTTCCTGTGTGTGATGGGCCCTGAAGAGAAACATTGCCATGTGATGGCCACCAGAAGGGAAACTTTAGCACTTTAACTGAAAACAGTCTTCATCAACTCCTATTATTTCTTAAATTACTTTTGGCAGATTTACTGGAAATAATTGAGTTATCCCGAGGATATGCCTATGAAATGAATGTATATTAAGATACCATACCATGATAACACAGGCACGAATTTGCTTTTCCAATTAGCTAGGTGTCAAATGGATTTTTTTTTTATTTTTTCAACAAAAAATAGCAAGTGTCACCAGGATTTGGGAATTAAGAGGGTTCAAACAACAGAAGCCTAATGCCACGGGGTAAAGAGTTCTCCCACCTGGAAGGCGTTGCAAGTTTTGCTCAATAATAAATAATTTTAAAGTTTGTTCCATATTTTAAAAAATTCTAAGAAAAAAATTTAAAATGATTTTTTTAAAAAGAAAAGTTCATCAGAGCTTTCAAATATGTTTTTTTTTTTACTTGTCTTATTTTTTTTTCTTTAAAATAATTCTGTGAAAATTCTGTACATAATTTCTGGTCCTCTTTCACCTCCTACTATTCTCTCATTCCCTTTCCATTCCCGCTGAAACCATTTAACCTACCAAGTCCTCCCTGTCCACTGTTACATGTTTTTGTTTGTGTGACACAGGGAGTTTAATTATGGTAGCTACGTGAACGCGTGTTGTATGGGGGGGGGGGTTATTTACTAGAAAAATGGCAATGTGTCAATGGCTGTTCCATTGGACAAAAACTACACCACTTACCCCATGAGAACCCACACAGGTACAGAGTGTAGCGTGTAGCTGGCTCAGTTTTTAAGTTCTGCTATGAACTGGTCTCCAACGCTGTTTTCTTCTGAGGTGAAATGGGCAGCCCAGTTGTTAGGCTGCTGCAAATCTGCAGCCCATTAACTTCTTTCACTTGTAACGGGAAACAGAAAGTAAACGGCCAGCTCTCTATTCTACCCTTGGCATGCTTCATTTCAAGCCTATTAAGCTTCACAGCCCAGATTCATTAATGCTGTTGCATCTTGAAAATTCATGATTGTTCCCTCTATGACCAAAGCAAGTCCAAGCAATAAGGACTCACCACTAGACAACCGTTTGTTTTCTGTTCTTGAGGTGCATTCTTGCGGGAGTGTTTTTTCACTTAAATAGGTGTTCCGCCCGCCCTATTTCCTGTACGTATCCGAGCCAGAAACCGTGTCCAAAGGCATTTGGGCAACCAGAACAAGAGGAAAAAAATAATCCTTGATGTTAGAATCCTGGTAAGGTTAGTTGAGCTCTGAACACTGTCTGAAACGTCCCTTGACGTATTGGCAGGCTTCAACAGGAGTGACACACCATGCTGCAACAGAGAGGCTGTGCCAGGGTGGTACCCTGGCAGGAATATTCCATTCGTGGCACTCTCTGACTCAGAAGAAAAAGTGATGATAGCCAGAAACAGTTCAGCTGCACTGCTGGGTCCCTTAACTTGAAATACCAGTCTGTGCTATTTTATTACGTGATGCATTCGGACACTTCTTGGGTTGTTTTACCAGGTTCCCCTTTACCAGCTTCTAAAAAGTTAAATAAAGTAAGAGTTTTGTTTATTTGTTTGTTTGCTAAAATACTATGATAATAGAAAAGGAAAACATCAGTATTGCTTATAGCAGGATTGGGTCATTGAACACATTTGTAGGGAAAACCTTTTGTCTCTAAAAAAGAAACATATCAAGGGAAGAGATGCTTATTGTTTGTTCCTGAGATAACAATTAAATAACTTGTTTTACAAGTCACGATATGCTGTACCATTCTAAAGGCTGTACCATTCATCAAGTTACCTTGACATATTGGTTTGACTCTTTGACTCCATCCCTGAAGGACTCAGAGGTGCTGAAGTGTTAGGCCCATCACGTAAACTCAGAAGCTATCTAGAAATACATCCACAGAATAGGCTTTCTAATTGTGTCAGACCTGAGAGTAAAAACAAGTAAAAACAGGAAAACTGAGATGTGATTTTTTAAGATAAGAAACACGGAAGTTTAGAATTGGGGGAAACAGGAGGACACAAAGAGCGTCCGGCACTTTAGAGAAGGACCCCGAGCCTCCTCACTCGCGTCTTTCACATCTGCCAAATGAGCCCCATATGAACGGTGCTGCCGAGCCTGCTGTCAGCTGAAGATGTAGCCCAGCCCTGTTGGCACACAGTTCCATTGCTGTGCTTTCCGGGCCAAGCCTGGTGAAGCTCTTCCCTGGGCAGCTGTTCTTGATCAGGGCATCCCTTCGGTTGTGTTCTCAGTTCGAGTTCTCTTCTTTCTAACGGCTGGATTTTCACAGGGTGGAGACGTCAGTTGGTGAAGTCTTGCCCTCCAGACAACTTTCCCCTTATTGTCTCAGTGCCCAGTGACTCATTTTTCTTCAATGGCACTAATCTACAATGACAGATACCTTGCCATCTAAACTTTCATTGTCCCAAACTTCAAAACATATGCCTTTCCTTGCCAAACGTCACATTTTTCTAGTACTTCTGTTCTACTCTTTGTTCTGTCACACTAAAGACCTGGGGTAACAGTGATGAACAGTAACTATGACACAGCCTGAATGTCATCCTGTTTTGAAATGTCCTCTGTCAAATTAATTCATGCACAATTTAAAAATCATTCCCACTCACGTTTTCAGAACACAGGTAGATACAGTCTTTGTCACAATATCGTTAGAATCAACCCCAGCCTAGTTCTTGGGAGAATATTCAACTCCCTCCCTCCCTAATGGACCAAGTTGCTACTGTCCACATTGTTTTTGGCATTCTTGTCATCCAAACTCACACCAAGCCAGCCTGCTAGGCTCTCTTTATGGCATTTCTGGACTTTTTCAGCCCAAAGTTTCAAACTCTTCCATAGTCTTCAGCAAGTCAGTTCCAAGGCTTAAGAACCATACAGCCTTATCCCATTAATGACCCCATCTCACAAGACCCATTTCCTGTATTTACCTTTTTTATTCTTATGACAAAATTCCTGACAAGAAGCAACTTGAAAGAGGAAAGGCTTGATTGCAGTTAGAGGGGATATGGTCCGTCATGGTAGGGACAAAATGGTGTCAGGAGTGGGAGGACCATTGGACACACTGCATCCTTCATGGAAAAGCAGAGAGCTAGCAATGATAGTGCTCAGTCCACTTCCTCCTTTTTGTGTAGTCAGGGACACATGCCCATGGAATATCACCACTCACCGCCAATCTAATTCATGAAGTCTGTCGAGACATGTATGCTTGACTTCAAGACAATGCTGATAAATTGCCAATGAGTCCAAGCTATCACAAGCTCCCATCTTAAAATGCATGCTACCCACCATGATGACCAAAGCAGCCTCTCCCTAGAGCAAATGGAGACCATCACAGAAAAACACAACTGGCGCAAGGCAGAGATCAACGGATCATTGGGATGACAGTCACAGAGGCTGTATCTACATCATAGCTCTTCTGCTTGTGGCTCAGGGAATATCTCAAAAATATGGGAAAAAAATTGCAAGATCCAGAATACCAGGAAGTCTATTGTACGTCTCTCCCCCCAAAAAGAAGACCATAACTGTGGTAATATCAAAGAATCCTCTTCAACCTACTATTCTTGGATCTTTTTTCACCTTTGCTATGTGAATAAACATAAAAACATCATTTGTATCAGAATTCAGTATAGCCAGCTTTTATATTGGTTCAGCTGTGAATTTAGTAATACAGAGGACTACCAATAGCTATAGCCCAAAGTTTAATAACGTAGGCTACCTGAAACGATCTAAAGATCTGAATATGTAAATGTGTGTTGGTGGAGTCGAGAGGAAAAGAATTCTTTTCTGCCACACATGTATGCTTTTATATTATTAACTTTACTGAGGTCTCCATGTTGAGTTGCAACTGAGCAAAAGCAGCCGCCATATATTTACCTAAAGCCAAATTGTGCTCACTAGCCTGGAACTGATTTTTTTGGTATCTTGCAAAAGTGAGAATTTAAGTGCTGAGGAAGAAAGCCCCAAAAGCTAGAAGCAATGTGTGTCTGACATTTGGCTGCATCATGATGCTACTGGAATCTCAGAGTGAAAGGCCAGAGATCTCAATGGACTAGTTGTGGCCTCCTATCCAATCAAAGAAATGAACAGTGCGACATACAGAATGAGGTTTTAATCAACATGGCTACTGAGATGAAGAGACTCCATTAACCAGACCTGACTTGAAGACTTTGAGGACTCTTAAGATGAAAGCAAAGACAAAAGATGAAGAGTTGGAGAGTTGTATTTTTTTTATTTTTTATTGAAAAAAAAATTCCTCCTCCTCCCAGCCTCCCATTTCCCTCTCCCTCCTCCCTCTCCTCTCCCCCTCCCCCCACTCCTCTCCCCCTCCCTCTCCAGTCCAAAGAGCAGTCAGGAATCTTGGGGGTGGGGTGGGATGGGGGTAAGGGGAGATGGGGAGAGAAAAGTGAGAAGGGGAGGATGGGGGAAACTTGGGGAAACGGGATGATTGGGAATAAGGAAGGGTGGATAGGGGAGGAGGGAAGCACATATCTTAATTAAGGGAGCCATCTTAGGGTTGGCAAGAGACTGGAGAGTTGTATTTAATTGGGGGATTTGCACGTCCGACACTGGAGGCAATCTCCAGCAAGCTAGACCTGGTTGATCATTATCTCAAGACTGATTCTGCTGAATTCCAGCATGATCCTCACTGTGTTAGGGTCCCTTTAGTCCCCTCCCAGGGTAATGGATCTGCTTTGCAAGATCCCATCACTGGGCTCTTAATGTTCAGTGTCTTGTCATAAACATGTTTATCAACCTGACCTACCCTTCCTAGTGTACAAACTCAGGATCTGACCAATCCAAGGTATGGTTGGAGGGAAGGATTTTTATTGTAGATATGAAAGAGAGTACAGTCAGAGGAATCTGGACTGGAAGAATCCAGAGCACGAAGAGAAAGTAATAAATTGAACATGACTACCAGTCTGGCAGAGGCTATGAGGGGGTTGGGAAAGTAAGAGAGGAAGAGAAAGAGATGACCTAGAGAGAGGGGACCAAAAAAAGAATACTAGAGAGGACACAGAGAGAGGAAGACAAAAGGAGAGAGAGCAAAGAAAGCACAAGCAGGTGACCAAAATGGCAAGGTTATAGGGGAAAGAGGAGCTAGAGGAGGGAAGGGCAGGAGCTGCAGTAATTTAGAGTTCAGGGTTGGGTGGGGCGGGGTGGGGAGGGGAGGGGAGGTGGGCTTGTGAGAAGAGCCACAGGTACTGAAGGAGGCTGGAGGCCAGCTTGCACTTTGGTATGCCAGCAAGCCTCAGAACCTGACACCTAGAACTCAAGTTAATTACAGAAAGAGTTGACTCAGAGAAGGAGGGGAAAGTAAAAGAAACACAATGGAGTTAGCCAAACCAATGCCTAAGCCCTCATTCAATAACTGGATATTTAGGTTAATCGTTCATAAAATCTTTTAACTCATTTTTGTTATCCTCTCCAGGATCTCTCTCTGTCCTCACCTTGTAGGCTCCCTGGTCCTTGTGAGCATTTTTTAAGTAATTCAGGTGAAAACCATAGAGTGTAGTATCAAAAATAGAAAAGATTTATTGCAAGGTAACGTGAAGCACTCCAAAATGCTGATCTGTATGTTTAGATAGACATATTATTGGCAACTGTACTTTCAGTGTAGGCATTGGGTTTCTGATACTCCTGCCTCTGCCTCCTGAGGTCAGGGGACAGCAGTTGTGTACTGCCACACCCAGAAGCTTTGTATTGTTTTCTATAAAATCTCTAGAACAGACAGATAGCTTCCTGAAGGCTGCTTTCCTACCCAGATGATTGACAGACCCATTTGTATTAACTCTTAAGGGAGGGGACAATGGCAAGTCTTTGTTTTTTTTTTTTTTTCTGAAAGGCTCTGGCTAGATAGTAATCTTACAATCTTCCTGGCCATTCAGTAAGGTATGTCTCCACCCTAGGCCTGAGACACATTCTCTTGGCCAACAATTGGGAAACCTTGCCTATTTTGCTTGCTATTTTGCTTGGACCTATGAGAAACAAAACAAAAAACTTTAAAGTAGGTTTCACAGAAAACACACACACACACACACACACACACACACACAAAATGAAACTATTTACAAAGAAATCGTATTTATTTATTTATTTACTTATTTATTTATTTATTTTGAAAATAATCTCACAACATAGCCCTGGAATTCACTATGTAGATTGAGCTAGCCTCCAACTCACAGAGATTCACCTGCCTCTATCACCCTCAGGCTAGGGTTAAAGATATATCACACACACACACACACACACACACACACACACACACAGCTTTTTTGAGTTCTAAAATACTAGCAAAAATACAATGAATAAAGTAAACATAGGCAAATGATGTCTTACCAAATATTGAAAATAATAAGAGAGATATAGTAATAGAAATTAAGAAGTTGAAAGGTTGGGGATAGAGAGATGGCTCAGTGGCTGATAATTCTGTCCTCAGCACTCATGTCAGACAGGTCCCAGCCTTCTGTAGCTCTAGCTCTGTGGGGTCTGACACCTCGGGCTCACAGGACAACTGTACGTGTGTATAGATACCCATACCTACACAACATTAAAGAAAAATGTTGATAAACCTTCCAAAAATAGGTGAAGGTACAATATCTAAAAACAGAAAAAGTACAAGAGGAAGTGAACAGCTTTGAATTGACAGAAGAACAATGAATTGTTTGCAAATAGATCAACTGAGATAATCCAGTGTGTGGAAGACAAGAGAGTAGAAAATGAATGAATGAATGAATGAAAGAAAGAAAGAAAGAAGGAACGAAGGAAGAGGAAATGACAGCATTAGTATAGTCATAATGAGAATAGAAGAAGAGAGGAAAGCAGACAAGGAAAGTATGCTTAGAAATGAGATCTTTCTAAATAGGATGAAAAGTATTAAAAAGTCACATTTTAAACTCCAACCAAAGAGGTCCACATCTTGACTCACAGTCAACTGTCAAAAGTCACAGAAAAAGGAGCATAATAAAGTAGGAAATATATTCCTTCTGTGTTCGAAGTTTCGAAAAATGACAGGTGATTTCTCATGAGACATTGTGATGGTCAGAATAGAATAGAATATCCAAACTACTTTAAGAAAAAAAAAACTTTTAACCAAATGCAAGCATATCATCCAGGGCTGGGGATGAGCGATTCAGATGTTCTTAGGTCTGTAGATTCTGGGGAAACTTATTGCTAGTAGCACTATTCTACAAAGAATGCTAAAGAAATCCTCCATCCTGAAAAGACACTGGGCTGCAACTCATATTCACATGAAGGAATAAAGAATGTCACTAAAGACAACTATATGCATTACTGTAAAAAACAACAAACCTATTTCTGTGTACAAATTGTCTTAGAATTTCTATTACTGTGGAGAGACGCCATGATCACTGCAACTCTTGTAAGAAAACATTTCTTACAGTTCAGTGATTTATTCCATTATTGTCATGGCAGGAAGTATGGTGCAAGCAGGCAGACATGATGCTAGACAAGGAGCTGATTGTCCTAATTGCAGATCTGCAGGCAGCAGGAAGAGAGCGAGACATTGGGCCTTGCTTGAGCATCTGAAACCTCAAAGCCCATTCCCAGTGCCACATTTCCTCCAACAAAGCAACACCTACCCCAACAAGGCCACACTTCCTAATAGTTTCACTTCTTAGGGGCCTGTGGGAGCCATTTTTATTCAAATCATCACACTAGTCTTCCCATATTCAAAAGACAACTGACTTCACAGAGTGAGTGGAGGCACACTTTTGTAATCCCAGTGAAACTGAGAAAAACAATTGCATGATGGAGACCAGAATGCTCGATGTAACAGGTCCTGAACTATTTACTGAGGCCTTGTCTCAAAGCAAACAAAACAAAGACCAAATAGATAACAATCAATTATATAGAACAATAATGAGAAAGCTATCAATGTGCGTAAATTACTACAATTTATATGGCAATAATGGCATGGAAGGGAATGGGAAACACAGTGTAAGAAGATGGAAATGAGTTTTCGTTTGAACAGAGATATTATGTATTACTAAAATCAGCCCAACTTCATAATTTTGAATTAAAATGCTAAACATAATTATCAGGACAAATATGGAGAAATAAATTTAAAAGTGTATGAAAGACTCAACAAAGGAAATACTATAGTATATTATAAACTATCTACTTAATAGAACGTGAGGAGATGATTAGGAATAGGGGAATTTTTCTTAAACCATCCACAAATGTTAACCCAAATGAATCATAAAAATAAATATAAAAACAATACTATAAGGTACTAGAAACATAGCAGTAAATCTTCACAGCTTTGGGTTAGTTAGTGGTTTCTTGGATTCAATGCTAATAACACATGATAAAAGAACAATATACAGAATTTGCATTACATGGAGCTGGTATTTTAATTCTCTGTTTGGAGTAAATATACACAAAATATTTGAATAAATCTCTAGGACGCATCTGTTTCCTGTCCATTGTGTACAACGTGTTAGACGCTTTGGGAATGAAAAGTGGCCATTGAAAGCCTCAAGAAATGACAATAGCAGTCATGGTGATGTTTTGCCTTGCTCATTGGTAATGTGGGAACTGATGATCTCAAAAGCCCCAGAAGAATCAAGCCATCTGTGGAGTACATTTGTTTAGAAACTAAGCTTTGAAATGATAGGCCTTCCAGTAGCACTAAGTAGGCAACTGAGGAAAGAATTCTGTGATTTTTCTGTTTTCATTATTGATGCTGCATTGTGGTTATACATATTTTTTTTTTCCTTTTAGGGAGCGCAGTTGAAGTTACCTGAACACGAGTCTAAGCAGGTGGAGAAGTTTTTAAATTGTGGTATATTATAAGCAGGTTACTAACTTTTGATCTGGAAGAAAGTTTATTAATTGGTGTAAATTAGTCACAATAAAGCTTCCCCATTCTTTTTCTACTTTCATCTGTTTGTTTTCTTTTCTTCTGCATTTTTTTTTTACATATCTCAGGCTGAGCTTGTTTTAGGTTAGAATCCCACCTATTTTTTTTTAAAAAAAAACATTATTTTTTTATTTGCCTATTTATTTAACATGAATGTTTGTTTGTGTCTGGTACCTGGAAAACTCAGAAGAGATCTCCAATCACCTGAACTGCAGTTACAGAAAGGATGTGAGGAGGTACAGACCATGGGGAGTTTGCACATTCTACAAAACAGATATTGATGGAGGTAGCTGGGAGAGGGGAGCAATTGGCTAGGCCCATTGGGTCAAAACCTGTTTCCTCAGGAGCCCTGATGCAGGATGCTTTTGTCGGCTCTGAGTTTCATAAATAAACTTACTTAAGAAATGAACCAGAAGGAAACTCAAGGACCGTGTTGTTGGAGAAAATACAACAGGATAGACAAACTGGAGCCCCAGACTGCTGCTGGGAGGTGGGGCGAGGGATAAAAGAAGTAAAAAGACCGCTATCCTTTCTGAGTTTGAGGTGGACAGGCAGACAGGCTTAGCAGGGGACGTCTAACTATGAGCAGTTGCATGGGGTGAGATGGAGGTAGGGTCTCTTTAGAAACAGAGTAAGGATGCTCAGGGTGTCGGGGCAAGTAGGCTTATGAGTTTCCTTTGTGTCTGGAAAGAGAAGATGGAAAGGGTGGGAACAACTGATTTCACAGTGAGAGTCTGTCTTGGGGGGGTCACCATGTTTCTTTCCCACTTCTGACTTCCGGCTGGACTCTTGAGGCTGGAAAGCAAGGCATCCCCCTCAACACAGGGGCTTTTTGTCCTTGTTTAGGCAAAGGAAGTGACTTTTCTCTCTATCAAAGTGTATTCTCAACCACTGACCAAGCCATTGATCATGTTCTTTGCAGTACCAGAATGTCTCAAAGAGGTCTGCACACATGGGTGGCATTTGCTGTCTGCATCATTTCAAAAGGGTCCAAAATGAATCATGTTAGTCTTGCTCAAAGAAGCTGACATCAATGAGTGTCACATCTCAAATGGTGGTTGGGAAGAAGGCGGCTGCTGATAGTCCTTCTCCTGTGACTAGCACCCCTTGCTATTTCCCCCACCCCAAGGAATATGGGTCCTTATCCTAGAAGGGCAGATGGGAAATGCTAAACTCTTCTGTATTTATTCATTGCCTAGTAGTGGCTCAACCTTACCTCCAGATGCCTCAGATCCAACATTCCTTGTTGACGGAGGAGAGTGGGCACTGTAGCAGGGGAGTAAAGGGCAATCACTACCAGGTCCAGAAGGGTTCTGTTATGCTTGTGGTAGACGCTGGAACCCCTGTTGTGCAGTGATGTGAGGGGAGATTGTTTGGACTCTGAGGCTTTGCTTTCAGGGTCACTAGTGAGGAGAAACAATAGCCCTCAGGCAGTTCACTGCACCAAATAGGAACCCCTTACACTTTACCTTCAGTATTTTGGAAAATAAAATCTGAACTTGGACAAGTGAAGTCAGCTAGTAATTTCCTAGCATTTGGCAAACAGGGAAGTACTAACTAGACCAGGGAGGTTCCTTTTGAATGCATTTTGGAAGAGCTGGGACTCTGGCTGTGGAGTTCTTGTGGCTGTTGTGTTCACCTTTGACCTATTGGTGTCCATTTGAGTATATTGTCCAATAGCTGGTATAGTATTCCTTTTGCAATCTGATCTAGCTCCTTTTTGTTGTTGTTGTTTTGTATTATTATCTGTGGCTTAAGTCTTTGCACAGACCTAACTGCTGAATGCTTATGACTGCGTAGATAGCTACAAATTCAGTTCTGTATAAATGTTAAAGTCAGCTGAGATGCCTCACGAATTCCTTTAGGGGCTCTTACCAAGGAGCCACTGCATCCTTCAGATTTTTTCTGACCAGCGTCATTTACTGTGATGGGTCAGAGTCTCTTTGATCATGTGGCTTTCCTTGGGAGTACCGAGGACATTTCCCTCCATAATGATGTCACTGGCATCTCATGGTATCTCCCTTGGCGCCTTGCAACGCTTGTTATCTCTGCTGAAGGAATTCAGCTGAAACACAGTCTAGTATAGAAAACAGGAAAAGTTCATTACAGAATAAAGTAAGACAACTTCAAAGGGCAAGACTAGACAATGACCAGCCAGACTTTTGTGCTGGCTTACATTTCAGACAAGCCTTCATTAAACTCTCTAGAACAGACAGTTTTCCCAAGGAGAATTTTCCTTTCTTGGTGAGTGGCAGGCCCGTGTGGAATGATTGTTGCAGGAGCTATGTTAAGCTAGATAGGTATAAGATTTTGGGTGCCTGTAACCAGATTTAGATAGCTATCAATTAACAGGCTTCTGTGAAGTTCAGGATGTCTTGTTTCCTACCAGGACCCTCAGAGATAGGACTCATGTCCCATTCCTGTAACCAGTCATTAGTGTATTTTAGTTTCAGTCCCTGGTTTTATAAGCTACATTGGAGAGGTCCAGCCCTACTATCCTTCAGTTCTACTAATGCCTAACTAGTTATCCAATAATAGCAGTGTGAGCTGAAGCCCCAGGCAAGTGTTCCTCTTCATCTGGAGCCATCTTTCTAGCAACAAGCAGCCCATGGCATTAGAATGGGTTGAAAACCTACAGTTACAGCAATTCAGCAAGGGCACAAGAAATACTTGTCTTCTGTTCTTTCTAAGTCTCCATGATCCCACCAGTAACTCTTACTGGCTGTCTTCACTTTGTAGAAGTCAAAGGGGTCTTGATAATTCCATCCATAGGACCCAGTTTCCCCTTGACACACAGCAGGGTAGGAAATTTCCAACAATGATCTGCAGGACATGGCTGCGTGTGGAGGACAAGCAGTTCCTCTCTTCGGGGCTTTGTTTTTCTGCTGCAGTTTTGATATTTCTTTACATATATAAGGATTCCTTTCTACAAGACTGGGGCAACTACCCATAAGGTCATGCGATTAAAGTGGGCAAGGCTTCCTATTGGCCCGCTTTTTGTCTACGCCTTAGAATATCGGCAGTGTTGCTTGCAATGATGAGTGCCTCCTCACAGTCCCCTCTGAACTCCAGGTCTTCATGATGCATTGAACAGGATGAGTCAGTCAGTCGGACTGAAGTCATCTTAGAGTTAGGTAGGTAGACTTCCTGAAGGCTCTCTACTAAATTAGCAATGATTCACATCCTTGAAACCATGCAGCCCCCAACACAACCCTCAACTCCGGTGAGCCACAGCCCTCTCACTGAACTTCAGTGTGGTCAGGATTCGGTTGCCTTGTTGGCCCGCTTCCTGAGATGGAAACAGCAGAGAGTTATCTCCAGGTCTCATTCATCAGCTAGACAAGAATTAATTGGAGCATCTCATGTGTTCAAAACTCTGACAGTGTTTCAAGAAAAACGATTCTAGAAAATTAATGTGTTTTAGAATCTAAATCAGTCTTTGATCTTGATAAAGATCTGATGAATTTACCCCATCTTCTCCATGGTGCCCCTAAGATGAGCTTTTTAAAGTTACATTTGTGTAAAGCTCTTTTGTCATGGTAAGAACATCTTGTCAAAAAGCACGGAATCTGTTTCTAAAAGCACATTTATTTAGCATCATATAAATATAGGATAAAGTGAACATAGTTTACTATTATTAAATGCCTGTGAATTTGGTTTTCTGCTATTTTAAAGTTGTTTAAGTTTACCCCCCTTGGAGGTCACTCTGACACAGTGGAATTAGCTGCTTTATTCCACCAAATGATGCTGTTGATCCAAAGTTACTCCCCTGAGCAGTTTCCACAATGCTTTCAGGTGACAAAGAAAATCCAGAAACAGTGAGTAATCATTACTACTATACTATGGCCCTCTGTAGCTTTTTCTCCTTTGTCAAAACCATATCAATTTAAAAAAATCACAAAATCATGCTTTAAAAGTTTTAAAACTCACAGAGGAAACACAGGCATCAGAACTCTCTCTTCTAGGAAGGGTCGTAGCAGAGGTTCTGCTACAACATGGCACAATACCTCCAAAATGCCCGTGTCTGTCTAAAACTCTTGAGAATCACAAAATCTTAGCTGGAAAACCTTTGTTTTTAGAGGTTCCCATGATCCTTTTATTCACATATATTCTGAAGCCCCTTCTCAATTTCTGGGGCAGAAATAGGGTGTTGCATAAAGACCAAGTTGCACTGACCTATCAAGGGAGCCCTGATTGTTTGGAGAGACAAGACAACTGAGCCAGGTAGGGATTTGTTCTACTTAGAGGCATCGTGTTCCTCTAAGACAATGCAAAGAACAGAGTGTTGGGAAGTTTTCAGTGTAGCTGAACCAGAAGGGCTCTGAAATGCTCACCCACACTAGCAGAATCTAGAACTCTTCAGTTTTTGTTTCAGTTTGTTTTTTATCTTGAAACATCTTGGGTCAAGGGGACGATAAATCAGTCTTTCCATTTCTTTGGAATGAGCTGATAAAAAATACTAGATTGCAAGGCCAGTGACAAGTGACAGCAAGGCAGGTGGCCAGGCCTTGCCATGGTGGAGACCGATGTGAGGGAAAGAATTACCTTGTTTAATTGTTCTTTATAACTTACAGCTACCAAACATATGCATGTGTTGGTATTAATATTCAATAAACCCTATAGATCTGCTTATTGTTATTGTCTGCCTCTTCTGTTATTTAGAGACTTCAGAAATCTTCAGAGAAAAGTGTAGGACACAGGAAAAACTTATGCTTCAATTTCCCTATCCACTGGAATAATACATACTTATGGAATAATGGCTATCAATGGTCATACAATATACAGCTGTCATAAATATTTATCATTCAATATCAAACATTTTCTTCTCCTTAATACTTTTTCATGCTGGTATAACTATCAGCTACTCATTATATATTTGTGAAAGGAAAGAAATATTAATGTGTTCTTTAAAGATAACATTCCTAGAAAAAGAAAAGGCATGACCAGCTCAAAAATTTTTGGATGGCCACACGGTGACACAAAAACCCGGCCTTACAAACAAGGATTTCTGGAAGTTCGATACACAAGGTCCTCCACCCATTTTCCTGTCACACAGGATGTAGTGGCTTTTGTTGAGATCCAGCATGACACTGAATAGCTGGCTACCACTGAATGTGTCGCCTGCTATTGGGATCACTCCATAGAGTTGCATTTACAGGAAATCAAATGACCTTTCAGAACTACTGATGCCAAATAAAAAAGATAATTTAAGACTTTGTTGTGACATTTTTTAGGCGCAGAGGTTCAGTTTTATACGTTCCCAAACAAGCTTTGTTCTTTAAATACTCATATTCACAATTTATTTAAGTGCAGTTTTAATAATCAAGATTCACGAACTTGCTCCATTTACTTCATGTCTTCTAGCATGTTATCTGCTTGAAACAGCAAGGAGCAATGCAATTTTAACAATGTTTCTAACTTCATGAGCATGTAATAAATCATGCTTCAATAATTTATGAAGTCATATTGTCCTTTTTGGAGTATTCATTTAAGATCAATATTTACCATACTGTTCCTGAGTTTTTCTACTGTTGTCCATGTGTAATGGAGTTGTGGGTTTTGTTCTGTTGGTTAACAAAACTGACCCATCATGTCTAATTTCCAGTTGACATTGACTATGGCTATAACAGTGGTTCTCAACGTGTGGGTCACAACCCATCTGGGGGTCAAAGGACTCTTTCTCAGGGATCTCATATCAGAACCGTTTGTATCAAATATTTACACTAGCAAATTACAGATATGAAGAAGCAATGAAAACAACTTTATAACTGGGATCACCACAGCATGATGACTTGTTTTAAAAGGGAAGGTTGAGAACGGCTGGTCTACTAGTAAATAGCAGGACTGGGTAGGAAATAAAAAGGATCTTTTCCATTGATGTTTGAAGACTCTCCTGGTAGTCTATTGGCTCTTGTTTTTAGTAGGAAAGTTGGTACACATACTTATCCTTCAGCACTTGCTATATAGCCCAAGTCACCTTCAGAAACTTAAAGGAGTTAGAGAAGGTACTGTCCTCATGAACCTTTTTTTCCCATGGTGGGGGGAAGGGAGATTTGGTAGAGGATAAGCAATAAATGATAAATAAATAAAAAACACAGGCTACACAGTAATACATATAAAAACATATATAATTACAATAGAGTGACAGTGGCCTCCATTTGGATAGCGAAGACCCACCTGACAAATGACATATGATATACTGTTTGAATGACAGGCCTTGTCAATATCATAAGAATCATCTCAGCTTATATGAAAAGGTACAAACAGAAGTCACCTGCTGATGTCATTGTGCCACACATTTCCCATCCCTCGTCCTGTAAGACTTGCTGAAGAAGACTATATATGCAGATACAGAGTATGTATGCAGGTGAACATATACAGATAACAAGAAAAAGTTTCATTAGAAAAAAGAGCGCATTGAGGTTGGAGAGATGGCTAAGTGATTAGGAGCACTAGCTGCTCTTACAGAGGACCTGGGTTCAATGCCTGGCATCTACGTGGGGCAGGTAGAAACCACCTCAAATTCAGCTGTAGGGGATCTGATACTTTCTCCTGTCCTTCCCAGGTATCTGCACACATGTGGCATACACACAGATACACAGACTCATAAACGAAAAATAAATCTTTATAAAATGACTAGTTGAAGAGAAATCATTTGAAGAGGTGAATATAAGGTGAAACTGAATCTGGGCGTGAGAAGGGAGACTCTGAAGGCCATGCAGCCATCCCTTCTGAGTTCTTCTTTCCCTGTCTGCTGGGCCTGGGAAAGGAAAATATCATCAAAAGCAGGACTTGAAGCAACAGCAACAGAATTGGTGCAGGAAATGAAGGGGAATGGAGAGAGATCACATCATGTTATCCATGGTAAGTAATTTGTTATTGAATTCTACCCTAAATAAAAGACCAAATGAAGTGTTTGTTTCTAGGGGTTAATTATTTGTGAACTATCCAGAGTGGGTTAGTAATAGACCAGTTATACACATCTAGACTCTCTGTCCCCCATGGCTTTCCTCCTTCTTCCCTCTTCCTTTTCCTCCTTCCTCCCTCCTTTCTTCATTTTTTAATTAGGGGACTGGTATGAGAGTGCTAATTCCTCTTTCAAGTTGTGGTTTCTCTATCTTCTGACTGAATCTAAATGTGGAGCCTTCATAGCATCAAGAGCTCTAAGGAGACATTCTCCATTTTGGAGTCATTAGTAAATAGCTCTTCCTAATTGGCGAAAAAGCTTTCAACAACAAATTTGATGCAATTAGCTCAAACAGGAGAAGGTATGAGCCAACTGTTTCCCAGTTTCTACCTTGTGCTGTACAAACTGACATGACTAGACAAACCGTCAGGTAAGTCTGGTGCGTATTCAGGGTTTGGCCCCATGCCAGAAGAAACCAGCCAGTTTACACTTGGCATTTAGAAATGGAATGTAGAATTCATTAGTATTTTGAGAACTACTGGGCTTAATTTTACGTTTCTTTTTAACAGAATTATTTCCAATCTAGTCTTTCCCAGAAGAAGAAAAGAAAAGGAAAGGAAAGGAAAGGAAAGAAAAGAAAAGAAAAAAGAAAAGAAAGACATTATTACCTGAAGCAGAAAAGTATTAGCCCTTGGATATTTAACTTTGTAACTATGTGGATAGTCTAGAGAGAGAAAGGTGGAACACATTTGTGTCGTTTTATTGAATGAATCAGGATGTATTGGTCAATTAACCAATTTTCTAAGAAAATATTTGTCTCAAAACATTTGTTCTTTCTCTCTGATAAAAGAGGTTTATGTTCAATATAAATACAAAAAATTATCTTATGAAATTATTGTATAGTATTAACATTAAATTATGACATTTATTGATGACAATCATAATCTTTAAATCTTATTTAGTGCACAAATATACATTTATAAATATGCAGGCATACTATGTATACTATATTCTTTGGATTTATTTTTTCATTATAAAAATTTATGGCTATAATCTTTTTCTGTCATTACACAGGGTTTTACACATCTGAGGCTGGCCTTGAACTTATAACTGAGCTGAGGATTATCTTAACTTCTGAGCCAACAGCCTTCACTTACCAAGTGCTGGGAGAGCAGACATAAATCACAACACCTGGTTGCTGTGGGAGAGAGGGCCTGCTTTTGGTCCCGGCAGCCCAGCTAGCTACACCTGGAATTACCACACAGAAATTGTATTAATTAAAGCACCGCCTGGCCCATTATTTCTAGCCTCTTATTATTATTTATTATTATTGTGTGTATGATATAGGTGGGTGAATGTGGATATTCACATGGCAGACACATATGAGAAGGTCAGAGGACAACTTTCACAATTCTTTCACCATGGGTTCTGGGGAATAAATTTAGGTACTTGGGGCTGTACAACAACCACTTTGACCCACTGCATCATCCTGCTCATCTAGTTGATGGGGATTTCAAGAGCTGGTCACATGAAGCTGGTCACAAGAGCTGTAGCAATACACATGATAAGACTTCTGCTTGCTGGTTCTACTTTATGCAAGGTGGGTGTGTACCACTGCTTGATGGAAAGCAAGAACTACAGCATGAAGAAATCTGATCTAAAGGGTAAGGGATGGAGAGAGAAGAAAAGGGGAGCTAGAAGCTGGAAGAAGATAACCTCTGGCCATGTGACTTCCATAGAATTTTTTAGACTGGGTTCCTCTGACTGGCCTGAAACTCTAGACCAGGCAGGTCTGAAGCTCACAGAGGCTTCAGGCACTGGGTCTAAAGGCTGACACCACCATGCCCAGCTAACAGTAGAAACATTTTAGCAACATTTTAAGAAGACTAGAGGGATATTACAGTTTTCAAAAGAAGGTTGTTAAATATACTAAAATACTGGTTTAGATTAAGCTTAAAATTCAGGAAATAAACATAGACAAGGACAGCTCCCCTTTCTTTGAAGAACTAGAATACTCAGGTTTCAAAATGCCTGTGCCTTGAGTCTGTACATCCGATTCCTGTTTGGGACCCAGCCTGCAGCAGATGCATGCACTGACCAGATAAATGGTTGTGGAGTAAGGTCCAGTTTTGGGAGATGTTCTCAAGAAACAAGAAGTGTGAAACCCATTTTCAGTTTCTGCAGAAATCCTTGAAAAATGAACTTCAGGATGTTTCTAGATAGACAGGAGAATGTGGCATGCCTAGAATCTAGTTATACTGGAATTTTGGTGCTCTGTATCTTTCTGGAATGAATGAAATATCCCTGCATGAAAGGCCTAGAAAAGGCTAACAAAATAAAATCAAATGTTACATTTGACCTTGTTAAATAGGGTTTAGAATTGGGATGATAGTTTGAAAAACATCTGCAGTCTTTATTTGAATGCAAGCACTGAATTCTCCTTATTGATCAAAATAGTCAATTTAAGAACTTTCATATCTAAGAAATTGAGTAAATAACAGTTACTTTACTTTGACATGTTTTTCACCTTTATTGGCTTTGATTTTATGAACTTTATAAATGAAATATTAATAGAGTCTACACTTGCGTATATTTGGTCACACAATTATTGCTGAAAACTATAGGGGGAGCAAATCTGGTTGTTTTAAAGGAAAGTCGGGCCACTCCCTGCTACACAGTCTCTGAGCTTCAGTTCTCCTGGACTAAGTTATCTGCTAGGAAGAGCTCAATGCTAGTTCACCAAACACGTGGTTTATGGGGTTTCTGTGCATTTATGAGATGAGGAAGTGTGAGATACAGCAGCTTTGGGGACATTAAGCTCAGATGTTTGTGTGCTGTGGGTTAGGAGCTTTAGTGACACTATCTTTGGATGATAGGGGGAACGAACAGGAAGCCAGTGGCTTTCGGTTGCTATCTCTAAAGTGAGCAAGCTATTCATCATCGTGTTTGAATAGAGCAAACTCAAGGCTGAAAACCCATCTGAATCCTTTCCCCCTAAGTCTAGGTAATGTGTATGTTCAAACACTTGTGGCTATTTTCAATTAAAAAATATGATTTTTCTTATTTTCTTTCAATTTGTATGTAGTATCTTTTTAACTCTCTTCTGTTCACTGGAGTTGCTCAGCACTATCCTAAGCCATACGTGTGCCATCTTCCTAAGATCCGCTGTGTCTCTTTGCAAAAGATGACATCTCAGTTTTTTACTTTAAGTTTTTTTGAGAATATAATTGTATTTCTCACTTCCCTTTCTTTCCTTCAAACCCTCCCATAACACCCTTCTTGCTCTCTCTTTAATCCCAGCACTCAGGAGGCAGAGGCAGGCAGATCTCTCTGAGTCTGAGGCCAGCCTGCTCTACAAAAGCTAGTTTCAGAACAGGCTCTAAAAAATTTACAGCAAAACCCTCTTTTAAAAACCAGGGTTTTAAAATATATTATATATATTTAAATATTATTATATATAATCTGTATATCTGTATCTTTTGATTAGGGATTTGAGGTTATATATATTTAAAGTTATTAATGAGAGATATATGCTGATTACTGTCTTTTTTTCTGTTTGGGTTCTCAGTTCTGTTTTGTGTTTTATTAAGTATAGTTTCATTTCCTGTCTACAGTCTCTTGGCTATGCTTATTTCTCTTTTCTGTCTGGAGTATTGCTTCCAGTATTCGCTGAAGGGCAGGTTTGGTGGATATCAATTACTTTAGCTTGTTTTCATCATGGGAAATTTTTCTTTCTCTTTAAAATATGGGAGATAGTTTTGCTGAGTACAGTAGTATAGGTTAGCATTTGTGATCTTTTACAACTTAGAGTACATGGCTTCAGATTCTTCTTGCTTTCAAGGTTCTCACTGAGAAATTAGTGTTATTCTGATGGGTTTTCCTGCTATGTAACTTATGCCCCCCCTTCCCCATCGCCCACAGCTTTCAGTACTCTTTATTCTGCATGTTTAGTGTTTTGATTATAATATGCTGAGGGAGTTTCTTTTCTGGTGTTACATGTTTGGTGCTATGTTTGTTTCTCATATCTGTGTGGCTGCATCTTTCCTTAGTTGGAAACAATTTTCTCCTATGTTCCCATTGTAGGTGTCGTCGATGCCCCTTACCTGAGATTCTTCTCCTTCTATGCTTGTAATTCAAAGATTCAATCTTCTAATAGATTCCTAATGTCCCTGCATATTCTTTGTGTGTGTTAAATTCTTTTCAGGGTTGGAGAGATGGCTCAGTGGTTAAGAGTGCTTGTTACTTTTCCAGAGGATCCAGGTGTGATTCCCAGAATTCTCAGAGCAGCTCACAACAGTCTCTAGGGATTTTCAGGGAATCTGTTGCACTCTTCTGGCCTCCGTGGTCTCCAGGTAGGCATACGATAAAGACACACAAACAGGTAAAACTCCATACACTTAAAGTACACTTAAAGTTAAAAAGTAAAGATAATTATTTTAAAAAGTATTCTTTGCTGGAGTGGTGAAATTTCTATTCTTTATCTTCAGGTTCGGATACTTTGAATTCTACTTGACTCATTCTCCTGGTAAAGATTTCCCTCTAATTATCTGATTGGGCTCCTGAGCTTTTCAATTCCATCTTCCTTTCAACTTAAGTTCTTGTCAATATTTCCATCTCTACTAGTTTCAGTTTTGAAATCCTTCATTGTTTTCATCATTACATTCAACTGTACATTTGTGTTTCATTAGACATCACGTGGGAGTTTATTCCTAACTTCTCAAAGTTTCTTGAGGTTGTATTCATGTCTTCTTTAGAATCCTTGAATTCCCAGACCATTTTCTATGGTTATTTTTTTAGTTCTGTGTTCTAGGGTTCTTGTAGGTGGTTCTCATTAGAGAATGTTTTAATAGGCATGGTCAGTTTCTTGGCCTTTAATGTGCTTGCGTTCTTGTGACGAAACCTTGGTCTGTGGTCTCCTTTTGTTGGTTATATGTCTGATGTGAGATTCTGCCTGCTTCAGAATGGGATGGTGAAAGAGCTGCATGATGGGAACTAAGCCTGGAAATGTGAGCAGGTGAGGTTTGTGAGAATGTACTAGGCAAGGCCAGTGTATGTCCTACTGTCTGTCCAGACCCAGGCCTGGGAGTATGGTGACTGATTACTGCTCTTCAGACTTCTCAGCCTGTACAATGGTTTATACAAATTCTGTATAATGAATCTCCAATATATAGATATATAAATGTTGATGTATGAACCTATGCGTGTGTAGTAATAAGAGCTGCGGGGCTGCATTCCCAGCACCCCGGCCGCCTGCTAGCTTATGCCTGAAATAACAATACAAAAACTGTATTCATTTAATCACTGCTTGGCTCATTTCTATCTAGCCTCTTCTAGGCTAATTCTCACATATTAATTTAGCCCATTTCTAATCATCTGTATAGCGCCCCTAGGTGCGCTTTCCGGGAAGATTCTAGCCTATGTCCATCCTGGGTCGGAGCTTCATCGCGTGCATCTGCCTGGGAGCGGGGAGCATGGCGTCTCTCTGAGGCGTCTGCTCCCGAGAGGAGAGCTGTGGAGTCTGAGCTCACTTCCTCTTCCTCGCAGCGTTCTGTTCTGTTTACTCCTCCCACCTACCTTCTAACCAATGAGGGCCAAGCAGTTTCTTTTTATTTCACCAATGACCTTCCTCCATCATGCGTGTGTCTTACTCATTTATTGTGGTGACAAGACACTATGACCAAGGTAGCTTGTGGAGTAAGATATTTATTGCAAGCTTACAGTTTCAAAAACTGAGTCCATGAGTGTTGTAGTGGGGACCATCGCAGGGGGCAGGTAGGCCCAGCAAAGGAAAATAAGAAGATGAACAACGAGACAAGAAAGATCTACCTTTGTCTACTTAGGCTGCTGGAACAAATTTTATTTCACAAACCAACAAGGTTTCTCATAGTTCTGAAAATTGGGACTTCTAAGAACAAGGAGCCAGCAGATCCAGTTTCTGACGAATCTTCTTTTTCTGCTTTGCAAATAGCTGTCCTAATTTTATCCTCATATACTCTAGTGCTAGGGATAAAGAGTCCTGCTTCTCCACCAGTTGGACAGGGAAGAAACAAGCATAGGACCAAACTAGTCCCTCTGAATGTGGGTGACAGTTGTATGGCTGGGGCAGACTGAGGGGCCACTGGCAGTGGCACCAGGATTTATCCCTACTGCTTATACTGGATTTTTGGGCGCCTATTCTCAGACTTGATACCTTGCTCAGCCTAGATATAGTAGGGAGGGCCTTGGATCTTCCCCAAAGCAATGTGCCTTACCTTTTCTGAAAAGTAGATGGGGGTGGGGTGGGGGGATAGGTGGAGGGAATGGGAGAAGGGGAGGGAGTGGGAACTTGGATTGGTATGTATAATGAAAAAATATAGTGTTTTCTTTTAAAAAAAATAAAAAGGAAAAAAGAGTCCTATTTCTATACCTCTTTTTATATGGGTGCTTACAATGCTATGAGACCATGAATTATTAAAATATTGATTGTATCCTCCAACCCAACTTCCAAGTGTTGTAATATCGCAAGTCATATATTCAATATAAGGCTTCCCTAGAGAGGTGAGGTGTAGTTAGTTTATTTATTTACTCTTCGGGGGGCCCATATAAATACACAGAGACTTACTTTTCTTATGAGTGTCCAGCCTTAGCTTGACTTCTTTTTAGCCAGATTTTCTAACTTAAATTATATTGTTTCCATTTCACTACATTTTGCCTCTGGGCTACTTACATTTTTAATTCTATATTTAAATCTTTATATTATATTTATTCTATATCTTTCTTTCCTACTTATTTCATGGTTAGTTGTGTGGCTGGGTGACTGGTCCCTGGGATTCTCCTCTCCTTTTCCTTTTCTTGCTCCTTGTTGTCTTTCCTAGATTTCTCCTCCCATTTATTCTCTCTGCCCTCCAGCACTGCCTGTTTCTCTCTCTCCTGCCTAGCTATTGACCATTCAGCTGTTTTAGACCAATCAGGTGTTTTAGGCAGGCAGAGAAGCCCAGCTTTACAGAGTTAAATAACTGCAACACAAAAGAATGCAACCCATCTTTGCACCATCAAACAAATGTCCCACGGCATAATCGAACGTAACACATCTTAAACTAATATTCCACCACAGGGAAGTCTTTGACATTCTATGTGGTAGGAAGCAAGAATAAATTTGTTAGAGCAAAAGAACTTTGGAGCAAAGTCTTCCTCGGTGTGTTCAGGAAACTGGCTAATGTGAAGTGAGGAGACAGTAGCAGAGCATGGTGGGTGATGTGGTCAGATTTAATTATTCTCTGTATCACTGTGGTGCCCACTGTAGTGGCTATGAAGGGATTTAGTTTCAATTAACAATGATTAAAAGGAAATAAAATGAAAATTCATTGCCTTAGTCTTAGGCGTTTTTCAGTTCCTCAGTAGCTGCATGTGACTAAGGACTTCTGGATTTGATGCTGCAGAGCAGGGCAAACCTTCGTGATTGTGGTCAGTCCTGCTGGAGGGTTCTGGTGTGGGCTGCAGTGGAAGGAGCCGAGGTTAGACCTCCCTGCATCATTCTCACACATCGATTCTCACCTTAGAGGAGCTCTCCAACCCAAGTTACTCATAGACATTGGAGGGTTTGAAAAATACCGATGGCCATACCCTAGCTCTGATCGAGGCTTCCAAGCCCTTTCATTTCTTAATATTACACTTCTAGGAAATGAGGTACAATCACAATATTGTGTACACATGTGCACACAGGAAGTCAGAACCGTTTGCCACAATCCCAAGAGGTACACAATCTGGCTTCATATAATTCTTCACCCTTTTCAAAAGACCTGGGCCTGAACTTAGGAGTTAATGTACATTTTCAAGGAAATGAAAACCAGATGTCGGGATATATTTATTCTTACTCTTCCAGCTTTTCGTCTGAAGAAGATGGGTGGTGGCTGAACAAAATCTTTGGGGATTTTCAAATGAGGCTTAATATTAGTTTTACCCTCCTGAAGAGGAAGATAAGATTTGCTTATGGGTACAAGATCACAACATTCCAAATGTTTTATCTTGCCGTCAAAGCTTGGATCTGTTCAGAGTGGGCGTCAAGCTTGGCAAGAGATAGTCTTTCATTCATGAGGCTCAACCAACTAAGTTCTTATTTTTTTTTGACAAAGGACAGTATGTCCTGATTTATAATAAAATTTTTAATTATAGATTGTTATGTTTATAAAAATTTAAAACTTTAAGATATATATTACATGAAAGCTATGGTGTTTCTTAAAAAAAAAAAAACTATAGCTGGAGTGTGGCAAATCTACCATGAGTTGTTCCTTTGGCAGTGATGCCATGAGCTGATGCTATGGTTGTAAGAGTAATACCAGTCAACCTTGAAGAGACATCTAAAATCACCTAGAAGGCCTGGACAGATGGCCCAGCAATTAAGAAGACTGACTGCTCTTCCAGAAGTTTCACGTTCAATTCCTAATACCCACAAGGCAGTTTATAATCATCTCTAACTCTTGTCTCACTGGATCATCTAGTCTCTGAGGGAGCCGGCATGCCCATAGTGTACAGAGACACAAACAAGTAAAACACCCATATATATATAAAATAAATGAGTAAATACACAAAGAAGTAAATAATAAAATGCACCTAGAACTCTTAGGTAATAAAACTGATAGACTTTGCCAGAATAGTATAACCAATGGCCTGAATAGTCTGCTTAACTCTGCTAGGCCTACCTTGGTCCAATGTTTGTCAAGTAACTTGTGTCCTCCAAAATTCTAGAACCCATGCTCTATGTTGATGATGTTTGTCTAAGAATATCAGATCAAAATTTGTAATAAAGAACTGGAAGGATAGATTGCTTGGTTTGCAAACATTGAGACTTACATTTAATCATCAGACTTTTTTTTTTTAAAGCAAATATGGTAACTCACACTTGAAATCTCAGCACTGGGAAAACAAAGACCCCAAGACTGTCGTATGACCTTCTCATGCAGGTGAACATACATGTTTACACATATATACAAACAAAACAGCATACACACAAAAGTGCAATAAAAATAGTTGCTCGTTATGAATACTTCTTATACCTATTATTATGTAAACACTTCAAAATGTTATGCCTGCGTGTAATTACTCTTGCCTATATGTATTAACATATTCACTTGTAGCTGAGTAATTAATGATTAGGTGCAGAACCACACATAATTTTCTGATCAGGTATTTTAATAGATTACACGGAATCATACTTTTCCCCTTAAATTGAACTTAAAACCTATAGAATATGTTATTTTAGTTGTAACAAATTAGATGCATAAACAGAGACAATGTTTCCCTGAGTCATCAAGAGAGTAAATGTTATGTGTGGAGAGAACGTGGGAAAGCATCTGGGTTACTGGTCGAGTAATGAGGAAGCCTGAGACAGGACTGTGCATCCGCAGCTGTATTTGGATTGATACTATACTTGTTTACTCTGTCGGGCTATCAGGCTGTTAGAAGTGTGTGCTGTTCTGCATCTGTACCAACCCTTTTGGGAAACTCATTCACGGGAAAGAATGCTTCAAAGCCTTTACATTTGAAATCTGTCTATTTGTCAACCCTTCTTTATTGGAATATTCTGAGTCTTATCCTTCATGTTACAGTAAAATTGTCTGCTCCGCTCTTTGATGCATAGTAAGCTCTGAGAAATGTTAGTTTGCTTTACTCCCGTTTTGTAGCTGTTCAAAACAAAAATAAGCTGAAGCCTTCTGATTTCCATGCTAGTGTAGCACAGGGGACTAGATTCTTCCTTTAATTAAAATTCCACTTCCTACCATTTCCAAATTCCAGGGAGTGATTTCAGGAAATTTATTGCAGTTCATCTGAGGATAAAACCACTGGCATTTGAACTTCTGATACCATTTGTAGCCCGCTACAGCTTTGCAGAAAGATACTGCCTTGTCAAACCTTCCTTCTTAATTAGGTCTTTCTATAAACTGTTTGGTAAGCGAACTAACTAGTAAGAACCTGATATGGTAATTTTTGTTTCATAGTCAGCAGATTCTTGGATATGCCTACAGAAATAAGAGACATCTCATGATAATATAAAATGAGAGCAGTGCCTTATCTAACACATTAGGTCCTCCTACTTTCTCTTTTTCTTTCAAGAACATTGAAAGGTTGGAGCCTTCCAGTCTCATATTGTGCCTGTCTTTGCACATAACCCTCTAACTCGTCAGTTTCTGTTCCTCCCAAACTAAAATCCCAGTAAACACAGTGCAGTAAAAGTGTGATTTAAAGAAAAGTTCGGTCAAGTTTTGCCAGTTCTATACGTCAGGTCATTAACATATTCTCACACTCTGTTTTTGTCTAGAAAGCATTTCATCCTTTGTTTTTTTCTAATTTTTTTATTTTATTATAAATTTTCACATTTCTAATGTATAAATATTTGTCACCTACCTGTCTATCTATCATTACCTATCTATTGACCGTCTACCTATGTATCACGTATGATGCTGGTATGTTTGTGTTTTCATTATATTTCAATATAATTTTATTGAATATATATTGAATTATATTTCAATAAAAATATATTTTCACTAATTCCTTGGTAACATCAATCATCTTCAGGCTTTTTACACTTCAGCACATACCATACATACATCTTTTCTTTCTGTTGTTCTGTCTCTCTCACAAACAGACACAAATGAAACCCCCTTCATGCGCATATACAGAATTTCCATCTCCATGTCTAGGGAATTCAGTGTTGTCTCTGCAAACAAGCTGGTTTCCAAGACAGATCTAGGTTTTCTAATCACAATGTGAAGTTACTGCACCTGTGGAGTGTTTGGGGCCATGTGAGATTCAGGTTGAATCCAGAATGTAGTGCTATTCATCCTGAGCAGTACACAGCTAGTCCAAAGCCCTTCTGTCTCCCCAGTTCATTTTACATGTGAAGCAGGCTTGCCACATCCATAGCACACACAGTAAGTGAACTTGGGGCCTCACTGCGGCAGGGGTACTTTGGCTGACTTCTCCTTCACAATTGCTGAATGCTATGCCACAGTTGCAAACCCCTGAAAGCTGTGATTCCTTTCGTTTCTGTTCCTCTTTTGTTTCTCATCCAAAAGAATATCAGATACCCATCTTACACGTGAGCTCAGGTGTGGCATGTGTCTGTGTAATATTCTACCCATGAGTGTTATTTTTTTTTTTTTGGTTCATTTCCTGAAGTATAGCGCTTGACCATCCATTGGCATGGATGTTTCTTTTTCTTTCCTAGTTTTTGGAAAATGCAGCCCATTATCAGTTCTTGGACTTCTCTTCCCCAGCAAACAATTGTATTTCTAGTAATCCTCAGTTTTCTGTTATCGAATTCATGAAACTGCTCTTGCCAGTCATGGGTGACATCTCACTAGTCTCCATGTTATCTCATTGGCTGCTGACATTACTTTATCTTTTTTCTGTTTATCGCTGGAATATAACTCTCTTAAACAGCTAGAGTAAGCTTCCATTCCTTGTAAACAAAAAAAAAATCTCAATGTGAAAATGTAAGGTTTTAAAGAGTTAAAGAAAATTGAAAATTTTAAATTTTTTTTTGCGTTCAGCTAATCTGATTTTGTGTTTTGCTATCACACAACTATGGGCAAAAACTTAAACTGATTAAAATGGCACTGCTCATGGTCCCTCCTCTTTCTTTTCCTGTTTTCAGCACACTATCCCCAAAGCTCATCTGCTGTCTTTACACCCCACACCAAGCTCAAATGCTTCCATCGTTTTGCGCATATCACCTTTATCTCTTCCCTGAAACATCCTTCCATTGACTTGTTTTGGAAGTTTTCTAATCTTCCTCCCATGCCAACTCAGGTATCTCAGTGCATCATTTTAGGAATTCCTTTCCTATAAATATTCAATGATAAATGTTACTGAGTGCCTGTGTACACAGCATGTTGGGTGTGGAGAATCTAAAAGCAAACAGGAATGCTCTGAGCCAAAATAAGGCCTTCATATGAAAGATGCTTTTGGAGCGGACAGATCCCCATCTGGTGAATGACAGATAAATAAGAGTTGTTTATGTGGCCAATGCTATCATGCTACCATTTGGATCCGTAATAAGGAAATTTGGCCTTCTGGGCATTTCTTTGACATTATCGCAGAAGTAAACACTTCTGAGTGCATTGTTTGTTCTTGCAATTTCCAAAGTGGATTAAAATTCATTTATCTTTATGTCTGGTTTTGCCACATAACTGTGAGCTTCTTGCCCATTCTGATTCTCTCTCCCAAGAAGAATAGTTGTTCTTGGTGGATACACGTTAAATATAATCAACAGGGACTTAGATTTAACATGTAATTTAAGACTCATATTAACTAGAGACATACAGGAAAATCATATTTTATCCCTGTTATTCACTTTCTCTTAGAACAGGACACTGAACGCTTGGTGGCTTTACAGAAGAGAACATTATTTACTAATGATTATAAGCTTTTTAGCATTCTTCCTTATAGGTCACCGACTTTTCTAGCAGTTATTTGTTAACTCAGAGGCTGGAAAATGAGGGAGCAGCATTCAGTAGTTTAATTATGAATCATTCAAAGGTCAGTGCACAACAGCACCAACTAGACAAATGCCTTTCAGAGGACAGAAACGCAGGAATGCCTATTTGATGAAAACAATATTGTAATGAGGAAAGCAAAGATAGCCAAACAACTACAAAACATATTTCTAAAAGAAACGTGAGAATGACTAGGTAGCGTTACATACATTTGTGATTTCTGGTAATACCTTTGAAACTTCGCAGTGGTTCACCAGAGACTGGGTCCTGACTAGATGCTGGCTACTACTTTACGTGACATTAGGTATATTAAAGACAGCCCATGCAGAACCGAAAATATTTCCACCCATTTCCACTCCACCCTCTTCCTTTTCTAACTAGGTCAGAGATAGAAATAGCTCTCTGGGTTTGGATTCACGCTTGCTTCCTTGAGATCTGTGGAGTGATTCTCCAGGGCGCTCCTTCACACTCCACGTAGTTTAGAGCTAAGACCCATAGTAGCTGTGAAGAACTAACGGAGTATGTGACCTATATTTTACTAATGGAGTCTGTGACCTATATTTTACTGCTGGACAAAAACTTCTGATGTGGGGCCATCCCAAACAGTTTCCATAAGCTAAAAATACATGAAAATCCTTCAGCACATCTGAACTTAGTACTATGGCTTAAATGGTGGCACATTTTCCTGAATTCACAAGGAAGCTTAATCTCCAGTGCAACACTGTGAATAGCTGTAGCTTGATGAGCTCACTGAGTTCCAAAATGATTTGTCTTCATCAATTGCATTAGGTGTTTTTAAAACATGTGTTTAGTGGAAATAATTCTCCCTACTTGTCTTTCTCTCTTGCTCTGGATGAGAACATAGCCATGGGTATCTTGGAAGTAGAGAGAGACGTCTTCATCAGATGCTAGACCCACTGTCGCTTTCATCCTGGACTGCAATTCTCGGAACTGACATGACTAAATTTCATCATTTCTAAGTTATTTAGCCTTTATATCAAGGGTACAATGCCTGGCGAGCATATGATCTCAATAATCTCACAAAGGATGTGTTAAATAGTTGAAATCCACTAAGATTAGGCGTAGGGCCCATGGGTCTACCCCTGCTCCTGGGTTTCATCTTGAGGGCAGTTTCTGGCCAGCCAGCTAAACATCCTGTTTGTTCCTGTGCTCCCTCTGCCCCCCCCTCGTGGTTAGCTATAGGGCCATTGTTTACTCCACCTTGGTTGGAGTTACCTCAGGATATCAGATCCCATTTACCCTGATGCTGCTAATTTTAATGCTTTTGCCTTATTGAGTTGTCCACTAACCACCCACCCACCGACTCATGAATAATGAATATTGGTGTAGATACTCTTGCTTCTTGGCCATCAAGATATGAGATTTTGTTAGGTCTAGATTAAACAGCATTTTAGCTAGTCTCCTGGCCTCTGCCTTCTCCTCCAGTGAGGTTACTTCAGGACTTCAGGGACATTTATCAATAAACTTCCTCCAAGTATTCATCTCATAGGGTGATTGAGAAATGCTTAGGATGACTTCAAATGATTACCAAGTTAATGAACAAACAGGAAAAGAAGAGATAGACGAGCGGTTTGAAAATCATGACACCAAAGCTTTTGTTTTCCAGAGCCTCCATAACACTGCCCAAATTAGTCCATAGCTGTGTTGTCAAGCAAGCCGGCTCTGCTTTGTATATTTTTAGATACTTGGTAGAGAGACAAACTTCTAGTATTGTTCTTACCTTAAACTGTAAGCTAACAGATGGAATCACTTTTGTTGGCTTGAGCTGTGTTGGCTTCTCCTTAATGTAGAACATCTACACACATCCTTGGACGAAAAGAAGGCAACTAAAATGGAAATCAGCTTCTGAGGGGCGTGTTCATATAAATCATTAAGGACACATGGTTATTACCAGATGAGGTCCCATGAAGATCAGCAGCTGGCAGGCAATAGAGGATGGACAGGCAATGCTGAGGGCATTGGGTATGAAATGAGCAATGATTGATGCTCAGTTCCCTGAGCCAACCAGAGTTGTGCTCACAGGAGCATTAAGAAATAATTTGATTCAGTAGGAACCATTTTATAGGGAAAGGTAGCTATATTGAGATTGTATCCATGAACATTCAATTGTCACATAGATTAGCCTTAGTTGTATACCTAAACACTCTTTGAAGGGAGCATGCAGCCTCTCCTCTCCAACTCAATCTTTGGTCCAATCAGTCCTCGGTCAGGTATCACTGTGTCATGGGACTTTATCCAGAGGCACATGCATTAACATAGTTTCCCTCTAGATGGCGCTACGACAGCTGCATCACCAGAAGAACCCCTCTCTTGAATGGGAGCCTATCACAAAAACTGCATCCTGGGGGTCCCTACATGACTGTAAGCTCAGTTAGTCAGAAAGGTTTCTCTCCTCTGCCCCTGTTACCATTATATAACCTTGGGGAGAGGCTTTACAGATCTTGTAACCTTCAGGAGCTTCCTAAGACTTTTCAATGTTGTTCATTTCCTGAACCTCTTAAGTTTCTTTGATGTCATGAGTTTTCTCAAAGAGGGAATGGTTCAATTAATCCACAATAAATTGCTATAGACTACCACAGATGACTCAAAGTCAGTTGCAGCGCTGACAGTCCCACCCCAGTATGGGTGATAACTTGCGAAAGTTCCGTTCTTGGAACTCCCTGTATTACTCATAGGCTGAAGCATGGCTGGCTACAGAGTCAGCTCTCCAGGAATCATGGGTCTAATAAGTTTCAGGGAATTCCTGATAATTGTGAGGTTTGTTTACTTCCCTAGCCTTATAAATTTTACTTAGTTCCTGAGTCTTGAGAGTCTCCTTTTTTCTCCCTAGACTGGAGTTATTCTACCCAGATAAAATGGTGGCACAATACGTGAGTCTCCATCCTAATTTAGGCCTCACCTTCACAGCTTCATGTAGTGGGGTATCTCAGGGATTTTTTTGTGGGATATCTGATACTAATACACATTATCTGGCTTCAAGGCTCCCTAAAATCGCTATCCATTTCTTCTGGACGTTCATGCTTATAAAACCATTACCATGTTTATGATGCTACCAAACTTTATGGCCCTCTAGGGACAGAGCATCACCCCCTTGGACTGCAGTTGCATCTACTTCTGTGTGGGCGCCCTAGGTTTTAGTTGTTTATTTTTACTTTAATAGATAATTTTAGTAACAACATTCTCCATTTTTTGGCTCTGTCCTTTCAACCACATTTGATGAAGCTCTTGATAGGTCTTGCCCTCCGTGTGCCTTTTTTATGATTCCAGTAAAGAACCACAGGACTGCTTTAATAGTGATGTTCTCTGTAATTGTTGTAGCTTTTTCAGCAGCAAAGTTGTCCATATGTTGCAACTTTTGCTTTCTTTCTACTTGGTTTATTTATGTTTCTCACTGTAGACTCAGACAACAGTGTACAAACTGTGACAAAGCTCAGATGTCTTCAGATTTCTTCTGTCAAAGAAGTTAGTCTGTTGGTTTCATCTTCACGGAGGTCTTAGGCCATGGGCAGAATATAGCTAAGTTCTTTGCCAGACTATAATGCAGATACCTCTAGACTACTTCCCATTTGAACCCTTGTCCCCTCTGAAACATCATAAGCCACGCCTTTACTGTTTGTTCATACATTTTCTTGGCACTCTGATCACCAAGAACTCCAGAACAGTCCATCACACTCTGCTTATAGAATCTGGGGGCTCTTCTGGTCTGCAATTTCAAACACCTTTATATTAATTTCACAAACTATAACAAAGGCTTGTGAACCACATGGTCCAATTTATCATAGCAACAGTCCCACTTCCGGGTACTGTTTTTTTTATATTGATTACTTTTCTAGTTGCTGTGATTAAATACTGGACAAAAAGCAACCAAAGGTGGGGGGTGGGCGTGCTTTGTCTCACAATTTAAGCAAAAATAAAATTTTCCATGGTATGGAAGGCATGGCAGCTAGAATGTGAGGTGGCTGATAATATTACAGCCACAGTTAGGAATCAGAGAGAGATCACAGGAGATCACCTCAATTATAGGCTTCACTTCAAGGCCCATTTCTCTCTTAGAATTGAGTGTCTAAAACATTAGTTTATAGGAGATAGCTCACATTAAAATGGCATTCACTGAATACAGTATTACCGCTTTAGACTTCTTACAACTAAATGTAGTGATATTTTATTTGTATTTTAATAAATAAAGCTTGCCTGTAGTTCAGAGAGTAAAACAGGTACACTAATCAATCAGCCTTACAGACCAGGCAGTGGTGACACACACCTTTAATCTCAGTAGCCACAATAGTTTGCCTTAGAAACTGGGCAGTAGTGGTACACTCCTTTAATCCCAGAACTAGAGAGGAATATAAGACAGGAGGAGACAGCTCTCACACACAGTCTCATTCTGAGATTCCTGGAGGCAGGATCACCACTTCAGACTGAGGTAGAGGTAAGAGCCACTGGCTGGCTGCTTTGCTTTTCTGACTTTCAGGTTGAACCCCAGTATCTGTCTCTGGGTGTTTATTAATTGTGCTATATTTCTATTTTATTTAATGTTTAAAGTAATGGTTTCTGTTATGATACTTTCATGACATTCAGATCATTGGCAACCGCATAAAAGTCAGGTTCAGTGGCACACATCTGTAAACCAACACGAGAGAAGGCACAGACAGGTAGATCCTTAGAAATCACTGGCTAACCAGGTTAGCTGAATCAGTGAATTCCATGTTCTATGAAACACTCTTTTAAAATTTAGGCAGAGAGTAACTAAGAAGGCACTCAGCATCAACACTGGATGGCCATACACCTACTCGCATCTACACATGAACCTTCATACACACATGTTCACATACATAGACAGGTACACAGACAAACATGTTACCCCTAACTATATACATGCACACTCAAGGATTCACATCATTTTCTGGGCTGGACCCAGCCTAATTATGAGAATCACACCTAGCCATGTATCAACCACTGGCCTTCATATACATTAAAATATTAAAATATCAACCACTGTGATGTTTGGGGTTCACAAGGTCCACTCCAGGTGCACCAAGTGTATGGAAAACAGTACATCATGTCGATTGTATTTTATTCTATGTCCCTTCATTACCAGTTGACATGGCTTTGCTCTAGTTTTGGTTTCTCAAGAATGTGACTATTTGGCACAGCTCCCAGTTATATTTGGCCTTCTGCAAGTTGAGTGTTCCTTAGAACTTCCTTCCTCCCCACCCATGTCAATCCAGCAATACTTTACTCAATAATATGTCTACAGTCTCGCTGTGTATTGGCTAACAGCTACCTTTAAGATGTCTATGTTAATCAAGCCCCCTGCTATTCCCTAGAAATTCCAGGATTGAGCAAGATAGAAGTACTTCCTTTAAACTACGTTTTGGCCATTTGCTGAGGTTTTTAAAAGGTCAAACTTCAACCTTTAGTGGCAGACTTAATTTCAGTTTCTCTTAGGATAATATCTCAACTATTGCAACAATACAAGACATGTGCTTCTCTTCTTTTTGCATTTACATTTTGCTATTGTTACTATTGCTGGCATGTGTGCATGTGTGTGTGAGAGAGAGACGTGTAATGTATGGGTGTTGGAGTGTGTGCATGTTCTGATGTGTGTGTGTGTTGGGAGATGCTTGTGAAGGTTAGGGGACAATCTTTGCATTTTGGTACTCCACTTCAACTTGAGATAGAGTCACTTTGCAGTCATATAAGTCAGGCTGGTTTCATTGAGTCTTGTGAAGTAGCTTGCCATCTTTTGGAAGGTGGCACTGGGATTTCAAATGCTGGGGTAGCCTACCATCTCTTGGAGGGTGACACTGGGGTTTTAGAAGCTGGGATAGCCTACCATCTCTTGGAGGGTAGCACTGTGGTTTGGGATGCTGGATCAAGAGGTTTTATTGAGTCTCATGAAGTAGCTTGCCATCTCTTGGAAGGTGGCACTGGGATTTCAAATGCTGGGGTAGCCTACCATCTCCTGGAAGGTAGCACTGGGATTTTGACTGCTGGGGTAGCCTACCATCTCTTGGAGGGAGGCACTGGGATTTCAGAAGCTAGATTGCCTACCATCTCTTTGATTAGCTATTGAGTAAGCTTATTCATTACTTTTGGAGATGTGCCCAGGAGTAGGTTCTCTAGACCATGTGGTAGGTTCACATTTAGTATTTTGAAGATTCCCCCCTGGTGTAGGAGGTCCTTTTGTCTGTCTGTTGCTTTTATTGGTTAATGAATAAAGAACTGTTTTGAGCCTATGGCAGGGAAGAGCAGAACTAGGCAGGGAAACTAGGCTCTATGCTGGGAAAAAGAAAGGCAGAGTAAGAGAGATGCCATGAAGCTGATGCCAGAGTTAGACATGCCAAAACTGCCAGTAAGCCAATGCCCCATGGTGCTACACAGATTAATAGAAATGGGTTAAATTAACATATAAGAGTTAGCCAATAAGAAGCTAAAGCTAATGAGCCAAGCAGTGATTTAATTAATACAGTTTCAGGCCTAAGCTAGCCCCAGGAAGCAACAAGTGGCTTCCTCTTACACCCCATTATGTTTTTCATAATGGTAGTGATAATTTGCCTTATGGCCAACAGTATCCAGAGTTCCCTTTTCTTCACTTTGTTGACAGTGTTTTTTTCTACAATTGCCATCCTAAGATACCACAGCATGGCATTCCGCTGTGATTCTGCTTTGCATTTACCCTATTGCTAATAATATTCAGCCTTTTCATCGTATGCTTGTTGGCAACTTGTGTTTCCTCTTTTTCGAACTATCCACTCCGCTCATTACCTCTGTTTTATCCCTTAGTTCATTTAGTTCCGTATATATTCTTGGTACGGTCTGTTGTCAGAGGAACTTTTGACCAACATATTTTCCTATTCTATAGGTTGGTGTTTTTGTTGCTATGACCAGTACCAAGGGAAATGATTTAAGTGAGGAAGGAGCCTCTTTGGTTAATAGTCTCTCTCCATGGCCAATTGACTCCACTGCATTCATGTTTGTACCAGACAAAAAAAAAATCATGGAAGAAGGGTATGGGGGTGGGGTGGATGCTGTTTATTTCATGGTAACCAAGAGACAAAGAGAAAAATGGCCAGGCAAGGAATACCCACCAAAGACACATGTCCGATAGCAACTTCTTCCAATCAGGCTCCATCTTCCACACTCTACCACCTCCCAACAGCCTATTCAAAGTTTGAATTAATGAATCAGTTAGATCAGAGCTCTTGTGATCAAAATATCTCTTGGAACACTCACACACATACCCAGACATGTGCCTCACTAATGTAACCCAATCATCTTTACAAGATCAATTAGCACATCTTTGTGCCTCACTAATATAATCCCATTATCTCTACAAGATTACAAGATCAGTTAGCACACCTTTGTTCGGCAGAAGCTTTCCCTTAATGCTGTGACATATTTTCTTTTATTTCTTGTGTATTGAATCGTATCTTGAAACATTTTCCCCATGTAGTCAACTTTCAGGGTCATGGTTTCATGTGTTGCCTTAATGTATTTGATCCATTTTTGTATTTCTGTTAGGCCAATACTATGCAGACTTAGCGTCTTATTGTAGTAACTAAAGCTCTATGCTCCCCAGACTCCCTCCCATCATCATGTTCATACACCTTCTCTTCTCTTCTCTTCTCTTCTTCCTCTCTGTGTATTTTCACCATGCACACATGCTAGCATGACTACTCTTTTGTAAAGAATAACCATCTCTGTCCAAAATTTTCAGACAATATTTAGCTTTTGTATAGTTAAAAACTACCCACTTAGAATGATCCCTATTAAGTAATAGACTTTGGATAATTATGGTTCTTATGTGTGTTTGTATATTCTTGCCTGTCAGCATCCCTATGCTCCTCAAAGGCTAGTTAGAGTACATACATCATTGTCTTAGGTGTTTTTCCTTTGCTGGGAGGTAGGTAGTCACTTCTTTGGCTCGATCCAGTCAGTGACTACTTCTCCACCTACATTCTATACAATAGTTTTAAAGACAATTGGGAAAAAGAAAGTTAACGGATATGTTCAACAATCCAAGTATTTTCTTTGTAAAAGGAATTATTTATGTGGTGAGAGAGATGGCTTAGTAGTTAAGAGATCTTGTTGCTCTTCTGGAGGACCTGGGTTTGGTGTCTCTCACTCACATGACACCTCACAACTATTTGCAATTTAAGTTATGTGTATGAGTGTTTGCCTTCATGTACGTGTGTGTATTTGTGCACCTTGTGCCTGTAGATACCAAAAGAGAGAACTGGATCCCCAGGAACTGGAGTTACAGATAATTGTGAGCTGCCATGTAGGAGCTGGGAACTGAACCTGGGTCTCCAAGAGTAGCAAGTGCTCATAACCACTGAGCCATCTCTCGTGCCACATAAAATCCTGTTAAGAAACCATATATAGTTCAATTTTTCTGGATTCAAGATTGATGAGCGTCATCCCCTTATCCTTGAGGTAGGCTTACTCATGGGTCATCTCAGGAATATAGAATGACACACTATTATTTTCTTCACATTCTCTCTTCTTGAGTGTGGTGGCTTGAGAGAAAATGGTCCCCAAAGGGAGTGGCACTGTTAGGAGGGGTGGCCTTGTTGAAGGAAGTGTTACTGTGAGGGTGGGCTTTGAGCTCTTTTTCTTGAGCTTCACTCAGTGTGGCAGCAGTCGAATTCCTGTTGCCTCTGAGTCAAGATGAAAGAACCCTCAGCTCTATCAGCACATCTGCCTGCCTGCCATCATGCTCCCTGCCATGATGATAATGGACTAGAGTTTTGGAAATGTAAGCAAGCCATGCCAATTAAATGTTTTCTTTCTAAGAGTTACCATGGACATGGGGTCTCATCACAGCAATAAAATTCCTAAGATACTGTGTCTCCCTTTCTTCTGATTATTTCCTTAGTGGTCCTGAAGTCTAAGGAAAAGTATTAAGTGGCATGATATACCCACAGAGTAAAAACTCTTACATATATGTAACATATGTGCATATATGGCATATATACATGTATGTGCTTATTTTATATGAGAAGTTATCCAGTTGCCAGCAATTTCCTTTAACCACAGTCCATTCACTAGAATGAAGACTTCTGAACTGATAAAACAACATGAATTATGACAGAAAGAGTTGAGACATTCACATTTCAGGCTTCTGAGGGACTCATTTAGCCTCAATTCAGAGTCACCAATGGCCAGGATTGGCATGCTAATATATCTGCTTAATTGCATGATATGCCTGCTTTAGTCAGGTGTGATTATGTCAGAGAGATGAAGTCTATAGAATGACTAGGCAAAATTTAAACTGTTAAGGAAGAAATGGCAGCATCTTGCAGTTGGTATCTTCAGACTACCATATCTCTCATTTCTTGATTGGCATATGTGTCATATCAGAAGTTCTGCTCAGACACAGGAAAGGACTCTAGTAACAAGTCACTGCTGGCAAGGGATGTTTGTTGTAGAGAGAGGGCCTGCTTGTTCTTCTTGGCCACCTGGCTAGCTTAGGCCTGAAATAACCACACAGAGTTTGTATTAATTAAATCACTGCTTGTCCCATTATCTCTAGCCTCTTATTGGCTAACTCTCACATCTTGACTTAATCAATTTTTATTAATCTGTATATTGCCACCGGGCAGTGGCTTACCGGGAAAGATGAGGCATGTCTGTTTCTGGCGGCTCCATGGTGTGTCTCTCCTGCTCTGCCTCTCTTCCTCTCAGCATTCAGTTCTGTCTTCCCCACCTACCAAAGTTGTGCCCTATCAACTAGGCCAAGGCAGTTTCTTTACTGATTAACCAATGAAAGCAACACACAAACAGAATGATCTTCTACACCAGATGTTACTGTTTACAGAATGAGAGTTCCATTAAGGACTAGGTGGTGGTGGCACACACCTTTAGTTCCAACGCTTGAGAGGCAGATGCAGGCAGATCTCTGAGTTTGAGGTGAGCCTGCCCTACACTGTTTCAGGATAGCTAAAAATACACATAGAATCCTGTCTTGAAAACCAAAGGAAGTATCATTAAGATCATCAGTGTTATCTGGGCATTATGGTACAATCTATCAATCCCAGCTCTTCTGAAATAGAGACAAGAGTATCTCCGTGAGTTCTAGTCCAGCCTACCTATCAAGTTCTAGCCTAGATGGAGTCACATAGTGAGACTTTGTCTCAAAGAAACCAACAAAACAATAAAACAAAACAAGACCATCTAGTATTTATGCTCAGTATATTTTGAAACACATTGACTTCAGGAGGTGAAGGCCTCTGTCTCTCTCTCTCTCTCTCTCTCTCTCTCTCTCTCTCTCTCTCTCTCAGCACTGGTATTGGCATATAGTACTGAAAGATCCACTGAATCATTTGCCAATAGGTATTTCCTAATCTAGCCCAGGCAGAAGGTTGCCTCTAATCGATGGCCTTTAAATAGTCTGATTTCCCCCACCTCCCAGGACACAATTACATTATTTTGACATTGCCCTACCTCACATATATTCACAGCATGGAAAGGTCATTTGGATTCTCATAATAGTTGTCCATGAATTTTTTAAAAACAACAAGAACAAGCAAACTGTAAAATGTAGAGTTTAATGGGGAACTTCTGAAGAGTCTCAGGACAAAGAATGATGAAACTAGCCTGTCAGATGGCATGGCCTCTCATGGAGACTTGGATTCTTGACCAGCAGTATAAAGATTGAGGAGCAAATACTGTCTTCTTCATAGGGTGTATTGTTGGGTGCAGCTTAATTACTAGTAAACTGAGATCATTACTACCCAAATCAAAATGACCACTTGGCTCCTATCCTGTCTATTCTCCACTACATCCCAGATTATATGAAAGGCAGAAATCCTGTATTTATAAAAGTGGAAACCAGTCTTTGAGGCTTCAGGATAGCTGGGCACATTAAAAGAGTTTCTCAAGCTCAAAGCAGTATTGCATTTGAGGGTTCCCAATAATTTTCAGGTAATATCCCTCAACCTTATGGGGTTCAGCATTTGCTATAATATTCAATGCTGATGAGGGGCTGAAGAGTTGGCTCGAAGGGAAGAACACTGGCTGCTCTTCCAACAGACCACAGTGATTCCAAACATTCACATGACTGCTCACAACCTTCTGGAACTCCAGTCCCACAGAATCCGATTCCCTTTTCTGGCCTCCTCAAGCCCTGTATGCACATGGTACACAAACATATGAGGAAACAAAATATCTAGCCACCTAAAGCTTTAGTTTTAAATTATAGCAGTCTGTGATAGTAGAAGAGATTTAATATATAAATTAAGATATGTTATTATAATAAGGCAATATCCCAAATTGATAATCAGATTTTATCTCAAGATCACCAGAACTTTCTGCAGTTGGTGCTGGATTTTATCACCCACATTTTACATTATCTAGGATATGATGTATATTTTGACAATGCTATTATCCTCCTTTGCAGAATGAGAATTGCTGTATCCATACAAGGTCATTGCAAAAACCAAGTGAAAAGCTGTGAACCAAGTGTGTAGTATAAATTCTGGCACATTCAGTGGCTGAATAGATGGCAGATGCTGTTGTAGTCATTAGGAAAATGTAAAGTCTTGGCATCTTGCTGTTGTAGTCATAAGGAAAATGTAAAGAAACAATGCAACGTTAGCTAACACTCCAGGCTGGAGGAACACATGCAAATTACATTCAGATGTAGCCTCCACACTGTGGAAGCAAATCATAAAACATAGCTGTTTCCTCTTATTAAACAGGAAGTGTCAAAGGGGCTGAGGAGCAATGGTCTGTGTGAGATTTGGGATATTCCTTCATTTTGTTGGGTTTTAGTTTTTCAACCTGTAAAATTAATGCTTAGATTGTGTGGCTTCTGTGTCTTATCACAGCCATATGCTTAATTACAGTGCCAGGGAAGTATTTAGTCATATTACAATTTTAGTAAGACTTAAGAACACTAAACATTAATATTCAGCTAAGTACACTGTTATAGTCATGTGTGTTACACAGAATGCTTGGTAAGATACATAAAGTTCAAGAGCATTTATTCTTTATGCCTACACTTAAATATTCTGTCATGATGACCCAAGGGGTAACGAAAGCTTCCACTTAATGCAGTCCATATTTATGAGGCTTGGTTTCTGTCTTCAATAGTCTGGCACACATGTGTCATACATTTTGGGTACACATACCCCCACTTCCTCTCTCTTTGCTCCCTCTGTGTGTTCCACAAGAAGACCATTGACTTCAACAATTGACCTTGAGTAAAAGAAAGTGATTTCAAGAAGGCCATAAAAAACCACACTTATCTTGACAACTAATATTGGCTTTTACCTTCTACTTTTGATGAGCTGTAGAGAGTATTTTTTGTAAATCCTATGTGACACATGACTTCAGCTACCACTTATATTTCAGTGATGCCTATCTTTTATATTTCTTGGTCCTTCACAGAGAGATACCTAGTAAAAACAATGTTCAGATGAAATCAATGTACTTTTTAGAGCAAGACTAGGTGATAGATTTCTTTTCCTTATTAGCTTGAGTGGTACGTACTTTCTAATTGTTATGAGGGATTTATCTCACTGGAAGTAAGGTTTTTGTTCTTCAGTCACCTTGTGTTTTGTCAGACGACTCATGGCAAACCATGGAGGTAAGTAAAGGAGTGGGGTTTGATATCAGTGTTTGGGGAAGGAACTACAGGTCAGACTAGATATTACTGGAGAATGTTGAGGAATGAAATAAGCATCGTGTACACTGAGCTATGTATTATAGTTAGAGAAACTAGAAAGTACCTGACTAATCATCTTCTATAATATTTAACAACTTAAAAGCACCCCCTACCAGCTTCTTGATCATAGTATATATGCATTTCTAAGACTGGGAAGCATGTGAAAGCAAGTGTACTACTCTGATCAAACTGCCTGCAAAATGTTATCTAAGAAAACCACTGAACTTACTAGTTGTTTTGTTAACAAAATTTATCTCATCATTACTATTATTTTTAGTGCTGGAGATCAGAGCCACGGCCATGTTTTCTAAGCAAATATTCTACCACTGACTTGTATCCCTAGCCTAATACTTTCTTCTTTCAGTGTGTGTGTGTGTGTGTGTGTGTGTGTTTGCATATGTGTTCATGTGTGCTCATACATGTATGCGTATAGAGGCCAGAGGTCCTCAATGGCATCTCTGGATTGGTTTTTAAGACAAGATCTCTCACTGAATCTTCTTTGGCTGAATTGTTTGGTCAGTAAACCCCAGAGATCTTCCTGTCTCCACCTCCTGAGTGCTAGCATTACAGGTGCACATGACCATACCCAGTCATATACACACATGTTGGGAATCTATTATCAGGTCTTCATGTTACACGACAAGCAACTGAGTCACTTCCTTAGCCTTTCCTGTTTTTCTTTTTACAGTAAATTTGAATAAACTGGGTTAATATAAAAAGATACTAAATATATTCATAGAAACTCTAAATATATTCATTTGTAGAAACTCATTTTTTTTAGTTTAATTCTCAACTCCAATGTAAATATTTTCTCAAAATTTACATGTATTTCATCGGAAAGACTAATTTCATGGCGGATCACAGTTTTTGCTTTCTGTCACGTGAGTCATCTGACATCAGTTGAGAACTCTGGAAAAATGAGAGGAGAAGAAAGCCAAAGTTTAGAGGCGGATGTAGAAGGAAGGATGAAGGTGTTAAGCTAGAAAGAGAACACAAGGAAGCAGCTAAAGTGAGCTCATGTGGAGAGAACCTGAAAGCAGAGCTGGGGTTGGGCTGACCCATGGAGGGTGCAGCTGGTATTTAAGGCTAAAACTCTGATCAGCAGAGACAGAACAATAAGGATACAAAAAAAAAAAATAGATGACGAAAGACAGGAGGTTAGAGATGAGTAAGAGAAACAGCAAAATAGCTGAAATCCAAAGGCTGACATCAGGTTATGGTTACAGAATTACCAGGAGTGCAGCTACAGACACATGTTGAAGAGATAAGAGAGCCATGAACCCTGGAAGAGCTCACTCAGCTGGAAATGAGATTTCTAGATGAAGCAGGAAACTGATGATGTATTTTGTAGAAAAGACCTTCCCAAGGCCTGGAGAGTTAAGATCAATGTCACCACCCTAATCAGTCCCCACAGAGGACAGTGGGCAGAAGACTAGCCTGTCATTTTCAAGGCATATATAATTACATTTTCCAAAGAAAAAGGTGTTGGGGATAGCTTGTTATTATGGTATGGAGTCTGATCTTAAGAGAGAAATGCTAAATATTAGCTTTATCATGATTCCAATATTAAACATTTTCTGTGATTACTATGAATTGGATACACAAGAGAGAAGAGTCATTTCTTTTTTTTTATACAACATGAATATCTACTTTACAAATTTTAACATCACATTTCCCCAGAAGGGAATGATGTGATCTATGGCTCCAACAACACATCTTAAATTAAGATAGAATTGCTTGGGTAGGTCATCATGGCTATAAAAACAAAAACCTCATTAGACTAGGGAAACTTTATGTCTTATTTTATAGAACATATTGAGTACTAAAAATGATGTGTTAAGATTCTGCTACTGAAAAGATATAGGGTAAAACAAAGTCATTTGTCTATGTGTGCGTGTGCTCATGAATGTGTGTGTGTGTGCATGCAAGTGTGTGTATTTGTGTGTGTGTGTGCATGGGTGGTGTCTACAGGTATGAACAGAGAGCATAGAACAGCAGCACCTGCTGTGCATCCTTTGAGACAGGGTCTTTCAGTGGCACAGAGATCACTAAACAAGCTTGACTCCCTGGCCAGAGAACACTAGAAACCCACCCATCTCTAACTCTCCAGTGCTGATTGCAATGCCTGCTACCCCACCTGGCTCTTCTTTTTTTCAAACTGCAGAAAAACATTATAAACACTGAACTGTCTCACCAACCCCTGTACACTGATTTTTCATTCCTAAAATGGTAACTTTATCTGACGCCAGATAATATGGCTTAGCAGTGTTGGACCATGCCAAGTAACACTTCCATGGGTGTATTTAGAAAAAGACCTTTCGGTTTCAAGTTCCAATAAGTCAACAAAGCAGGGCTTCTTTAGGGTGGAGTTTGATTAGCAGCCAGTAGTATAATGTGGTTTCTCTAAAGGGAAACACTTGTGAACGACCCACTGTGCTCTAGCAGAGTTTATTAGAAAGTCTGGGGTGTAGCACAGCAAGGCAATGTAGAAGAGGAGTGTTCTCAGGAATGCAAATGCCAAACAAATGTAAGACTGCCCAGCTTTACTGTCTATGGTCTTAATTATCTGTATATAATTTTAAAATGCTCTCCCTGAAAAAAAAATGGTATTCAAATCAAGCCAGTAAATGCTCCTAAAACCCAGCTGGCTACTGAGACAAGCAACATGCATTCCTCTGTGAAAACATCTTCTGTAAATACAGATGTGCCTAGACTGTGTCCATAGACTCCTGAGAAACAAACAAACAAAAAAAAATGGTTCTCAAAGCAGTGTTCCTATAGACCTAGGTGGCTAGCTGTCTGATGAACCGATGGACGTGTCTGGGTTTAGCATGGCTGAAAATCCTTTAAGCAGTCTCATTTACCCAAACATGCAGGGAGATTGGCTTGTGCTCACTCCTGATCTGTGGGAGGCAGAAGAAAAACGTGTGTCACCATGATCGACCTGAATAGCATGTGCCTAAAGCAGACTAGCACCTGTCTAAGCTGGACTAGAAGCCACCTAAAGTGAACTAGAATCCACCTAAGGTGGACTAGCAGCTGCCTAAGGTAGACTAGCAGTCAGCCTAAGGTGGTCTAGCAGCCGGCCAAAGGTAGAATAGGTCCTACCTACAGTGGCAAGAGCAGCTTCAAATGAAGCATTTCATGGGGTGCCACAGAGGCTGTTTGCTCTAGGATTAAAGACATTTTGGAGCCTCTTCTCAGAGGGTTCTCCTGCTGAGGGATCCCGAATCATAACACCCAGCAAGCGTCTCTGCTGATTTTGAGTACTGGCTGAGTTTGATGGCTGCAATGACTAGTACTTCTGGCTCATTCTTTTCTGTGTGGCCTTGATTGTCATGATGGTGGAGGGGACATTCAGGAGAACTTCGATGAATCTTCAAGGTACTGTGAACTGGGGTAATGGCAGATTTCCCATGAAGGTGTCTGTGCTGGCTCGTTTTTGTCAAATTGACACAACCTAGGTCAACAAAGAGGAGGGAACCTCAGTTGACGAAGAACCTCGATAAGATCAGGCAACCTGTAATGTATTTTTTATATTAGTGATCAATGTGGGAGGACCCAGATCATTGTGGAGGGTGTCATTCCTGGGATAGTAGTGCTAGGTTTTGTAGAAAAGTAGACTGAGCAAGTCACAAGGAACAATCTAGTAATCAGCAATACTCCACAGCCTTTGTATCAGCACCTGGCTCCAGGTTCCTGCCCTAATTGAGTTCCTACGTTATTACTTTTGGTGATGTTGAATTGTTATATGGAACTGTGAGCGAATAATCCCTTTCCTCCGCAAGTTGCCTCTGGTCATGGTGTTTCTTCGCAACAACAGAGGCTTTAGGACAATGTCTGTCCACATTGTGGGAATCTGAGAGAGAGTCCAAGTTAAGATTATTTATGTCTTATTGTCTGGAAATGCAGTCTGCCTCTTGACAGGTTTTATCACATTACTATGAAAGATAGATATAATTTTTAAGTTCCATTTTGCCTTTTCTTAGCAATAATTTTAACTCTTCATTCAGCCGAGGGATAAATTTTGCTGTGTGCAGTTCCTTCTGTTTTGGGTCTTGTTCACTTTTATTGACTTTGATACTTTGGAGATTAAAAGATTAATTAATTAATAAAAGTTCCTACTGATTTTATTACTTTGTATATATTTAAATTAAAATATGATCACATCACTTTCCCCTTTCCCTTTATCCCCCCAGCCTCTACGTTTTAAACTTAAATTATAAGTTGATTGATCAGTGACCTTTCTACCTGAACTGTCCTTATTTTAAGTATGTTCCTACAAGCAGTGCAGCTTTTCCCTTTCGTAGCTGGGTTTTTGGCTCCTAATTGAGGAGAGACCCTGACCTTTGCTTCTGCTTCCTTTCATGCTAGGAGATAAGATGACATAGGGGGATGTCACTGCCCCAGATGACTCTGGTGCTGGCTTCTGACTCTGCAATTTTTGGGCTTTCTCATACGGACTTTCCCACTGCACACAGCATGATTTCATGAGTCTGCTTTTTCTGACTTCCTGCTTTTGTTTTTCTTCTCTCTTTAGTCTTTCGTGGTTTGGACTGTGACTGAAAAAGCATGGGATAAAACCGGACTCTCTGAATATGGCGGACAATGAGGGCTGCTGAGAAGCCAAAGACAATGGCACTGGGTTTTGATCCTTCTTCATGTTCTGGCTTTGTGGGAACCTAGCCAGTTTGGATGTTCACCTTCCTAGACCAGGATGGAGGGGGGAGGACTTTGAACTTTCCACAGGGCAGGGAACCCTGACTGCTCTTCAGACTGGAGAGGGAGGAGGAGAGGAGTGAGGGGAAGGGGAGAGGAGTGGGAGGAGGGGGAGGGAAATGGGAGGCTGGGAGGAGGCGGAAATTTTTTTTCAATAAAAAATAAAAAAGAAAAAAATATTAATACCCCCCAAAGAAAACTATTTTACTGTATTCTTTTGGAATGTTCAACAACTTGAGGCTAGAAAGAAGTTTGCTTAGATGTTGTTAGGGAGGGAATCCCAAACCACTGATTTTCCAAACCTTGACTTGGTAATATATATTCTACATAGGTAATTACAGATTTTACAATCCCAACTCAGTACTGGCATTTCTTCAGGATAGACATGATTAAATTCTGCACTTGATATCTGGTTTTACATGATTTGTGGCACACAACCACCTTTTGGGAGAAGAGAAGGTAAACTTAACACATACACACAGTTAACATTAAAGATGAATTCTCCCAGTGTTTTGTGGCTCAAGTTTTTCCATACTGGCAAGTGTTGGATTTCCATTTGTTTTGCACCTTTGATGCAAGTGTTAGCTTGACTCCTAAAATTTCCCAAAGTGTAAACCTTCATGCCTACACCACAGCAATATTATGAAGGCACTTTATTATGTGTCAGTCAGATCCACTCCCTAGAGTGTACTTAGACTGGCCTCTCCCAACCTGAATGACAGGGAAGTATCCACAGGGAACAGGAGAAGGATTGGCTAGTGTGTAATTCTGCGTTAGGCAACCCAAGTCTTTGTATTACATAGCTCCCATTAAATAGCATCTTCTAATAATTTTATTATTTGCTAGTTTAACTGAAAAATGAATACATTTAATTTTCAATTGTCTACAAATTTTCTTCTTCTGTCTTAATACACCCCTCTATCTCTTTCTTTGTCTCGCTCTTACACACACACACACACACACACACACACACACACACACCCCACTTACGAATTTGAAGAAGTTTAGTATTCAGATTTGTTTGGTCTATATTTTATTTCATATTTTGAACACCTCCTAGCATTGTAGAAGTCAGTTTAAGGCATCTAGACCATAAAACAAGGCAAACCCTTTTTATTTTCACGCATCCCTAAGGTTTGACCTCATCAAACAAGACAAAATACCATTCACTTGTCCCCCATACCCCCAAAACACTTTTGACTTCATAATGAATGTAGCAGACAGTGGTGCTGAGCACTTTAAGAGCATCTGGGCTAAACATTATATAAGAACATCACACTATTTTTCTCCTCCTTTATTTGGCAGGCAGCCTGCCTTAGACGCCTCTTAGCTTTCATTCTTTCTGCAGGGAACTTCTTTGATTTTATTATTTCAAAATACTTCCACCTAGACCCATCTTACTGGAAATGTCCCTTTAGAGAACCCAAAGGGGGAACCTGGTGGAGGTCTTCTTGAAACTCCACATTAAACCTGAGTGGTGAGGAAGGGACCGGAGTGTTCCCAGCATGGGAGGCTGCTACTCACTGCCCGTGGATTTCCTCACCTCTCATAATAAACTGTCATTGCCATGGAGAAGTACTAGGTGAGGCTTAGGCAATATATTCCATAAAGAACTTTTTAAATGATGCAGTAGTTTTATGTCATTAAACCAAATAATTCACACACACAAAAATCTAGTTGTGTCTATGATTTACATTTTTTCCAATATCTGGGATTTTGTACAGTAGTAGAACTCTCTGGAGGCGTTTGAACATTCATCATGCAGTGCTTGAATAATGGATACTGGATGTCATAGGATACCTAGAATGCAGAATAATTGCTAACCATGGTGATTTTTTTTTTGATAGAATGCAGAAGGTCTACAATGGAATAGCTGTTCTATACTTCGACCAACCCAAAGTTTAAACTTGGCATGCATTTTAAAAGGCTTTTGCTTCTGGTTGGTCATACTGCTTTCTTGTTTTAGCAATTATTTGGGAAGTCTGACTCATTTATATTAAATTCAGCCTCAACTTGTTTTGTTGCTACTTCATTGAAGAAGCATTTGGAATTATGTAAGCCATGAAAAATTTTGAATCCTGTAATCTGAGGAGAAATACAACTGAGCTGTGCCTTAAACAGAAATGGGCCCTGTCTGTGTTCATAGGCATTTTGCAAGATTCAGGAAATACTGTGCATTTATCTGCTTGCCTGGGTTTTCTCATGTGGTACACTCAAGATAAGTAAGAGCTGTCAGAGATAAACAGCATTAATACTAGAGGATTAGCACCCTGTGTGGTAGCACACATACTCACTGTGAGACAAGTTGGTAAACTGTAAATCAACATGCTGTGTCATACACAGAACATGGGTTTCCCAAGGCTATTGGTATAACAGCAGCATTTAGCCTTTGCATTTAGCTCAACAGTAGAACTTTCAGATCCCAAAATGAAAGTGGAAATAAATAGATCTGGATGTTCTTAAGCCAGGGCGAAAGAGATGTGACTTCGAAGAGAAAAAGGGTGTCTCACCAATGCCATAACTCAACGTATGTCTTTTAGAGAACCTATGACATGTTGATGTGCCAACTACTGTTCTAGTAACTGAGGATGCAGGCAGATGGTGTGCAAAGTCCTTCTACATGTGTGTTGCTTGTTAATGAGTAAAGCTGTTTCGTCCAGTGCCTTAGCAGAATAGAACAAGGCAGGAATTCCAAGCAGATAGAGGGGGAAAGAAAGTGGAGTCAGGGGGATGCCATGTAGCCGTGGAAGGAGAAAGATGTGAGCCACCAGCCAGACCTTACCAGGTAGCCTCATGGTAAAATACAAAATAATGGAAATGAGCTACTTTAAGATATAAGAGCTAGCTAGAAAATATGCTTAAGCTATTGGCCAAACAGTATTACAATTTATATAGTTTCTGTGTGGTTATTTTGGGTCTGGGCAGCCGGGAAGGAATGAGCAGTCTCCAGCAGACAGAAATCTTTTCAATAAGAAATCCTTTTCATAAATATAATTCTCCTATTAAAATGAAAACAGCTTTGTATCTTATATTCATATTCATCTTTTCTTGAGAGTAGTTTACCATCACCAAATGATTCAGATTCAGCAACTTAAGACACCCTGATTACATAATAGATGTAGAAACCAAAGTACAGACCCAGACCCAGACTGATGTCACACCATGGAACACATTAATAGCTGACTCAGTGCCAGCTCTCAGATGTACTTGGTGTCCAGTAACAGCTGCGTTCAGTAAAGGGCATGATCTGTGACTTTTATTTCACATTTTATGCTTATTATAGTTTTCATTGAATTTCACCTACCTTGAGACTAAATTGGCTGATACCACGAGTTGGCATTCTGATTAGAAAGATGGACAGTAGTAAATAGAGCATGAGTTTTGTGACTCTAGAAGATTCTGTCAAACTCTGAGTTTCAGTCACTACATTTATAGATGACAAGAACAAGGTGTAACTGATATTTTGAGAACTAAGCACATTCATGAGTGCGTATAAACACATTGGTATTATTTGGTATAATGTATTTTACTATATGTATGTTAACTCTTATTGTTAATAATTATTTCATAACTACACTAAGCCTCTTTTATGGTGCCAGGTCCCCAGGATCTAGCCATCCTTCCCTGTCTTTGTTAGGGTTTCTATTTCTGTGGATGCACCATGACCACAGCCGCTTTTTTTTTTTTTGAAAGAAAACATTTAATTGGGCCTGGCTTACAGGTTCAGAGGTTTAGTCCATTACTGTCAGGATGGGATGCATGGCAGTGTACAGGCAGACATGGTGCTGGAAAAGGAGTCCTAGAGTTCTACATATGGATATGCAGGCAGCAGGAAGAAGAGACACTGGGCTTAGCTTGTGCATTTGACACCCCGAAGCCCACCCCTTGTGACATCATTCCTCCCACAAGAACACACCTACTCCATCAAGGCCACACCACTTAGTAGTGCTACTCTCTGATGACCAAACATTTAAATCTACGAGCCAAATGAGGACATTCAAACCACCACACTTACCTTGTCTTTAACTGGATAATAATTCAAATAATAATTATTTGAATTATTAAGTTTGGAGGAGATGCCAGGTGATTTACTACTGAGGGTTGACTTTGTTGCCTGGTTGCCTGGGTACCATTCTGGGATCTACAACATGAGACTTTACATGCATCTGAATTCTGATTAATCAACATATGATAGCCTCCCAATAAAAAAAAAGTAAAACATTTCTTTTCACTGTTAAAAAAATAACATGTGGGTTTGTTTTCTTGAAGATTTGCTATATCTATCCCTTTGGAAAGCCTTTGAGTCTTTGGCAGGCTATTGTTGAATGTGGCCAAATGGGATCCTGCCTGATCTATGGTCCCTACAAGGTGCTGTGGGACAATGGTTTCACCTCTGCAAAGATTTGTTTCTTGTACTTGTTGAATAAAATGCTGATTGGCCAGTAGTCTGGCAGGAAATATAGGCCAGGCAACCAGGCAGGAAGTAAAGGTGGGGCAATGAGAGCAGGAGAATTCTGGGAAGAGGAAAGATTCAATCTGCAGTTGTCACGCAGATGTAGAGGATGCAGATGAGAATGCCTCACTGATAAAGGTACCAAGCCACATGGCTAACACAGACAAAAATTATGGGCAATATAAGTCTTAAGAGTTAATAAGTAGCCTGAGCTAATAGACCAACCAGTTTATGATTAATGTAGACCTTTGTGTGTTTCTTTGGGACTCAATGGCTGTGTGGCAAGGCGGGACAGAAATCTCTGTCAACAAGGCTCAACTTCCTCTTTCCTGTGGGATAAAGGAGCAGATTGCAAGGTTAATCACCAGGAAGACCTCCTGGCCAGGTGCTTCTAATGGTATGTGACTCAGTTCTGTTTTTCCATCTCTCTCAATGTTCTCACCTAGTGCTCTGCAGAAAACTAACAGAACTCGTGGGCTCTGTGGCCCAAGCTTCACCGAGAAGGGATGAGTGAGTCCTCTTTGTGATGCCATAAAACAATCCCACACCAGTTCAGAACAATTGATTATAAAAGGGTTATTTATTTAAGGGGGAAAACTTGCAGATCACTGACCTAAACAACAGTCCTCTGAGCACAAACAGGAAACAGAGTCTAGCAGTCTAACAGGAGCCAGAAGCAAGAGAGCAGGCGCACGGTTCCCACTGCTTTTTAAAGTATAAGAGACCACGCCCCGGTGGGCTGGTATCTTAAAGGCTATTGGCTGAAGGATCAGAATGTGTTCCCACAGCATCTCTGGTGTTGCATTAGCAGAATGTGTTTTAAAGAAAGTTTGCATACGATGTGTAGAAAAAAAATTCCTATATGACAGAAGATAGTGAGATACATTCCCAGAGGCATTTATTTACCTTCTTAGCCCTTACCTTTTGGCAACTGTCTATTTTGTCTTAGAATGACTTTGCAGTTTTTGTTTCTCCTAAGAAGTATTTTAGCTGGGTATGGTGGCTCCCAGCACTGGGCAGGCAGAGGCAGATGGACCACTGTAAGTTTGAGGCCAGCTTAGTTTACAAAGTGAATTCCAGGATAGCCAGGGCTGTTACACAGAGAAATAATATATATATTATAAGTAAATATATTATATATAAATACAATTTTTTATTGTTATTGCTTTATAAATAATACCATTCGAAATTTCCACATCCTCCCCTTCTACCATTTCCCTCCCACTCCCTCACTTACCCCCCTCTCCCTCCAGTCCCATAGAGGGCAGGGTACCCTGCCCTGTGGGAAGTCCAAGACCCTCCCCCCTCCATCCAGGCCTAGGAAGGTGTGCATCCACATGCAGGAGAATCAAATCCCAGTGCCATTATCATTGGCTTCTCAGTTAGCCCCCATTGTCAGCCACATTCAGAGAGTCCAGTCTGATCACATGCTCATTCAGTCCCAGTTCAGCTGGCCTTGGTGACCTCCCATTAGATCAGTCACATTGTCTCAATGGGTGGACCAACCCCTCGTGGTTCTGACTTCCTTGTTCATCTTCTCCCTCCTTCAGCCTAAAGTTTGGCTGTAGTCTCTCGCTCAGCTGTTGAAGGAAGCCTCTCTGATGATGATTTGGTTAGGCAGAGATCTATGAGTATAAAAGAAAGATAGAGAAGCTGGGCGGTGGTGGCACACGCTTTTAATTCCAGCACTGGGGAGGCAGAGGCAGGTGGATCTCTGAGTTTGAGGCCAGCCTGGTCTATAGAGTGAGTTCCAGGACAGGTTCCAAAGCTACAGAAAAACCCTGTCTTGAAAAAAAAATGAAAAAGAAAAATAGAATATTTTTATGAGTCATTTTATTGTTTTTCCTATCATAGGTCTCTAGGCTATCCATCCTCTTGTTTCTGCTCAAGATAAGAGTTTCTCTATGTAACCTTGGCTGTCCTGAAACTCATTGTATAAACCAGGTTGGCCTTGAACTCAGTGTTCCTCCCTGCACATCTGGAGTGCTGGGTTGAAAAGCGCCACACCCAGCACAGACAACTCTTTATTGATTTTCTTTCTTTTTAAACAATCAACAGAAGCTAAAAGGCCAAGACAGAGTGATTCATGGGTCTCCTGACTTTCTAGGATGTGGGACCCCATGCCACCTAAACATTTTAAAAGAAGAAATCTATCATAGTCATTCAACTTAGGGGAGAGGGGTTTGTGCATTGTAAATATTTTATGACTTTTTATATACTGAATATCAGACAGCTGGTATTCAACATTTGACATTTGATAATATCTGACAAATAAAGCTTACAAAATATTCAATATATTTTAAATTACCCTCTGAATTTAGATGAATTATCATAATCTGAATTCACATGTCAAAGAATGAAAAAAACTTAGGAGTAGTGAATTTTGTAATTAGAAGGTTCCGATACCACAATAAAATCAGACTGAGACTTGAGCAAGAGAAAGCAGCAAGGACCCTCCCACTTTGTTACAGTAAGGGGGTATGGGGAAGACGTGGGAAGTAGCACGAAGCGCATCCTGGGAAAGCCCCACCAGCTTCAGAGACAAAGTTCTATATTTCTGTTTGATTTTAAGATATGTTAGAAATACAATCCATTCCAGAAACATCACAGAATAATTGATCTGAGAGTGAACAGCAGGGAACACATCTCTGTATACAAGCTAGACAAGAGGCCTGAGGAAAGGTTCCAAGTTCATGTGTCTGAGAGACTTTGACATGGTTCCCAGGTCTCCTGCATCCTCATGCTGAATTCTCCCAACTTACTCTGTCTTGCTTTCCCATGAGTCACATGGTTTTCGTGTGGTCAGAGTCTTCTGGGTGGTAAGTCAAGTGTTTTGCTTTGTTTTGTTTCTTTTAAACACACACAATTTCCAAACTAAGTAAAGGAGGTAATTGAGGCTATGGAGACAGTATTATTGCCACCAGCATGCCTAGCAACAGTTGTTGCGCTAATCTCAACCTGTAATTTGGAGAGACTGGTACTTAAAATGAGCAAATCATTTAGGTTTAAATTTAATTAAATGGAATAGTCCCGGAAAATGGAGGATACTTGTACAAGGACTCCTTTTTTTTTTTTTTTTTTGCAACATAATTTTAAGCAGCTGGAACCCATTTGTTATGCTGTAGTCTACTCTACTTTCTCTTTATTTGCCAAGCAGAAATGGACCTTTCCAGAACGTCTGAACACATCACCCTATTTGAACATACAGGATGGTGCAGCTGCTTGAAGGAAGAAGCCGGAAGGACAACTTGGGCCTTTTGCCTCCACCTGGGTTTAGTAGCATTACACTAGAGCAAGCGCTGACGGAAGATCTGGATGCCTTCCAGCACTCCTTTGTTTATGGCTTGTCACTTCCTTTCCACGCTCTATCTCTGCAATTGCTGTTGCAGTTGAATCTGTCAAGAGCCCAGGTGTGTGTCATCTCTCAGGTACGTGTCAAACTGAAGGTTCAAGAATCCGCAATCAGTTAAACCTGACAGTGGAGAAGGGGAAGATGGTGAGCCACTCATTGACTCAAAAGCATGCTACGTCAACTCAGCAGGAAATGAGAAGCTCACGGCAGCATGCCTCTGATGGCTTGTGTGGTGTGTTTATACACCACTGCATCCTGTATGAAGATAGACCTCCACTTGCCAGAGATAAGAAACAGGACATGGGGCTTTCTTGTGACTTCCCACCTTGCTCTTATCAGACGGCATCTGAAAAGTAAAACAACAGGAAGTTTTGCTGGGAGTTGCAGTTGGCTGAGGCTAAGTGCAAATAGTGACCGGCAAATGTCGTGAAGGAAAGCACTGACCCTGCCCACCCCCTAGAGTCTTTGGTTCCAGAGAAAAACTAGGAGAGTTACCTTTCTAAAGTAGAGCAAGAGGTAATGATGGAGTACCATGTGGTCACTGTGTAATACCAGCACACTGAAACATTTCTGGACACAGGTTTAAGTTATATGCAAATCCTGGTGTTCTTTGCTGTTTGATTCCTTTATATTGTTGCATCTTTGGGTGTAGGTTTATCTAAATGGAACAACCAGTCCTAAGCCGTTTATTCATCTATTCAACCAATCCTTACTGAATGCTTGCTAATGCTCAGTTAGTAAAGGCACCTGCTGTCAAGCCTGATGACCTGAGCTTGATCCCTGAGACCCACATGATGGAAGGAGACAACGGAATCCTACAAGATGTCATTTGACCTTTTACAAGTATCATGGCATCTGCATGCTCCTATAAGATAAATAAATATATTTTGAAATCGGTTAATTAAACTCTTTATGTCAGGCTAAAAGAATAAAATCAAGTGATACTATCAACAAATGTATATATAACACTGGGCAACGATGAACTCTTCATTGTAATAACAGCTCTCAGTTAACTTCGAACACAGGCAGCCATTCTCATCTTGATAGAGGATACCTGTAAGATTCCAACAGGTAACAAGGAGTATGTTGGGAAAGGTCAAGAAGATTCTTATTCTTCAATCCTTTTGAAAACTGCACTGGAAACCCTAGATGATGCAGTATGAGAAGCTCAGAAAGAAAGATGTATTGATGGTGAAGGAAGTAAAAGTCTCCTGCTCTCGGATGAGACTGTGATGATGCATGCATAAAACCTGACAGGTAAGCCCAAGCCCAAAGCGATTAGAGATGATAAGTGACTGGAACAAGGTTATTGGATGCAGAGTTAATAGCTACAAGCCAATCGCTTTCACAAGTAGTGGATAAGTTCAGCGTGGATTTAGAAACACACTAGCATGTTCAATGGTATCCTCTAAAATGAAAACTTAGGTTTAAATCTGACAACATATGTGCAAAGGTTATAAAGATCTAGTGAAAAAATATTAAAGAATTGGAAACATAAAATTCATATATAAGTAGACTCAATTCAGTGAAGACAATAATTTTCCCCAAGTTGATATGCAAATGCAATTTCAGTCAAAACGCCAGAAAAATTTCTGGATATCCACAAAATGACTCTAAAATTTACATGTATGTCCAATAAAACATTGAATGGTCAGAACAATCAAAGAACAAAAGTCTGGAAAACCAGTAAAAGCTGGTGCAAGTTTACCAGAATAGTACCGTCATTAAGACAGTGTCATGCTGATGAAACACAGGTCCATCAACAGGACAGAGTGGAGAGCAGGAACAAAGCTATAATCATGCAGCCAAATGATCCTGACCAACTCGCAAATGCAAGGAAATGTGGAAAGAGTCTTTTCTAGCTCTTTCACTTAAAAAAAAAAACTCAAAATAGACCATGAAATACAGACTTTAATCTACAACACCAAATTATAACACTGCTAGACAAAAAGATAAAAAAAAAATGTCTGCCCAATTTTGACCCTCATGGTGACTTTTTAGATATGGTATTGTGGCACAAGCCACAGAATCAATGGTGGGATTCACTAAAATTAAAATTTCAGGAGTGGGTGATATGGCTCATTGGGCCATCATGTTTATTGCAGAAGTCTGGCTTTGGTCTCCAAACCCATGTTAAGGTGGAAAGAGAGAACTGGCTTCATAAAGTTGTCTCTACATGTGTGCTTTCATTCATGAGTTGTGCACCTTTTCATACATGGGTTGTGCACCTTTTCATACATGAGTTGTGCACCTTCACACACAAATTACAATTCCATGTTTGGTCTAAGACAGTCTCAAGGCAATGAAAGACAAGTCCTAAACTAAGAGAAATGATTTGCAAGATATATATCTAAAAAGGACTAGTGTCCAAATACATATAAAAATATTTCTTAAAATTTAATAAAGAGACAGTATCTCACACTTGAAAAAGTAAGCCAACACCTTAAAATATATCTTAGCGAGTAAGATATACAGATGATACATAAAATATAAACATATTTTCAACTTCTTACTTCGTAAGGGAAATTAAGACAATAGTGGTGATAATTCACACCTATTTTAATGGACAAAATGAAACCAGACAGCAACAAATACTGAGGAGGATGTAGAGTCTCATGCAGTCTCATGTATTGCTGATAGGAAAATAAAACCATCCATTGCTTTGGAAGACAGGTTAAGTTTCTATGAAACCAAACTTACTGTAGCATATGTTTCTGCAATAGGCCAACACGGTAATTTTTCAAATTGGAAACTTAACATCAACACAAACAACCGTGTTTGGAAATGGATAGCATCTTTCAATTTTCAGAACATGGAAACTGTCAAGCTTCAAGGTTTGCTTTAGATCATGGATGTTTAGATGATAGTGTATTGAAGCAATAGCTTATTAATATCACTCATAGCAAAATATGAACTACCAAACCATGAAAGGGCTTGGGAGAAACTTAATTGCAATGGCTAAGTAAAAAAAAAAGTCAACCTGAAAAGGCTGAACACATTTTGAGTTCAAATATCACAACATGATATTTGGGAAAAGGTAAAACTGTATTACTAAACACACAAGATTCTTGGGGTTTGAAATGAAACTGGTCTGTATGATACTATAGAGATGCTCATTTATAATTAATTCACTATCTGTCAAAATTCATAAAATGTACAACTCCAAGAGCAAATCATCATGCATACTATGGTGTTTAGGTAGAAGCAATCTGTGATTTTATTTCCTTTGGTAATGAAATTACCATTCTGTTTGGTGGTGGTGATGATAGGAAAACGGTAAAGATTTTCAGAGTGAGAACTGAAGCAGAATATTCATGATGAGACACACATTATTTTTAGACCTCAACCAATGTGAGAATAAAACTCGGAAGCCCAAAATGTCAAACATCCCAACTGTTGGACAACACTTTAAAGGCTATTGAGTCACAGACATTGCAGGATTGTTCTTCATTTCTTCCTACTTATAAAAGGTATGAAGTCTTCAATTAGAGCAACAATGTGGCTCAGATTCTTATGGTTCTTATTACTATGTGTCATATATACAAATAAAACTGATTGTTTTTACATACTCTTTTTTTTAGAAGTTCCTTTGGACTTTGAAGTAGAGATTTTACTTTGAAGTTTATAGTGTTCAAATCATCAGTTAGAAAATACAAAGAGAGCAATTGCATAACATCTATGAATAAGCATTTCCTACCTTGCGTCATTTGCCATTCTTTCTAGCTATGCCTGTGATCAATTAGCAATGCCCAAGGTCATTTTTGAAGATGAGGTTTGAATATGCTGATTTTAAATTATACAATCTAAGTTTTATAATAAGTTATATTTATAATACTTTTTACTACACTGTTACTGGTTACTGGGGAGATGTGAAACAAGCATCTACTTATCCCAATAAGGAACTGACACAGACCAAAGAATGAATACAACCAAAGCCCAGCCTGGTGAACTAATATGTTTTTATTGTTGTTATATACAAAAGAACGTAGATGAGAGGTTCATTAAAGGAACAGACATGATTAAAAGAGCTGTATCAGCAAAAGCCTGCTACAGCATGGGTGACAGCTTATAAAATCTGGGTTCATGGAACACACTGCCCATCCTGCAGGCAGCTTTATAGGTTGACAGTTGTCTGTTCTTATGGCCTAGGTGGTCTGAACCTATTCTAAACAGTTTGCCTCAAGTTTGTTTGTTTGTTCATTTTTTTTTTCTCGAGACAGGGTTTCTCGGTAGCTTTGGAGCCTGGCCTAAAACTAGAGCAGGCTGGCCTTGAACTCACAGAGATCCACCTGCCTCTGCCTCCCGGGTGTAAGGATTACAGGCTTGCACTGCCACCACCCAGCCTCAAGTTTGTTTCTTATAGACTGTTTAACTGGCCTCTGCTTCATGCAGGCTGTTGGGCTTGCCTGAGAGTGAGTGACTCTTATCAGTCTTTACTGCTAATGTATTCTTGAGGAGAGCTCATTGAACCTATCAGTTTCGGGAACTTCCTGAAGCTATTTAGAGTATTCTACTTCCTGGCATAATGAGCTTTCCTACAGGATGGGCTGTTTTATCCACATTGTAGAAAAACTTGTGTTTCCCCTCATTGTAAACAACTTTCCCTATAATATCCTATTGTTTGGGTTTCCTTTTGTATCCTATGTCTTACGATGTTTTTAATCAAGATGAAAGGCTTTAATCTTGGAGGAAATGGCTATGCAACACAGACATGTTCATTTATTACGCATCTTTTCTTCTTTTACTTAGTATTGCTTCCCTGCAATTATGTGTGGCAGTGACAAGATCTGGGACTAAGAGTTGGAGAATCTAGACTCTATTTCTGTGCCTATTAACTATTTTCTTGGATAATTTTCCTAATACTTTTTGGTTTATGTTGTTTCTACAAAAGTGGAATGATAATGGTTCTGAATTTCTCCATTGCTTTTTAGAATTTAATGAAGACTACAGAAAAACTACCAAGAAAAAAAACGCATGGATGAAGATCAGAAAGATAGCTCAGTAGATAAAAGTGCTTGTCATGCAAGCCTAAGGTTTTAATCCAATCAATTACTGGAAAAAAATGACTTCCCAAAGTTGTTTTCTAAACTACACATGCATGTCATAACATTTACAGACCTGCAAATAGACACACATATACACATGCACACTGCACACGCACACACACACACACACACACACACACACACACACTGCACATGCACACACACACATTCATACCCCATACAGGTATTCAGGCATACATGCACACATTACTAATAATAAGTAAACACTAAAATTAAAATGTGATTGTCACGTTAAGTCTTGCACAGCTTTGAGGATGTCTATAGACCATGCAAAGTACACATGGACCCAAGGGCAATAAACATTAAGCATAAAACATTTAACTTTATATTTACACATGTTAGACTCCCATAAAATTTTGCGTACTTATTTACATATTGTTTAATCCAATCTTTCTTTTCAGTTACTTTGAATTGTTTCAAGTGGATTTCCTCCTGATACCAAATTTCCATCCTGGCTTTCTTCTCATGGCAGATTTTATTTTTATTGGTGTGTGTGTGTGTGTTTGTGTGTGTTCAATGGAGAAGTGGCTATGGAAGTCAGAAGATAGCTTTAGATCTCATTGATCTAGAAGTTCAGGCAGTTGTGAGCTGCCCAACAGATGCTGGACTTGGGTCCTCTAGAATAGTGAACTGTCTTTTCCTATAGCAATCTTGCACTAGATCATGGTTCCCAGCCTGCCACAGGATGGTTCCCACATTATGTGTGATCCCAGCATATCTCTTTGTTCTCTGAGGAAAGCCATTGGCCCATGTTTGTCATTAGGTCTCAACCCAACCCAATAGCAGCTGACATGAGAGCTTTATGTGGCTACATTCTCCTCTGAGGAAATACTGGTATATAGATTCTACAGGTATCGTCCAAGTGCACAACAGCCTTAAAGTGGTTAACATTTCAAATTGTTTATGGGCAAATTTAAGGACAAAGTCCAAGTCATATCATGCTTATAATTTTGAGTCATGATCTGTGAGTTACAATTCAAATTGTGGGTGAAAGGAATTAGCGGAAGCGGGCAGCATGATGAAATCTGGTAACTTTTCCACATCAGGTATGGTCATAAGTGACAGGGGTGTTCCATCAAAAGAAGAGAACTGTAGAATGTAGGGTATCTTCAAGTAAACACATGGACAGGCAGGCTGAGTTTTTAAAATCAGAACCAGGCAGTGGCTAAATCTAACGCCGTGGAGAGGAGATATTTTTATATTATATACTCTGTGTGTGTGTGTGTGTGTGTGTGTGTGTGTGTGTGTGTTTGTGTGTGATGGACTGCTTTGTAAGGATGCATTGAACGGCAGCAAGGGATGAAGCAGAGGTTGCAGGACTGACCCATGAAAAAGATGATGGAATAGGCCCAATTTAGGCCTGGAGTGTATGTCATGAGCAAAGTAACAATTAAGGAGAAAGGGAATCAGATGAAGTTTAAATAAATATATTTAACATATGGTTAATATTAAATAAATATACACATATATATATTTGTCTATGAGATCTTTAGTTGTTTTTTCTTCTTTTTTTTTGAAGGGTATGTGATTGATTGGTGCTTGAGAGAAGCGTTTCCTAGAAGTAGACTGTGATTATTTCTGAAGGTGTCCTGTCTAGTTCCCGATCCCCTATTGCAATGCCAGCCTAGTAATTGCAGTAAAGAAGAAGCTGCCATTCCTGTGACAATTGGTAGATCACCCAGTGAACTGTTTTCCCTACAGAATGAAAGGTATTGTATTGACCCTCACGGGGCCACACTGTGATGTTGTTTGGTGGAAATCCATAAGAGTAATGAAATCCATACTGCATGTTCCATGGAATCTTCACATCCACTTTAGATATGTGTACTAGCAACATCTCCTTTCTCATGTTGAGAAAGCCAATAAAATGCAGATGTCATGGCAACCTGCAGAGAAAGGAATTTGTCTTTCTTGGTTTGTATCTGTAGTCATGCAGTTAAATACATGTGTTCAATAATAAGCCTGCAGTATTTTATGTCACCAGGCTTCTGGGCCATATGAAACACAGACACTATGATTTTCGGTATAATTTTATTTAAAAATATTGAATAAATACTTATTGAGCGCTATCATAGACCAGAAATTAGTTCATCGTCTAGATATTTCACAATGTACAAACCCCTAATAGATCCATTTTTCACTTACATATTTCTGGGAGAAGAATAGTTAACAAACAAAGACAATGACATGTTGTCATTGTAAAGTAATAAATACTATAAGTAAATATATTGTGTTGGACATGGGGAGATGGAAACACTGGGGAAAGAGTCCTTTGAAAGATAATGCAGAGATCTGTCCTTTGACACAAATGAATATAAACTTCCTACCAGTCATGTCTGCAAATAGTGAGATAAGTTAAAAGAAATATTTAAGAGCAGTGCAAATTGCTGCTTTCACCCATAGAACATGTTAGGCAGCCCCGAAGGTGGAGTCAAATGAGAGCAAACCCTTAGATTTAGATTTGCATGTGTTTCTGTAAGACCAGCTCCTGCTCCTGGAGCTAATCAGTATGCAGAAAGGAAGGGGGATTGCTTCTAGCCAGCACCACAGATGAAATGGAGCATGTAGCTACGCTGCTTACTGCTTACCAGGAAGCACCGGGGATCTCTCACACGAACTGCACGCCTTGTTCTCAAGTGTGTTGTGAACTTTGGAAACCAGGAATATCCGACAGGATGTCTAGTGTTTTGCTAACTGACTTCTTTGTCATCTCTAGGCACTGGACCAGAGAGTGTGGATTTGGTGGGAAACTTTCAAAGCTTTGAAGAATTCTGGACTTTCTTGTGTTTTGTTTGTTTGTTTGTTTGTTTTACATATGTGTTATTCCAGGCTAGATAATTTATGTCTGGACGTCTATTTTCACACCCAAGCTGTTGAAGAAAAGTATTTGGAGCCTTTGGACAATAAGAAATGTCACCTACCGTTGCAAGTCCTGAGATCCATGATGAGGAGGATTCTGATTTACTTAGATCTGTGCCCTGTGCCTTGTAGATGTGTAATATGTAATCTGTCACAGTGGAATAAATGTGACTCTTCCAAATGGCAACTTTAGAAATAATGGACACATTAAAAATGATACTTTATAGTACAAGTAAGTATACGATTCAAAATAACTCCAAGAAATAAGTAATAAATCCTAACATACTGTATTACTTTATTTGGGGATAAAATAAAAACAAGTAACTGAGTAGCAAGAAATTATGATTTATACAGATTAGTTTTATCCATAGCTTTCCCATCCACGGGAAAGTTTATTTATAGACTCCATGAGTAGAAATGCCATTTAGAGAGGAATTAATTAACACCCGCCGACAGCAAGGCAATCTAGGAGAAACTGGAACCACAGCCCTAGCAGTGGGATTGGTAAATAAATAATTTTGTCCAACTTGGTCAGTAAGCCATTTGCCTGCACAGTTTGCAGATTTTTTCCTTAACTTACACAAGCTCATGGGTGTTGGGAAGAGAAACAAAAGGCTCCTTCCTGTCTTATTCTTTAAAGGGATGGAGGAGAAAGTTAAGGAGCTTTTGTCTGTCCTTGTTTCTCGGAAATGCCCAATAAAACTTGGTTTTCACCCACCTCCTGAAGATCTGTGTATGTCCCACACTCTGACGGTGTGAACTGCAGATCATGGAAAGGTGTTGAACCTGCAATTAGCTCTACAAATCAGTGTGCCTAACTGATTCGGGTGCCAGTGGGGGAGTTGGACTGTTGCAGGTTCACAGCCAAATTATCTCGGGCCGTCTTAGTCTCCTTGAATAGGTATGTATTACCCACCTCTGTGAGTTAACCCACATTCTGTGACTTACAGACAAATTCTTCAGAAAAACACCTTTGGCGTCCACCAACCCAGGAGCTAAGAATGTCATCGATAGCATTTGAGACCTTTGTCACAGATTTCCTACTTTGCTGAGACCTTTCTATCTGACGTGCTCCCCAATGTACTTTAAAAGTAGGTGGCTTTGTGACTTCATGTTGTCACTATAAAAACCACCGTTAGTGGAGTGGAACATGTAATTTGGAGTAACCAAAAATCTGTGTGTTCCCAGGACATGGTCACTCATTTTTGGCACCAGAATAAACTATGTGTTATCTATCCTCTGGGGTAAGAGCTGCAACTTAAGATTGACATGAAGGAATATTCTTTGCATAAGAGTCACACTGAAATACTCAGTAAATGCTTCTCTGGCTGAATTTAGAGTTTTAATAAGATTCTGGCAGTAATTCACCCGAGCTTCATTAAAAAATAATGTTTTGGGAAAAAAAATTGACATTTCAGAAATGTCATGTTTCCTTTTGCCTTTGAAGGACCAAATATCTTCGTCATTGCTGCGAATTAGCTTGCAACACCATCCTCTCTCTTTGTAAAGAACCACATCCACCTTCTCTACCCGGTCAGTCCTAAATGTCACATTTAATTCCAGACTTCACATGTAGTTCCTGACTGCGGGTTGAGGCGGGAGCTGGAACAGACAGGATACTTCTATTTCTCTCAATTCAAAATCAGCGTTCAGATGGAAAAAAATCTAAAACAGACAAGGAAGGAAGGCTGTTATATTTAGTATCATGTACTACTACCTGCTTCATTTGAGTATTTTTAATTAGTTATTTTTTGGAGAACTTCGCACAAACACTGCATCTATTTCCCCCTGCCACTCCATTCTCGTTTCAGACTTCTCTGTGTCCCCAAATACCGTCCAGATGAAGTTTTGAGGTTAGTGGGACACACAACTCAGTGGAGCTGTGGCTTGCCTACATGTTTTGGTAATACTCTGGATGAATAAGAAGAGCTGAACTAATGCAGTGTTAGCACGAAAGGTTTATAACACAGACACGACGGACTGAAAGAGATTTTATGTCTAATGGCAAGATATGGGGACTTAGGTAACAGACCTGGGGAATTCCATTGCCTGAGAAATTCATTGCATCCAGTGTGTTATTCAAGAAAGCCCAGTGCAAACTGAGATGGCATGATTTGATGAATTGGGTCTGGTCCAAGCTAAATCTGGCAACTACAGTTTACAGTAGCAACGGAAATCAAACCCTTGCTTCATGAGAGTAACATTCTCAGATTGAGTTCTGTAAAGAGGAAATTCTCTGGGATATGACTGTTCTCGTTATGTAGTCAGATGGTGTCAGATTTCAGTGGAAAAAGGAACTTTCTAGAAATGGGATGTGGGTGTGTGAATAATTCTGATTCTTGGGCAATATTTAAGGAAGGACTAAAGCCACCTAGAAGACGGAGTGTGTGCTAGCGAAAACAGGCTAACGCAGTCTTTTCCAACTGCATGGGGTACCATTTCCTCTTTGAACATGAGTGACAGCTCCCAACCTCCAGGCAAACTGAGGAAGAGACCAGTTGCTTTAAGTCTATATGCAACTCACATTTTGGTTGAAAAGAAATATGTTTTTCTAAACTCTCTCACCATTTGTAATGTTAGAGAACGAATTTGGTTGTTTTTATGAATCTCAGAATCCAGTAATTAACTATCACACAACAGTCCAGGTTGGCGTAGAACACAGAAGAAAATGTATGGTGCCTATTGCTGAGTTGTAAGAAGCTCTGGATACAACTTCCATGTGATTTTGCCATCGAACATGTGTATGACAAAATTGCTTCTGTTACGTCCTAAAATGCTATGTAGCTTAAATATTTGAAAAACATTAGATTTTGTTATGAGAAGTTTTTTAATTGACTTTTTAAATGGTGTATGAATTAATTTTTTGTGTATAAAGTATTTATGAAATGTAATATTGCTGAAATAGTTGTATTTGCTCAAAATTGTCATTATGCCAACTGATTCTATGGAACATATCACATCTCGTTTCTACTGTCTTCCTTCTTCCCCTTTCTGCCTTGGCTAAAAGAAAGAAGATGGAATTATTTTTTCTTCAACAGAAAAACGCATTTGTTTTTTTTTCCTGTTTCCTATTGAATGTGAAATGGGAGACATAATGTAAGCGCAATATTTAAAACGAGCACCTGGCTCCCTAAATTAGGCCTGGATCGGTGACCTGGTAAGACTAATGTGAGCTCGGTATGAGAGCAGAATTCGTGTGCTGTGCTGTTGGACACAGGAGCACTGCTGGGGAGTTAGGCCAGGGTGCAGTGCCGCCCCACAGCTGGTGCTCCCCCATGGATGCCAGGAAGCCAGTGTGTTTCCCTGAGAGATCATCCCTTCTCTGATGTGTGCTCCCAGATGACTTATTCTCCCCGAGCTGGGCAGTATGCCAGTAGCAAACTGGACCAGAAACGGCCGTCCCTTTCAATCTTTTTGCTGAGTTTGTGTTGTGTCACATTTGTGACTGCGGGTTATAGCGGAGGCCTTTTTCTTGCACAGACACAGATGAAGTACGTGTTCAAACAAGAGTGTGCATAAGAATACTTATGTGTTGTGTGGCAGCCTGTGCCCTGGAGCTCATTCACAGACATGCCAACTATGTGAAAATTCAGATTAGAACCTTCACAATTCTTGGCAAAACTCTTTACTGCGTCTAGCTTACAGATCAGAAAACTGTGTTCATGTTCTGGGATGCAATCCTGTCAACGCCTTACAACGCTTAAAAAATATAACTATGGGGGCCCTCAGGGCTTGATTTCAAAAGAGAATCAAGCTTCCTTGCTTTTGAGAGAGGCTTGTGAACTATTCAGACCTCTACAAACACAAGCATGGAGACAAAAATAACTGGGGGAGGGAATCCTCATGAGGTTTCTGATACTTCCTGCTCTGGCTGGGTCATAAATAACGTGAGAGAATCATGCCTTTGGTATTTGAGCATTTCCCTGTTCAGCTGTTAGGATAATTGGAAGTGCAGAGGTGTGAGAAAAATGCAGTTTCCACCATGATCACGAGTTGCTGGGACTATCTGTCATTCATACCCAAATTTTGTTTGGACTAACAACTTCCTGTTTAGATTTTGGTTTGTTGTTTGGTTTGTAGTGCTAATATATGGAGATTTAGCTAAGTTTAGCTGGCAAGGGTAATATATGAACACAGAGATAAGGTTTCTTCCCAGCTTTGTTTGAGCCTTTGTATTAGGGGGGAAAAAAAGGATACTAGGCCAAGTTTCATGACATCATTCTCATCCGTATTTTGTTCTTGTTGATTTTCTGCTACCATCCCCTCCCATGTCCCCCACTCCTGCCCCTTAGCTTTCTCTCTCCCCCAGCTTTACTCTATTTGGCTTTTCTGAATGCTGACAATATTTATAAGAATGTTTATCATGTAATGTTGATAAATCTACAGGATACTCATAAAATACCCAGCTAGAGGAGGTGGCTACATGTGCCAAAAACTTCCAACATCATTGCAGGTCCAATGAGTCTAAATTGATAAATTTCTGGCTATGACGACATTTAATGCTTGTCCTGGTTCCTAGACTGGACAAGATTGGCAGCTCTTGTTCTCTTGTGAGTATCGTGCTGGGGATGAATTCTCACATGAGTCTCTAATTAGAAGCTGAAGAGAATCTATGAGTTCCTATTGATTAGAAAATAGCAATTGAATTGGTGCCCAAGTGCATGTGCCCAGAGTGTATATCTCTGAACTTCAATAAAAGCTATTGTTAGTCTGGAAAGGTACAGCTGCTGTCACTATCAGACAGGTCCTTTCTCTGGGCATTCTTTTGTCTCCTAAGTTTCTGTCCTACAGAGAGTCCTATCAAGGGCACCTCTTCTAATTGTGCTGACAGAATCTCCAGATAAAACTTTATGCCATTACTATTAGGACCACTTGAACCTAGAAAGTCTTTGCACTAAGGGCCAAATGGTAAGCGTGGGGATTACAGACAGCGAGCAGAGAGTGCAGAGGAACATAGGTCTCTCTTTCATCAGATGGCATGGGCTAATTTCGGGGCTAGGCTTTGACCCTGAGAAGTATTTATAACAAACATTAAGTATTTGCCTGCCTTCCCACATTGCTTCTGTGATTTTTTCCCTTTTATTGAAAATAGATTTTATTCTCATGTGATATAACCAAACTCCAGTTTTCCCTTCTACCTCCCTCTCCCCCTCACAGTTACTATCTGCTCCCCCATCCTACCCTGCCAGTGCAGATCTGCTCCCTTTCTGTCTCTCATTAGGAAACAAACAGGCTTCTAAGGCAAACTGATAAAATAAAATAATATAAAATAAAATATAATAAGGTAAACTAAAAACTAACACATTGGAATTGGGCAGAACACACAAACAAAGGGAAAGAAGCCCAAGAAAAGACACAAGAAGTAGCTACTCACTTGTTCACACTCGCAGAAATTCTATAAAAAGAACATTAAACTGGAAGATTATATCCTCTAACCACTTATGAAAGAAAACCAACTAAATAATGTTCAAAATGCCCACTGAGACATTTGCCTTCATAAACCATCATTGGTGGTCTTTAAGTGGGAGAAAGACCCTTCCCTTCCTTTCCTCTCAGCAGAAAGGAGTTCATTTGCAAGCTTGAAACAAAAGCCAATGTCCTTTGAGCTGAAGGGAGGCAGGCCAGTGGCACATACTTTTATCATTTTGATGTGCTTAAAAAAAAAACTCAGTGAAGGAAATAGTTTATTCGGTGGTAGCTTACTTTAGAAAAATCTCATTGATTTTGCTTGATGCCTCCCTCCCCACCTTAATTTCACTCAGCACCTTGTTATTCTTTAAACTGTCTCGTGGTTCAACATTTATCACTATTAAACTTGCATTTCCAGAGCTCAGCTGTCTGGCACAATGCATCACGTATATATCTGTGAATGCCTCGAACTATAGTTGCCAGGGCCTTTCTAAATAGAGTATTAACCTATAATTACAGGAGATCAAATGTGTAGACAGAAACAGGGCTCCTAAGATGTTTGAAATTATCACCGATGTGGTCTTTTGATGATCAGTAGTTAAAAATAAAGAACCTAAATCCCATCCCATTCCAAATGTCAAGTAATAATTATGGCAGAATACCAGTACCTGAATTCCAGGCACAAAAGGACAATAGAGATGCCAGTAGCATTAGAGATGGCCATGCAGTACTTTAGTTGTTGACCCTACAGCATATAATCACAGTGTGTGCTCGAGTTATGAAGAAATTGCAACCTACCTGAAAAGCGCAGCTCTCTGACATCCGTCAAGGTGATGGAATAACAAGGGAAAAGGGACACGGGCACACAAATCTCATTTGCTTCTAAGAACACATTTTACATCGGACTATATTCATATAGCGAGAAGTATATTTTGAAATTCCCTTCCCACTCGGTGCTCTTAACTTGCCTTGGAAACCAGACTATGTGGAGGTAATGTAAGAAGTTTTGACAGGTGAAGCCCTTAATGAACTGGCAGTACTCTCCAATCTTTATACAATTACTATATCCTGAGGTTCCCCTGCGCATACTTTGGCAAGCAATAGTTAGTTAGCAGGAGGACTACTTGTAATTATTTGATTTGCTACATTGACTAGTTTTGGTGTACAAATCCTTGCCATGATGTGATGTGAGATGTGACATAATGATAATCTTAGAAGATATTTAACTGCTTCCCGTAGTACTGATTCCTTGGGTGAAGGCTATCAGAAGGTATTGCTAAATTGTACACAGCTCTCCCAGGGCAGAAGAACCACTGGCAAACTTCTCTCCAGCAGGAAGATGGTCTGGATTGCCTTCTGATTATTATTATAATAACCATCAGAAAGGAGAAACTGGAGACTTGAACAAATTTAGTCTACTTTGCCAAGATATTAGCGGGGCGGGGGTCAAAGAGCAAACTACTATCATGGACTAAATTTCTTTTGTGGTTTGTCTGAGAGTGATCTGGGGGGTCCTAGACAGTTGAGATGATCTCATTGGAGAGGTGGAGATTGGGATAAAATGCTGAACTTACCTTATTTAACTTTAGGAAGTTCTGAGGAATTAGCAGAGCTGAGAAGATAGAACTCTTATGAGGAACTGGCCATCTAGCTGTGTTAATAGAAAAGCTCTTGCTTATTGCTGTAACAATTAATTGCAGAATGGCATGCTTTATTTAACCTATCAAAGTTTGTATGCTAGTTCCAAACTACATTGAACTTAACCCAGCTACAAAGGTTCTCTTGCATCCATTCTTGGCAGAAAATATGAAGAACAGAATTAACTGTGGGTGTCTATGTCTCTTCAGCTAGGGAAAACAAAAGAACTTATTCTGAGACATTTTAATCTTTTAAGTTGATGACATTGTAAAATTAAGCAAATAGAAACAATATTGTCTCACACTAAGGAAAAAGGAAACTACCATCTGTATGTTAGTTCTTTTTAATTCTGGACTCTCTGAATATGGCGGACAATGAGGGCTGCTGAGAAGCCAAGGACAATGGCACTCGGTTTTGATCCTACTTCATGTTCTGGCTTTATGGGAGCCTAGCCAGTTTGGATGCTCACCTTCCTAGACCAGGATGGAGTGGGGAAGACTTTGGACTTTCCACAGGGCAGGGAACCCTGACTGCTCTTCAGACTGGAGAGGGAGGGGGAGAGGAGTGGGAGGAGGGGAAGAGGAGTGCGAGGAGGGGGAGGGAAATGGAAGGCTGGGAGGAGGCGGAGTTATTTTTTTTTCAATAAATAAAAAAAATCAATTCATTTAATTCATTGTTAAATGAAATTCAATTTGCAATCATCCTTTGTACATTTTTTTTTGTCTTGGGTGGCTATTTCTCCTTTTTTCTACGTAACTAGGAACTTTTGTTTACAGAGATTATTTAAAAGTCCCCCCCCCATTCACCCTGCAGAAGAGGGATGGGTTCTCTTTGTAGAATTACAAAATGAATGGAAATGACACACCACATTTTTAGTCATAGGAGCTCCTGCCTGAGGGAGAAGCATCCTGCAGGATGCAGGGCCACATGAGGCCTCTAGTCTAGAAGGAAGCGAACAACCCTATCTGGGAGGCAGGCTTAGTAGATTCGAAGTGAGTGAGCCCTGGTTCTTTCAGGAGCAATGATGTTGTCATTCGGTTGAATGAATCATTCTGCAGCTGGCAGGAGAACTGAAGATTGTATCTCTGGGCTCAGTAGGAAGGTGTCCCAGTCCCCCTCTCTGTGGGGGACTAAAGAGGGAAGGAAGCTTCTTTTCTTCGGGTTGTGAAGTTCTTGATTTCACCAGATTTCAAGGTGGCCTCTAAAGCTGGATGATCATTTTAGAACTTACACCTTATGTTAACCATATTCAATTAAAAACATAAATTGTGCTGCAGTGTTTATCATTGTACAAGAAGGCTTATGTAGTTTCAATACATTTTATTATTTTCATAGTTAATTATACAGGATAGAGCTTCAAGAGAAAAAAAATCTCATGAAGGAAGATAAATAGTTTTCTTTCTTAATCCACCTTCCTAAATTTCTCAGAAACAATAGAATTTTTATCCAGGGGTAGAGTTTTCTACAATAAAGCATTTCTCTTGCTAATGACTGACACAATGAAAAACTCTTAAGAATGACTTTATCATTAAATCACTCTCCATAAAATTTAAAATAAACTTCACTTGAGGATCGTACTGAAGTACTTCTATCCATCAGCTTGGGTTTGGAGAAAGGAGAGACGAAACTGGCTCTTTCCAAAACAAACAGCATTTTAGTAAAACCTTAGTATTCTTGAGAGAAAATATATCGGTCGTTTTTGGTAGGGCTTGACATTTCTCTTCTAAAGAAGTAGGTGTTGGGACTTTGAGAAATGGATCAGGGGTTAAGAGCACATACTATTTTTGCAGAGGACCCGAATTTGGTTCCTAGCACACACATCAGGAGGCTCACATCAGTCTACGTCCATCTCTAGGGAGATCTAATGTTTTATACTGGCCTCCATGGATATAAACACACATATATACACACACAAGCACACATACAAATAAACAAAAAATTAAATAAATATTTGCATAGCTAATAGAGTCTTATTTTTCTGGACCTGATTAATTTTAAACATTAATAATCATCAGTTCTTCCTTTGTGTCTCCCTGGGATCACCTACACTGCATGTCAAAAGACAAGAGTGAGCACATTCCAAAGCTCCAACCTATGCACTGACATGTACCTAGAAGGCCGTTAAGTTAATGAATTCATGAAAAGTACAATTTAAGTAGAACCTAAGTGAAAAATCTCTCAAAATAACTTAAAAATTTGATTAAAATTCATAAACCAGCTTACTAGAAGTAAAGTTGAAAAAGATTTAAGAGGTCATTAGATGAGAAAATTTATTTATCCCTTGTGACTATCGAAAAACATTGTTTTTTATTTCATTTACATTATTTCAGTCTGAGGAATGTGTGAGAAAAGGAAGCAAATACATTAAAAATAGACAGGCTACTCCCAAAGGAGTTGAACGATTTGCACAGTTATATTTCCTCACTATTGGTCGTGCTAATGAAATGTTTCCCATTCATGTCTTCAATGCTAACTTGATTCAAGCTGATACTTATGAATACAGAGCAGTCACTGAGAACACAGACTTGCATTGTGTTTTAAATTAAGTACTTTGAGTTCTTCCAAGTAAAAAGTATCTTTACATTTGACAGGACTTTTGGCACTAGTAAATTAAATTATTGAGGATTATCATTCATACACATACACACACACATACACACAGAGTTTTGGTTAAAACTTATACCTCTTTCTTTGGTTAAAAATTTATAATGACTGTACTTGATAATGTTAATTGTACTTTTTAAAATTTGAAAGTAATAGTATAATCTCTAAAATCACAGCTTAGTGGTTAGATGCTAACCTCATAAATACTTGTCTGGACTTGAATATCATTGTTCAAACTCAATCCCACATCATCATTATTATTGTTGTTTTACTACATTTTGGCTATGATAATAGTAACATCTCTCAACTGAAATTTCTTTCTTTGGTGTCTTATTTCATAATCTCTTAATATTGACCCCTGTTTCGGGCCATGCAGATATAGAAATTAGTGTTAGGTATGGGCTAGGAACTGTGAATTTTGGAAAGCTTCTGGGAAGAACAATATTATCATATTAATTTTGGTATTTTAGAAATTATATTTTGCCAATATAATAATTAATCTTCTAAAAGTGAGTTGAATTGTATACTGTTGAGGATTTAGTCTCAAATAGCTCAAAGAACATTTTTAGAATGGTACCTCCCTAACTGAAAGACTCTTGACTAGCCGGAGGGACATTGCCTTGAACTAGTCAGAGAATAGGCTAGTCAATCTTCTAAACAAAGATAAAATAAAAAAAAAAGAGAGAGTGAGAGAAACTCAAAAGTTTAGGCAACTATTAAGTGATAAGTTGGTTAATACAGACCATTTTTTTTAAAGTATATTACCTACTGGGGTTAGTTCTGGTGAGCAGCTGAGGCAGGTAGATCCCTAGTTCATGGTCAGCCTGACTACATAGTGCCTTCAAGGCCAGTGAGAGCCTGTATCAACAAACAGACAGACAGACAAACATACATAATAAGGGCTAGGAATCAGCTCAAACGTGGAGTGTTTGCCAAGCCTGCATTTTTTGCTGGATTCTGCTTTAGTACCACAACACAAATAAATGAATAACTAGCTAACTAATGAAGAAGTGACACAATAGGAAAAAATATTTCTTTATGAGGTCAAACCTTTGCAGACTTCATTTACGACAAGGAGAATTCAAGATGTCATCTCAAGGCCAATGAGGAAAACTTAGTTTTGAAGAAGTAGCTGTTAGTAAGGAAATACACAGGGTGTTGGCTAATTTTTGTCAACTTGACAGAAGTTTGAATCATTTGAGAAGACAGAAGCCCAATTGTGAAAATGGCCCTGTCAGCTTGGCCTGGGTGCAAGCCTGTAGGGACATTTTCTTGAGATGGGAGGGCCCAGTCTTCCATAGGGGTCCCACCCCCTGGACAGGTGCCCCCGAATAGTATAAAAAAGCCAAGTAAGCTATGGAGACAAGCCAGTAAACATCGCTACTTTGCTGCCTTTCTTCAGCTTTTGTGTCCAGGCTTCTGTCTTGAATTCCTGTTCTGACTTCCCTTCATGATGGGCTGTAAGCTATAAAATGAAATAAAAAAAAAAAAACTTGGCCGGGCGGTGGTGGCACACGCCTTTAATCCCAGCACTCGGGAGGCAGAGGCAGGCGGATCTCTGTGAGTTCGAGACCAGCCTGGTCTACAAGAGCTAGTTTCAGGACAGGCTCCAAAACCACAGAGAAACCCTGTTTCAAAAAACCAAAAAAAAAAAACCTTTCTGTACTCCCCTTTCTGGTCATGGTATTTTTTTCACAGCCACAGACACTTTAATGAAGACACAGATACATACATTTAGAGGAAGGCAACGAAACAAACAACATTTAAAGGTAAACAGGAAACTGGATATGACAACATTTGCCTATAATGGAAATGGTTGGGAGATGGAGGCAAGAGGGTTGTGGATATGAGGTCAGCTGTGGATATGGGCTGTGTAGCATTAGTTTAACCAACCTGGATTGCACAGCAAGATGCCATATTAAAAATCTGTAAAACCACGGGTTGGAAAGATGCCTCAATGGTTACAAACACTGACTACTCTTCCATAAAACATGGGTTTGATTCCCAGAAACTACACAGTGGCTCAAAACCATCTGTAACTCCAGCTATTATAGGGGATAGGATCCCTTTTCTGGCTTCCATGGTCACCAGGCACACATGTTGTGTACAGAAACAAATGTAGGCAGAATACTCATATACATAAAAGAAAATAATAAAAAAAATATTTAAAACCCTTTAAATCAAGCAAAGTAAACAAAACCAAAATGAAAAAAATATAAAATAGAAAAAGATGGTTATGTTAGGCATGACGAGATTGATGAGCTGAAAGGCACAAGGTAGGTGAATGACGTAGCTTTTTTGTACCATCCAGGACCACCGGCCCAAAGGTGGGACCTCCCATGGAAGGCTGGGCCTTCCCATAGCAATCATTAATCAAGAAAACGCCCCTGCAGGCTTGCATACAGGCCAAGCTGATGGGGTTATTTTCACAATTGGGGTTCTGTCTTCTCAGATGACTCTAGCTTATGTCAAGCTGACGATGAACTTCTGGCTATGAACGTGCCAGTCCTTCATGGAGCCTCACAAAGCCATGCCCGGAATCCTTTCAGTCAATGTTGTGTTGGTGCAAAAGAAGTGTAAGATTTAGTCCCCTCTCCCGCAGAAGTCTCTGTGGCATGCCTTGAAAGGAAGCCATATTTCACAGGGATTTTCAATTTGTCACGAGGCTAGAAGTGGTAGGGAAATGAGAAACGTGAAGAAGCAGATTAGGTGCATAAAGCAGGATGGGGCTTGGGATGTTTGTAGATACCAGAGATCCCTAGTCCATGATCAGCCTGGCTACATAGTGCCTTCAAAGTCAGTGGAGCTACTTAGACTCTGTATCTTGTTGATAAAGTGAAAGCAAATCATCAAGCGGGGACACACGACATGCTCACGGATTCAGAAAGGAGCCTGAAGTTAGCAGTGAAGGATGGCACTGAACAGCACTGAGAAAGAAGATTTAAAAAGGTAAGACAAAACGGAAACTTCAGGTCTTCTAGAACATTCTCACTCATCCGGGAGTCATAAGCTCGACCCTCTTCATATGTAGTGTCTGGTTTATATTTAGTGAGTTTATTACAGGTTTCCTCTTGCTTATTTTATCTATCTGACAAATGAGAGCTGAGACATGTTCTACATGAAATATTCATGGGGTTTAGAGCCTTAATCTTAAAAGTAAAAGCTTCTGTAAAATGCTGGAATAAAAAGAGTTTTAGTGTCTGTTTTATATACGAGAGCCTGGTGAGAGGAAACAGGGGGATTCAGCATTGGGGTGGGGGTGGGTAGGGAGGCTAACAGGAAAGAACTATTTGGGAAGATCTTAAAAGCACAGACTCCTTTGAAAGTGGGAAGTTTGGAATATGGGAAAAAAATGAAAGAGACACAAGTATGCGAAGAATTGAAAACTCTTAGGAAGAAGCCAAGCTGTGACTTCGAGCATCCAGTGTGGGAAACTGCCACGAAAGGAAATGGAAAAGCTCAAAGGCTTCCATCTGAATGCAGAGAATGGCCCCTCAGCATCACTATCCTGTGTGGCAGTGAGCAGAAGAGCCTAGCAGAGAGGGCCTTAAGAAGGGCCAGGATGCGTACTAATTCGCAAGATCAGTGCCATAGGTGGATGCTAATTTTCCTGATCATCTAGTCAAATGGTGATTACACTGCTTGCTCAAAGTCATGCTACTTTATTGTTTTGAGACAAGGTCTCATTATACAACCTTGGTTGGCCTGGAACTCTGGAACTGACTGTGTCGACCAGACTGTCCTTCATCTTGTAGAGATCCTCTTGTTTCTGCCTCTTGAGTGCTGAAATAAAAGGCATTGGTCACCATGCCCAGTTTATAACTCTGTTTAATTATATAGGAACCAAGACTGAAACAGATGGCTCCAAAGTTATAATATTGTGCACAGAACTGAGCAGGGGTGGGGGTGAGAACGTCTCCCTAGACCGTTATGTTGCCTCCCTTCTCACTTTCAATGGACTCTTCCATAGTCCAAAGTATGAAACAATTAACACCTGCCATCCTTACCACACATCATTATCTCTGATGAGAAACAAACAAATGCTCCCGAAATATCTATTTTAAATTGGTTAAAGTTATAATAAGGGCCTACAGCCCATCATTTAATTATTTGGAGAATAAAATGGAAGAGGAAATAGTTAGGCAATAGTGATCTTCTGTTGGAAGCATTCGGGCGGTGGCATGGTGGGTCCCATGCAGCAGCGGTCCTCAGAATTCTTAATCTTGGCTTTATATCACAAATCATGAAGGGCTTTGAATAAACATCTGGCAATGGTTAAGAGTAATAGCAGTGCATGTTGTGCCTAATATTAAGGCATCCACTCTAGCCTCTAAACAAATGGCTCTTCTCCTTGTCTTCCTATAAGTCAGTCTAGTGTTTCAAGCATAGCAGACTTCCCATGCAGAATAGATGTTTGGGAAAAAGAATTTAATCCATAAAATAATAATAATGACATGTATGCAGCTTTTGTCCATTGTAATCTGCATACATCTTAGTGCTTAAAATTTCAGTGTTTATGGTTCTTTTTTCTTTTTCTTGAACAAACAAGCCATGACAGAGTTGCACATCAGACAATTTTAGAATCAAATGTGATTTTTGGGTTCCATCACTTTTTGCAGGTAAAGAGCTAGATAAGAGAAGCTCTGTTGACTTCCCAGGGACTGTCGTCTCTTTGAAAGTGTTTTTGCCTCGGTTAGATTTTAGGTAAACAAGGGAAGCTAAAGTCTTATGTAATGATTAGTAGCTCATCATAGTGGTAAGAAATGTGGATTTGGAATTTTTTTTTTCTCTTTATGTACCTCAGTTTCCCCAGTTATCCCATACCATAAGGGGATAATCACACCTAATTTTCAGGGATGCATCAATGGTCAAATGAATCTGTATATGTGAAGAATGGAGAAGAGAGTCTGGTGCATGTTAGGTACCATGCAACCATGTGCTGCTATTTCATGCAGAATGATTTATTCTGACTAATTTTCTAGTCTTTGATTTTCTACAATATCTTTAGAAGAGAAACATTTTCTACATGTCACAGTCTAACTGGAAGAATATACAAGAATATGCTAAAGAGAATGTTTAGTTGCTCACAGCACAGGCTATGAAGGCAGATTTGGCTCCATGAATTCTGTACTCTGACCCTCTGACTGATAAACCCCGAGATCAGTTTCCCTGGATCATCCCCATACCCTGTGAATGTATTGTATAATCTGGTATGATTGTACTGCAGTACTAAGAAAGACCACATATATACATCCTTCCTTGCTCACTGCTTCTTTGGCTGTCTTCTTGCTTCTAAACCAAACTAAGGCAAAACGAGCCACAGATAAAGCTTGTAGAGGCAAAGGGTGGTTGAGCACACCGCGATTCTAAAGATCATTCCATCTCATCTCCACTCTTCAAGGCAAGAGGATGAAAACTGGAGCAGCAGCTTATAGAGAGGGAGCACAGAAGCAGAGGCGAATGTATAAGATATAGACTCTGCAAACACTATGGTTAGAAGACATACAGGCTTATTTGAGAAGATGAGGCAGAAGATAAAAGTTCAGCTGATAATAGGATAGTCATTTACATGAGTAGCACTAAACTTGGAAAGCCATGCTGTAAACCTTATCCTACTCCACAGACACCTGGGCTTGGAGTTCCAGGTTAGCTCTCTGAATGAGTTAGCTGTGCATTTAATGTCTCTCTTTAGTAGGATTTTCAAATAGAAAATAAATCAAATGGTAGAATCCCAGGATTGAAGTAGGTTTATTTTCGGTTTCCAGCTGTGATGTTTCTGGATTTCAAAATGACTGCTTTGGTATTTATTTATCCTCTTGGGAAAGAAGGGAAAAAACTCTCTGCTGCATTCCCACTGTCAAGGATATTAGCTGTTACATTTCCTACTGGTTGACCTTATGAAAGAGGACACAGCTTTTGACCAGCTCAGCGTTTCTTTCCCTGGTCTCACTGAGTTACTGTCTAACCCACACTGAATGTTGGACATTTCTTTGCGAGTATTGTAACACAACCCTCACAAAGAGACAAGGAGCTCTGAGTCGTTTGCTTCCAGGGTCCAACTGGCAGATATCTCCATGCATTGTGTTACAATTCCCCCTTGTAGCTTTCTGGACGTTGCCTCATCTGGATTTGGTTTGAAAAGAATCAGTCTGCTCATTTTACCAAAAAAGTAGAAATAATCCAATGTATCATTTTTCATGTAGTCTGTTGGCTACTTTTACAGGAACTGACCCAATACAAAAATTAACCATCGTAGTTTGCATTGATAAATCACAAACGCATGCTTTGGAGAGCTTAGCGAATGACAGAGTTTATGGAAGATGAACAAAGGTTTTTCTTTACTGAAGGAGTAAAGCCAATGTTTCTAGACTCTGACTTTATATCACTCAACCCACCGCCTCACTCTGTTTTTGTCTGTGAATTCCATACAAAGCGTAGCTGAACTCTGGATGTGAAAAAGGGGTTGAGATACAAAGAGACACCCATAAATAAATTCTCTGGTATAGTCCTATGTATCTAAGGTCCTGGCATCAGGCTCACAGAAGAGCCATGTAGGCTGTGATATCTTCACATACATGGATAAGGTGCTAATGCAGAGAAGTCAAGCTCAGAAAGAAGAGATAGCTTTCCAAAAACAGAGACTCCTGGACTAATAAACAACTCAAAAATATTAACTCAGTGGTGCATATTCACAACATGAACCATATATAATGAGAGGAAATGTTGCAATTTTCCAGCAAGCAGACAGAATTTACTTTAGTGATCTGTGACCTCACGGGGTAGCTGGCCTCCACAATGAATACAGCTTACAGGAAATCATAAAGATATTCTAAGCAGAGGAAGAGGTGCACCTTCATGATTGAACATTTTTATTCATTTCCATGAATGCCAAAGGCTTTGAAATTTCTTTCAGACTATAAGTAAGGATTGAAGATATATATTGAAGATATTTTATCAAGCCTTAGAGAAGACCCCTGAAGGTTCTGGCTTTACACAAATGTCTGGTCATACGCAGCATCAGGAAAAGAGAACATGGCTGAAATGCAGTTTATTTAGGCATTTATTTATTTAGGTTTAGAAATTCTCTGGTTTAGCAGAAATTTTGACACACTGGAGAAAGTACCAAAAGGTCCTTCATCTGCACTGTGGGAACCTCGTAGCAGAGCTGACCTCGTAGGCCATCCCTGCAGCATCTGCTCTAGCAGTCACATAGTTCGGCACCTTTCTCCTGTCTGAATCTATGGGGGTTTCTGGGGACCTTTCTCTTGTGCTACCATTGTCCCTGCTCCAATATTTTCCAGGAGAAATCTAAGAAACATTTACAGCTTGGATTTTGAATTTAGTAAATAGGAATGTCGTTTTGGGAATACCCTGGATATTAGCCCAGGTTAATGTTGTCAACCATTGTGAAGCATGTAGAGTCTTTTTTTTTTAATAGTTCATAAATAGCCAAAATCAATTACTTGTTGGTTTTGCGATCTTATCTTCATACTTAGAAATATGCCTAACACAACCATGGTATGACCACTTCACCAGAATGACTCTTCCACAAGAGGGAATTTGGAAACGGCATTTCCCCCAGAGTCATATGAAATACATACATTTTATAGATACTAGATTACTAGTTGTGCTATATTCCCCAGAGAGGTACTGCTGATGTTGACATTTTTGTCTACAATGGGGTGATGGGGGAATTGCTAAAGATAACAATTCTTTTCTATTTTTTATCTGTGAAAAATTGGAGTCAATATCCTTGCCCTGAAACGTGATGTGTGAGTTTTGTGAGCACTCGGTAGAAAAGAGACATCACTTTGGGGGCACTGGCTGACAAAACACAGTTTTTCTTCCTTTTTTTTCTTGGCGTTGTCACTTGGGGAGTCCTATTTCAGAATGCAAGTTGTTTGCCTATGCTTTGGAAGAGAATATTTGCATGTTTCTCATGAGCTAATGGATTCTCTATGGAAGATCTGCAAGTCCCAACCCTTTCCAGGGCTGTAGAAGATACAGGTGTGTCACCCACTCACTGCATGCTGGGACAACTGGCTCTTTTACACACCATTTCAATGTCACAAGTACAAATTTGTGAACAAAAATTGTCATTTCCATTATGGTCTCCTATCCACGAATGGAATCAAAGACGTTGGCAAATTTTGAGAACAATGTAAGCATATTTCACTTCTCAATGGAAGCAGCAGGAAACACATCATTTTTCTAAGTTGTGGTTTTTCAAATGTGGCAGTTGGACCAACAGCACCTGCATTATCTAGGAATATGATTTGAACACAGCTCTTCAGGTGGCATGACATACACACTGGATCAAAAACACAGGGATGTGACCAAGTAGTCCTAGCAAGTCCTTCTCCAAGACGAACATTTGCAAACCACTGGTTCTATTCAAAAATAAAAGTAATTGTATATAACCAATTTTCAAAAAACATCAGTGGCGTAAAGGTTTGTGCAGCACTTTTTTGAGGCCTTTCACAAGAGAGGTGAGTGACTTTACAAAGTCACATTGCTCAAGGTGCCATAGATCAGCTTCATCCATCGATTTTCCTTAAGATATATTTTATAGCTTAACACGCTTTCTCATATTGAAATATGTGTTTCTTAGTTTTAAAATACTTTTATTTTAGGGCCTTTGATTATTTTGTAAAATTGATGATGATAAGCTATGTTATTTAACAATATTTTTTATTTATCATTCATCATATATTCTTTTTTTTATTGAGAAAAGGAGAAAAAAAAAACAAGTTTCCACCTCCTCCCAGCCTCCCATTTCCCTCCTCCTCCTCCCACCCTTCTCCCCCTCCTCCCACCCTTCTCCCCCTCCTCCCACCCTTCTCCCCCTCCTCCCACCCTTCTCCCCCTCCCCCCACTCCTTTCCCCTTCCCTCTCCAATCCAAAGAGCAGTCAGGGTTTTCTGCCCTGTGGTACGTCCTAGGTCCTCCCCCCTCCATCCATATCTAGGAAGGTGAACATCCAAACTGGCTAGGCTCCCACCAAGCCAGCACATTAAGCAGGATCAAAACCCCGTGCCATTGTCCGTTGCGTCTCATCAGCCCTCATTGTTCGCCATGTTCAGAGAGTCCAGTTTTATCCCATGCTTTTTCAGTCACAGCCAGCTGGCCTTGGTGAGCTCCCAATAGATCAGCTCCACTGTCTCGAAGAAAGTATGGAATATATACACATTAGAGTACTACGCTGCGGTAAAAAACAATGACTTCTCGAATTTTGCATGCAAATAGATGGAAATAGAAAACACTATCCTGAGTGAGGTATCCCAGACCCAAAAAGATGAACAAGGGATGTACTCACTCATAATTGGTTTCTAGCCATAAATAAGGGTCATGGAGTCTACAATAGGTGATTCTAAAGAAGCTAAGTAAGAAGGTGAACCCAAGGAAAAACATAGTTATCCTCTTGGCTAAGGGAAGTAGACCAAATTGCCGGGGAGAAAATTGGGATCTTGGGGGTGGGGTGGGATGTGGGTAAAGGGAGATGGGGAGAGAAAAGTTAGAAGGGAAGGAGGGGGGGCCTTGGGGAAACAGGAGGATTGGGATAAGGGAAGGTTGGACAGGGGAGCACGGAACCACAATTCTTAGTTAAGGGAGCCACTTTAGGGTTTGCAAGAGATCTGACCCTAGAGGGGCACCCAGGTGCCTAAGCCGAGGTCCCCAATTAGTTCCTGGGGCAGCAGAGGATAGGGAACCTGAAATGACCATATCCTAGAGAAATAATGACGAATATCTTGCTTATCATCATAGAACCTTCATCTGGTGATGGATGGAGAAAGAGACAGAGACCCACACTGGAGCACTGGACTGAGCTCCCAAGGTCCCAATGAGGAGCAAAAGGAGGGAGAACATGAGCAAAGAAGTCGGGACCACGAGGGGTGCATCATATATTCTTTAATTATGTTTAAAGGTTTGTGGATTATCAGGTCCATGGGAGTAAGATACATTGTTGAAAAGGACTCATGAAAAACTCCAATTAGTTTAGGAAATACAGGAGGTAGCCAAGATCACTATATTGGCCTCAGAAAACAGCTAGATTCTAGCTATTTGAGGATGTTTTCTTCCAGGACAGTCAGTGGGCAAGCATTTGACTTCCAGGGAAGGATCCTACCACCTAAATCACTGCTATAGCTTAAGAAGAAATAAGAGACTGTTATATCTGCTTCATATTTTTAAACAAAAGAAACCTACCCCTGTAGACATGTGAGAAATTCTTTTCTATTGCTCTGAGATTTTCCTTTTCCCCTTTTGTGCTTTATCAGAAGGAAATTTTATCTTCATCTTCATAGGGACATAGTCTGTACTCTTTTATTAAGTACACATGTATTCAAAAAGCAGTGGAGTTTTATGTTTTAAAAAGTATTCAATGAATGCTACATTATAGGCAATACCCTGCACTTAACTCTAATGTATTATACCTTATCTTCCATGATATATGCAGACCTAACCCACTTATTTGTACTTCTGACTAATAGTCTGTATTGTCAATATACTACAATTTATTGAAACTTTTCTCTATAAGAGGAAGAATGTTTTTAACTATAGTCCATTTTTCAATACACACATACTGCACAAACATGTGCCCTAAGGATTATGGATAGTCTATTTCTGAGTTACATCTTTTCTGATTTTTCTAATTGTTTTTTTTTTAAAGACATATTGCTGTTGCCTAGTCTTTCATGGTAGTTTGATGGCAATTGGTTTTTATAAGCTCTTGGGAGGGGTGTGGCACTATTAGGAGCTGTGGCTTTGTGGGAATAGGCATCTCCTTGTTGGAGAAAGTGTGTCACTGTGGGGACTTTGAAGTTTCCTGTGCTCAAGATACTGCCCAGTGTCACAATCTGTTTCCTGTTGCCTCATGATCAAGTTGTAGCCAACACCATGTCTGCCTGCATTCAGTCATTCTCCCAGCCACGCTGACAATGGACTAAACCTCTGAAACTGTACTCCACCACCCCAATGAAATTTTCATTTAGAAGAGTTTTGCTGAAGAGTTTCTGTGGTCATGTTGTTCCTTCACAGCCATAGGAACCATCACTAAGACAGAAGTTGCTATTAGGGTTTTGGGCATTGCTGTGACAGGCCAGATCATGATTTATTTGGGGATTTGGGTTAGAAAAGCAGTGTAATAAATGCTTTAAGTACTGCTTAATTGGCCATACTAGTAGGAACATGGAAGACAGGGGTGATAAAAATTATTTGAACTTGGGGGGAGCATGCGGGGGCTCACTCACTCAAGAGGTTTTAGAAAAGAATTTTAGTATGTTGTTTAGAAATTGTTCTTGTGATATTATGGTGAAGAAGGTGGCTGCTTTTTGCCCTTGTTTGAAAAGTCTCCCTGAGGCTAAAGTGAGGAGTTTTGGGTTAATTCTGTTGGCAGAGGAAATCTCATATAAATTCTGTCATGTGGTTATTAGTGATAACACTAATGAAGGTTTATAATTGGGACTGGAGAGATGGCTCAGTGGTTAAGAGCACTGACTGCTCTTCCAGAGGACCCAGGTTCAATTCCCAGCACCCACATGGCTGCTGACAACTGTCTAACTACACTTCCAGGGGATCTGATACTTACACACCAATGCACAGGAAATAAAAGTTAAATAAATTGTAAAAAGAAACAAAATTTAAAAAGAGATTTATAATGGAAAAGGAGCAAGCTGAGCAAGAAAACGTGTTTGAGGAGAAAATGAGCACCAGAAGGTGGAGTGGAGCTGAGTCCAGAGTGCAAGCAGATGAGCGAATTAAGAAATGGAATAAAGAGAGTGGTTACCTCGGGGCAAGATCCCATCCAGCTAAGTTTTCAACAGGTAAAAAGGAACTTAAAAAGAAGCTTAGAATTGGGTGTGGTGGTGTACAGGTGTACACCTGCCTTTAATGCCCATACTTGGAAAGCAGAGGCTGGCAAATCTCTTGAGTTGGAGGCCAGCCTGAGTAGGAGAACCAAACTTAGACAGTGAAGGAGAGAAAGCTGGTGTAGATGTAATTGAGAATGGGTCCTTGTTCCAGTCCCAGCAAGCAGCAGATCTTGGCAGCTTTGGCTACACTGTTCTGGCTTTAGAGTTAAGTATAGAAGAAACGGGTTATGGAATTTGCCTCCATGCCCAAAGGAAAGCCACTGAGGTCAGGCATGTGTCAGGGGTGTCCCTAAATGGAGACCCAGAGAGGTCATTTCATGAAATTGAAGCCTGGATGGCCTTGGAGATCCCAAAATGTTAAAGATGCCAGAGTCATGGTGCTATTCTTTTTTAAACCCCTAATGATGATAAACTGGTCCCACAAGTGTTAGTGGCGGGTGACCCGAGGCCTTGTTGGGTCCTCCGGGCCTCAGTGAGTCCCTTGAGGCCTTGATGGGTCACTTTGGTGGGTGGGAGACAGCAGCTGGTGAGAGACAGGCAGCTATAACATGCAGAAAGGCATGTTTATTTAGTGAGTTATGGAGGGGGAAGATAAAGGGGAAGATGAGGAGAGAGAGGGGGGAGGGGAGAAAGAGAGAGAGAAAGCAGAAGTTACCTCTTCAGAAGAGAGTCAAAAAGAGAGAGAGCAGGTTGGAGGAGGTGGGATACCTGCTTCCCTATGCAGAACGGGAGGGGTTGATAGAGGACAGAGCTTGTCTCTTAAAGGGACAGTGTATCAGGTGAAAGACCAGTCCAACAGAATACTTGTTGAGGAAAGTTACTAACATGGTGTGGAATCACCACAAGAGAAGGGAGTGTGCTGCAGTCAACCAAGCTGAACAGAGTTGGGTATCTGAAGAGTGTTTTGACGTCAAATGTAGAGATGCAGAGTTTGGAGTTTATCTAGCTGGTTTTTGGTTTTATTTTGGTCCAGTATTTCCTCACTGTTTCCTTCTCTGTGTTTTAGAATGGTAATTTATATCCTGTCCCATTATATGTTGGAAGTATGTGACCTGTTTTTTAATTTTTATTTTATAGGAGATTACATTTAAGAAATTGCATGAATTTCAGAAGAAATTTTGAACTTTGGACTTTTTACCATTGTTGAGACTATGAATTTGGGCACTTTTGAAGTTGGACGAAATGCATTTTGCATTATGATATTGTTAAAATCTTATGGGAGCCAGGGAGTGCAATGCAGTCGTTTGAATGTAATTGAATCCTATTAAGTGAGGAGCTCTTGAGTTAGGATTCTGGTTCCCAATGCCAAGAGAGAATAAATTTTTGATTTTTAAAGCTGCTGTTGTTTTTGGTGATTTGATACAGTAACAACAAGCAATAAACACATTCAAAGAATATACTTAAGGACAAGAATATCACAAAATGAGAATATCCTTGCCCTGAGACCTACAGAGAGAATATTCGAAAGTTTCTTGGGTTCATTTACTTTTAGAATAGTGATTGAACAACCAAGAGGAAGACAACTTAATTGAAAATAGAGAAGGGATTTTGAGAAGTATTTTTCTATGTAAATTAACTCAAGTAGACAAAAGCACATGAAAAGAATGCCTCTTGTTTCCAGACATCAGAGAAAACTACATCAAAACCACCGTGGGATGCCACTTTACTCCCAGTCAGATGGACACAAAAACATAAGAAGAAATTCATTAGAAAATAAGTTTGGAAAATATGGGAAGAAGTTTGAAATCTCATTTATGGCTGGTAGGAATATAAAATGGTTCTCTTGCCATGGAAACCAGTTTGGTAATTCCTCAAAAAGTTAAGCACAGAAATAACACACAACCCAGCCATTCTACTACTAGGAATATTACTTTAAAGAACTGAAAATATGCTCACAGAAAAATTGGATCGTGGTTGTTTGTACAGTACTTTCCCAATAGCCAAGAAATGAGAGATACAAATGCATTTGCAATGATGAATGGATAATATGTGATCTCTGTTTTAAAGAGAGTTATCAGAATGTTTTTCAGATACAGAAAAGAATAAAGTCTTGACTCATACTACAAAATGCATGTATACTAGTATACTAGAGTCAGAAACTAGAAGCAAAATTCAATAAAGTACACGGAACTCTATTTATTCAAAATACCCATAGTTGGTATGTTCATAGGAATAGGAAATAGATTTGTGGGGACCAGGTGAAAAAGAGAAGGGGAAGTGGGGATGATTGCTTGAGGAAGATGAGGTTTCTGTTAAGGGTAATGCGATGTTCTATGGGAGAGTACAATATTAAACAATGCTATTGAGTTGTCATTGTTTAATAATAAATTTTATAAATATTATACCATAGAAAATATATAGTCAGTTAGCCTCCCAAAGTATGAAAATATGTTTTATTTAAGATTATATTTATTTTGATTTGAGATAATATAAATTCACATGCAGTTGTGACATACAGTACCTGTGTCTTTAATGTCCTCTGCATTTCTTTTCATGACTCTTCTATACCTTTTTTTCCAAGGTAGTACAAGCATAGAATTCCTTCTCATTGGTAGTTAATATAAGACTGCCTAATTGGGTATTCTGTAACTTAGATTTCCTGCCCCTCAAACTGGGAAAAATACAGTATGTTGTCCTTGGTTACTCATTAGCTCATTAAAGGAGAGTGACCTTTCTACTTATTTTATCATTAATGGGAGACAAAGGGAACAAGCACAGATAAGGATGGAAATTAAGTATATGAATAGTTCCTACAGCAGTATCTTTCTACATGTTAACTACATGTGTCATATTTGTTAGGTTTCTGTGAGCAGCCTATACCAAGACACTAAAAGAATACATTGAAAAGAAAACTGAGACATAACTTGGCCCATTATACATGACTTTTAGTATGCATGTATACAAACTCTCTCTCTCTCTCTCTCTCCCTCCCTCTCTTTCTCTCTCTCTCTTTCTCTCTCTCTCTCTCTCTCTCTCTCTCTCTCTCTCTCTTTCTCTCAGATAATTAAACTTACGGGATTCTGATTACACTGATGATCTCTAATTGTACCATAAGTAGATGAGAATCACTGGTTCTTATCCTTCCTAATGTTGTGACCCTTTAACATAGTTCTTTATATTGTGGTGACTCCCAGCCATAAAAGTATTTTCATTGCTACTTTATAACTATAATTTTGCTACTGTTATAAATCATAATATAAATATCTGATATGCAAGATATCTGACATGTGACACCTGTGAAAGAGTCATTTGACCCCCATAGGAGTCATGGTCCACAGGTTGAGAACCTATTCCTAGGTAGTAGCTCAATAGAAATAATAGCTAGGAATAAGTCACAGGCATAGCTGCAGGTTTGTTCATCAACCAAGGGAAGTTTGGAGCAGTCAGAGACACTCAATGAAGCTACAAGCGACCTCAAATATATAATTCAAAGCTTAGACTTTATGTGACTAGCTTGGTCAAAATGTCCGCTCTTCCCATTCAACTCTTTCTTTCTCATTCACTTCCCATTGAATCATTTCCTGTAGTATTTCCTTTGAAAAGACCAACCACATTACAAACTTTTCATTTATTTATTTGACAATGTCTGGGTTTCTTTTAAAAAGTCAGAGCTATTATCGTCCATTTTACAAATGAAAATTTGGAGTCACAAATTGGCTAAATACATTTCTCTGGCAGGAAAACTCATAAAAGCTACCAACAAAGAGTGCCCCAGTCAATGAAATGACATGACTCAAGGGGAAAATAACTCCTCTAAAATCTGTTATTAACTGACAAAATAGGAAATGCCAAAGCTGACATAACTAATCACTCCGTTTTCTCAGACCAGCAGACTCTTTGGTAGGAAGGTTTGGCATGACTTGTGCCCAGGGTGTTTATGTCGAACTGGGTATGGATTTGTTGTTCTTCTCCTGGTGGTGACACTTGATCCATGTCTTTAAGGTGGAATTCATATTCTTTAGAATCTCAGTGGGCAGAAAGAAGCTCCTTCTATCTATTTCATCTTTAACTAAGTTTTTCAAAGGGGTCGTTATATGCTTCTTGTCCGTACATTTACTGAGGTTAATTATTGGTGGAGTCTGGGGAATATGCGTGGGCTAATCTCTGAACATATTTGGATTTTTCTTGTGTCTATCCTTATGTTTATCTTGCTCATTGTTATGTTTTCAGTCTTTCAAATGCATCCAGGAGATGGTGAAGTCTATACGTCTTTGTTTCTTAAGCTCCACACCTCCTAGTCTTCAGAACTTGCATTTGGACAGCTTCAGCACCTTAATTGATGTTGAGAACCTATTTGTGGTCTTCAAGGCTGGATGGAGTATAAGTAGCTGAGGTAAGCCCTGAGGACAATGCATGGCCATATTACAAACCTAGGGGAAACCCTGGTCACCGGACTCATGCCAACCACCCTGATTTACAGTACATTACACACTATCATATATTGTAACTGGTAGGACTTCAAGACTCTTAGAGGTATGCACATCATTTTCTCTGGATTTCTTTCCTTGAATTTATTCTACTGCTAATGTTTAATCTGCATTCCTTCAATTTAGTAATCTGTAACCATAAATGCAAGCATTTTCTGAGTCCTATGATCTAGTCCATGAATGATTAAGCTAAGGATGATCTCAAGAACCACTCATATATAACATATATCTTGTTTCATTGAAGCTACAGCTTATTTAGCTTCTATTTATTTTCTCCCCTTCTCCTGCTGCTGTAGAGAAAGGTAATTTCTATTTCATTATTTCTTAAAATATTTAAATTATGTATTCAAAGTTTCTTTCTGATTTAAAAAAGCATGAGCAAAACATTTACCTCCTGTAAACCCTTCAGTTATTCTTCCATGGTGGCCCATGGTGTAGCCAGCTAGCACCTGGTCACAGTTTTAACTCCAGTAGTCCTCCACACTCACCCAACCAGTCCTGCAAGGGATTTTTCCAAAAAGGGAATTTACATTTATTTATGGCACACTTCCATATGGTGCTATAATTCAGTGGAGGGGGCTTAAATACCTGCATTGTCTGACCTAGCTTTTAAGGCTATGTGGTGAAAAATAGTGATGCTTAATATTAATTGTTATTTAGTTATCTTTTTGTGAGAGTCTCATTTTGTCGTACAAGGTGTCCTGAGATTCAGTATGTTGCTTGAGAGATAAATCTATGGTTTCACGAAGAAGAAAAGATATAGCGACAATTCCAGGAAGCATCACTGCTATTTAAATTTAGAGTGTGAAGAAGAGAAATAATTTATAGTATTTTTATATAAACACAACTTTTCTCCAATTATCATAGCCCCTTACTAAGGATAGCAGTTGTGATATTGCTTCTTCAACATGACTAATCAGTAATTTTGGGGTGTTGTTCTGTTGCCCTTATTTTTCTTCTAGAAGAAGTGATTTCAGTTCCAAGTTTTCTTTTTTATGTGGGCCTGCACGTGACTATGAGTGTGTATGTGTGTGAATGTAAAATGGGATCTTCAAATTTCACCTCGTTCATTAGTTTATGAGATGCGGTTTAATTACCAAAATGGGCTCCCAAGTTTTATTAGTTTTAAAAGCTAGAATACAAGGTAATGTGTTCATTATGACACCTTTATACTTACTTTTTTTTCTTCATCTGTTCCTCTCATTTCACTTTTCCCTAGCAGTTGTCTCCCCCCCCCCCCCACTTTCCAGTAGAGCCCATTCTGCTTCCTGCTCTACTTTTGCCATTCCTTCTCTTTACCTCCTCCTCCTTCCTCTAAAATCTCTTCTGATCTGGGTCCCTTCTGAATTTCATGACCTATGCCAATCTAACTATATCATGTACTTCTATCTATCAATCTATCTATCTATCTGTCTATCTATCTATCTATCTATCCATTCATCCATCTATCTATCTATCTATCCATCATCTATCTATCACCTATCATTTATGTATGTATATATGTATGTATGTATGTATCTATCTATATATCTATCTCTAAACATACATACACATTCATGCACATGGAAAGAAATAACTAAAAATAAGTCTTCAATTAAAAATGATGTCATTGTGGATCTTATCAATTTGATAAGGTTGATTTCATAGACATAAATACACACAAATGCACAAGTAAGTAAACATAACATTAATATTAACTTACAGCCAGGAATTCTACATTGTATAGATATTTGGTAGAGGTGTTGTAGAACCTCTGCTCTTCCAACTGCATTTGAACATCCAGTTACTTGTAAATAATCAGCGAAGACATACCTATCATTGGAAACATAGCTGAGAATTTTGGGTTTCACTTTGCATCTAATAAATTAATAACATCAAAGAAATCACAAATAATTTTCTGGCAGCTCAATTTCTACCTCCTCTTGCTGGGCAAAATTCTATCTCAGCAAATTATATATTACATTCATCAATGTTTTTCAAATAAACCATCTTGACATGCTAAATTATTTTTCAGTCATTCAGTCATTAATTTTGTTAACCAATATACCTTTTTTGAGAATCTATTATGAGTCAATCACCTCCATAGAAATTTCATAAATGGTAGTTTTCTCTGGCCTTATTATACTTTTTTCTTCCAGAATTAAAAGCAGTTGAGGGTATAGTTGGACCTGCTGAGCTTATCATTTCAGGGTACTTTATTGATACCATCTGGTTTATGCAAGATGTGTCTAAGAGTACTCTGACCCTTCCAAACTGATGAAGAGATTTCAATATTAAATTACAAACACCAACATCTTTTAATTTTTCAGGAGGAACTAAACATGGGGAGATCTTTGTAATGCAGCCAGCCTAGATGACCCAAGTGAAGCATTACAACAGAATATGTTTGTAGGAAACAGCGTGAGTCAAATCTTCATACTGATTGACGCTGCTCCTGTAAACCACAGTTAACAAAGAATGGACTTTCAATCAGGTCTTAGGTGATGGCACACTCTGTTTTTAACCTTAAATTACCCTATTGGTTTACCTCTGGATAAGTAAACTTATATAAGATACAGTAGGATAAATATAATTTGCATTCACTTTAAGAGGGTGCTCAGGAGACTAAAACAGAAGGAAATGTCATGTTAGTTTCTCTGTGATTTATCGAATTCATTTATATGTCCAGGATTGTAGGCATGAATTACTGAACCAGAAACCAGAATTTCCATAGTTACAGTAGCCCTCAGGCTGTGGCAATGACTGCCTCTGAATTCATATGTTAGGATTTCCAAGTTTCACACTGCAGCTGAGCTGTGGTTTGTTTTGTAGAGGCCAGGGATTCTGTCCTGCTGAGACACTTTTGGTAAGGACTGGTGTTAAGCCGTACTTACTCCAACTCTAAAGTCATCGACCCATTCAGAGTGTGGGATTATTATAACAGACACTATACTGACCATGCACTAGCATCTCTAGGAGTCTCATTCATTAGAATATCCCCCCTGGTTAATGTTAATGATTGTAGATGTGAGATGGGCGTCTTCTTCACTCTCATGTCCTTCATTTGCCATTTCTCTGCAGCAAGTCTCTGCAGGTTAGCTGTTAGCGCTTCTTGTCTCAGGAGTCAGAGGAACTAGGTCAAGGTCCTCTGGCTCCTGCTGACACTGCTTGGCTACTTCCTTCCACTCTATCAGAGTATTACAATGACAAACTTCCCTCAGCTCCATTATCTCAAGTTTCAATGCTGCATTATGTGTTCTGTTAGGAAGGCTTGATTATTTTTTTCCTTCTGTAAATCCCTTCTCTATGTGTCAACCAAACTTCTTAGACCAACATAAATCTTGTAACCTTTAATCTTTAGGATAAAAATACGAACACTAAGATTAATAATATCCGAAATGAAAAATTTAAACATAGGTTTAATAAAAACATAGCAATTCAAACCCTCTCCAGTTGGTTGTTTACATGCTCTGCTGGTCCTACCATGAACTCCTGAAACTGGTGTTGCAGAACCAGCCACTCAGTGTGGTAAATCAACAGCTTGTAATGATGAATAAGGAACTCATGGGGGCTCAGAGTGAAATACAGCTGCTTCTTAACGTTGCCTTGATTTCTGGAGATGGCAAATGGTGGTGACCGCTGCTAAGGGGCATGAATAGGCAGACTACAGTAGATTTTACCTTTGCTTCCTTGAGTTCTGTTTGAAGTCTTCTCATATCTATAACAGTCTGCATTTTTCCTTTGAGGAACACTGTTAGCCATCAATCAGAACCATTTACTATGTGCCAGTTGAATGTCAAAGCCCAAATCGTAGGGCCATAGCTATGTGATACCACACTGTGATCACGTGGTCCTGCCTGTGTGGACTATAATCCCCTTCTGTATTATTGTACTGTCCTTGGACTTAGTATTATGAATCTTAAACACTATTACTGTTTCTAGTGTGGCTTGCACTTTCTCAAATAGAAAGTTTTCCACTTTTCTCCCCATTTAAGTGCTATTGAAGCATCTGTCATTCACATATTTCTCTGTTCTGATTTTGATTTACTCATGTTGCCAATGTTTTCTGGTTACCATCCCATGTACCAGCCTGTTCACTGGTGCATAAACATTTGTATGAGACGGAAAAGTTGAAGCAGTATAAATTTAGTCCATAATTTTTCCCCAATGTGACTTGCGCGTCACTGTCCTCCTTCAACGCAGGTTATTCATTGGCTTACGACCTGCCTTTTTATGGCTCCCAGGCAGGTTTAATACCTGTGATTAACTGAATTTTCCAGATTGCCATCTGCATTTAATCACAAGTTATTACCCATTTCCTAGGCTGGTCAGTGTAACATTTCAATCACTCCTTCCTTCTTTCTCCACTCATGTAGTAAAAGACTCAAAGTCATCTATACTTTCTTTCACGTTATAGAGTTGCCCTTAGGTACTATTTAAGAAAATTATATTTCTTTTGAAGTAGCCACAGGAAGCACAGGCTTAGTGTATATAAACAGAAGGGAGAGGGCTGGCGGATTGCTTGGGAAGCTATTGTTGATTTACTGAGCACTCTTATAGCTACACAGAAAAATTTGCCTCAGAGAAAAACCAAAGGCTATATTGAACCCCAGAATCCACATGGCTTCTCTATACCCACACGTGAGTCATAGAGCAAAGCGTCTCTTAACTTCACACTAGCCTATTTGGGGAGGGGGAGGGTAGAGCCTAACAAATTCATGAAAATTCACGTACAGTCCCCATTTTACTGTGAACGATCCTAGTTTAGCTTTCCAAACTCTGTGACTTCTTAGTTATACATTATGATGAGTAAAAAGAAAAAAAGATTAACAATTTGTCAGTCCCCCTCATTTGGTTCATTACAAACTATTCTTCTACACTGCTCTAAGTTCTCCATAAACCAACCTTCCATAAAAGACCAGGTTAAGGAAGAAGAGTTGCATTACAGTCAAGCAGCTAAATGGGTGATAATGTCTGGTTACTGGGATTTTGGCAAATTGTGAATGAATTCGGGTGAAACTTTGTGATGCTCTTGAATTTTTTCTCTGGAGGGTGTGAAATAGGTAGGGCATATGCAGCATTGCGGGGATTTTATTTAGGTGAGATCTGGGATATGAAGAATATTCTCATGTTTATGAGTAGAAACTACGTTCTACTTGAAATTTATATATGAAATTTTCAAAATTGGATTTAATATTTTAATCAAATATATCCTATAACAAAGTTAGTCTCTCCCACACTTAATGATCAGAACAGTGACTGTTGTTCTAAGAAGTCTGGGGACACAACACTTGCATAGACCATTTAATGACGCTAAGTAGTGTCCTTCCTTATCTTTATCAAATCAACTAAAACAATCTTAAGTCATTGCGTACTTGTTATACACAAGATTTTCACTATCTCTAAGTTGTGAATCCATCTGGTTTATAATCTCATCATAAAAGTCAAGTATATTAATGATTGGCATATGCTCACATTCAATAATGAATAGTATTTGGGGCTGGCTACAAAACTATTTCTAAATCTTCCTTTTCTTAGCTCTCAGTTTGTAAAACTAAATTAATGAGTCGTTTCCTAGTTCTTACTAGTTCAGTGTTTAATTCTACTCCCACATGGAGATGAAGAGAGAAGAAAGGTATCTAGGTGAACTTCTTTGTCTCATTAGTCTGTGTTTATTTTATGCTACCTTCCACCTGCCATGACATCAGTTCACTACTCTCTGCCTTGCAAGGTCTGGCGGCTGTGGATGCTACATTAGAAGACTGTCATCATTTCTAGGAACGGGGCCATTGGTGCCTTGGGAAATCTTGCAAGCCTGTTTTCCGTTCCTTCTTGCCATTGCTCATTACAATTTCTCCGATCCAACTCCCCACTAACAGCTGATGGTACCTTCAGCAGGCAATGCACCCATCCTCTCAAAAGCCAGAGGTGAATTGATGCCAGTACTTTCCTTCCATCTTTATTCCAATCTCACTTCTCTTCAGGGACCCTCAGTGCTACCCAGTCATGCTCAGATCTCCTTCAGGACATTTATAGTAATCTTCCCTCACAGCCACCTGTGGGGCCTGGGCTCCAGGACATGTTCAGTTGTCTCTATTTACATTTTATCACCTGTTTTCCTTCATCTTTAAAGGGCCGGTTTCTTCTCTGAAATATACCACTGCTATTTTCCCTTTCCTTAGGAAAAATGGTGGTCTAAGCATCGTGATAAAAGGAATATATTATCATCAAATGAAGAGTTAAGTCCAATCAAATAACTGCATCTATTAGTCACCTTAGCATAATTGCAACAAGATACCCAAGATAATTGGCTTATGAAAATCAGGTGTCTGTTTTGGTTCCTAGACACAGAAGTCATACACAATTGAAATGCAGCCAATACAATTGAAAAAGAAACAGTTTTAATTTTATTTGACATTTCAGTAGGCACACGTTGCTTCAGTACTTCATCTATACTAGATCTTGTTAATAGTACTTTCATATTGATCTTCTCGCTGGTGTCCGTGACCCTCATTGCTTTCTTCTTCTGTCATCCTCCCTTGCACTTTAATTCCTTCATCTTGGCTCATTAAAATGCTCCCACGTGCCTGCCCTTCCAACTCTCTTCTTTTACTGCATTTGTCTGTGGCATTCATGCTCACTCTAGTGTCTTTAAACAGCATTGTTCAGATGACCCAAATCTTTGTCTTCAGTCACGATCTTCCTCTGACTTTCCAGACACCATTCTGGTCCTTACTGAATATACTCTCTAGGATCCACCTCTGTACAGAAACATGTGACCCAAACAAGTCATCTTCTAACATCTTCACACCCTCCCCATCTCCATTCATGACATCAGTGACCTTTCTTTTCTTTGGGTCTGAAGACTCTGTTTCTTTGTAGGTGAATATCCCTTTTATCTGGTTGGGTGAAACCACTCATCGTATGTACCATTTCCAAATACATCTAGTTTGTTCTTTTTGTTTTATTTCCCAGATACAATCTCATTTCTGAGGTACAGATAGCAATTCCTTCAGAATGGTTTGCATGATATATTACAATCATTCTCCAAATGGCTTCTCTGCACTCAACTTCCATTGATCCCTTTAATCTTAACTAATAAGTCTAGATCAATCATTTTGAAGCACGGCTTGAATATTTATTTTCTTGCTTGTCAAACTTTGAGAGCTTTGCATTCATTCTCAATAGAACTTATATACTTTGTGGATTGGGGATTCATGAGTCTCTCAATTCACACGTCCAGTTTTACTTTAAGTCTGAAAACTTTCTAGTCCTTTGTTGATTGCTATGTATTACACATTCATGTTGTGTTGTTTCTATTACCTCCTTAATAGTTCAACACTCTTTTATAGATAGTTGTATTTTCCCAATGCCTAAAATAATGACTTACACATGATATAATGTATACTATTTAGTTTTGGCCTTATGTTCTTTGAAAATTTTACTATTTAGTGCTTAGGGTAACCTAAACATTTCTATATCATTGAGGAAAAAAAATGGTGGGTTGGTAAGTACTGTTTTGTGGTAAGGTTTTTAAACTACAGAAAGTCAGACTTTGAAAAATTATTTGAAAATAAAATGTGGCATGCCATATTAGAAATATATGATAGGGCTAAATTGTCACAAGAGAAAAATTAGTAAAGACCGAGTAGATGGTGTAAGGAAAATTTAATAAGAAATCTTGAGGGATCATAAGGAAATAGAAGAAAAGCTTATGCTGTAATCTTAAGATATTAAAATGCCTGAGGAATACAGGACTGTGACTTAGAGCTCTAAACTGACTCAAACTTATTGAAAAAATTGCATGCAAATCTGAATACTGAGAACATAAGGTAATCAATAGTTGGAAGGCAGTGAGATGGGAAAGGAAGAGGTCAGACATGAAGCTCTTAGCTTTAAGCATACACAGGGAACTTTGCTTTGTTTTTAAATTTCAATTTAAATTAACTCTGTTTTACTTTATTATTTGTGTGTGCTGCACATGTCGAAGCATGCGTGTGACAGTCAGAAGACAACTCATAGAAGTTGGTTCTTTTCTTGACCACATGTGTTCCTGGGTTCAAAGGTATATGTCAGCCTTACCTTTACCTCCTGGCCCTATGCTTGGGGAATTTGGAATTCTATCCTGGGAAGTTTCAGCTTTCTCTCTCGACAAAGTCATTAAGGTTTTAAGAAAGAGAAATAACTTCTTTAGATTTGTTTTTCAGAAAGTTGCCAGTCATAGGACAATGAAATAATTCAGTATTGGAGGCATCTAAATACTTTAGAGAAATTGTTGTCATACACTTAGGTAAGAAGGATAATGCCCCAAATGAAGAGAGTGGAAGAGAGGACGAGGGTGCAAAGAGTGACTGGAAGACAGATAGTAATTGAGTTGATGATGAAGAGAAGACAATTTTTGCCCTTCTCTGGTGGAAGAGAATGAACTCATTAACTCCTAACTCTCTGGGCTGACAGAGTCTGTGAGTGTCCGGCCATTCAGGATGAGTACGCAGAAATCAGGCAAACACAGAAGTACAATGTCGATAGAATGGATTGGGCCATAACATCATTCATTGTCTTTTAAGCTAAGACCTAACCATGACTTGGAAGAGCACACTAGGAGAAGCAACCTTAAGATTTCCCAGTGATTTGTCTTTCCTCTGTATTGAAGGAAAATGAGTATACTTAAAAGGAAACAATTTCACAACCCTCTGTTCCAGACTATATGGGAAAGAAAAGAAAGGTGCAGAACTTACTGAATGATGGGGAAATGGATATTTTATAATCAGTATTTGATATGTGTTTGTGCATATTTGAGAACTGATATATTAAAGCAAGTTGGGACCATTTTTTAAAGTTTTTTAAGATTAAAAAAATTACAGCATTTTTCTTTTCCCTTTTATCCTTAAAAACCCTACCATACACCCCTTCTCATTGTCTTTTAAATTTATGGTCTCTTTTTTCATTAAATGTTTTTGAATGAATATATATATATATATATATATGTGTGTGTGTGTGTGTGTGTGTGTGTGTGTGTGTATGCATATACATATATATTGTTCAATATATTCTGCTCAGTCCATATACTTTTTCTTGTATGTATGCTTTCAGGGCTAACCAGTTGTTATGTTCCTTCGTAGAGAAGACTATTTTCCCATTCTCAACATTTCTCAGTTGCCTGTAGTTCTTTGTGTAGGGTAGGGAAAACCTGTTGGCATGTCTGTAGGTGTCATCCTTGTTCAGCTCACATTTGGGCAGTCATGCTAGTGGGACTTTATGGGTGTAGCTTCTGATATTCCTAGGAGACAGAAGCTGAACACTTCTAGAGAAAATGGAATGAGGTCATTTGTCTTCCATCTGTGGTTCTGTAAAGCAGATCATAGCCTCAAACACTTCATGTTTTGCTTTTCTTTCTCCCTTAGGAAATCAAGTCTTTCTAAACACAAAAAGAAGAATTGAGATGGTTATAATCATTTTAGTATTTATTTACTAAATTCCAACTTATTTTGGTACCGAAGTGCTGAGATATACCCATTCTTGCAAATAATTTTTCTTTTTTATTGTGTATTAACTGTATAAAATTTTGGGTTTATTATGCCATTGTCATGTATGTGTAAAAGATACGTTGTCTCTAACTCTCTACATTTTCTGCCTTTATGGTCTTCCTCATTCTTGTTCCTTCTAGCTTCCTATTTTTAATATTCTCATTCTTTCTTCTCTCTTTTCTTTCTTTCTTTCTTTCTTTCTTTCTTTCTTTCTTTCTTTCTTTCTTTCGATTCCATAAGAAAAAGCTTAGGGTACATGCTTTTCTGCAACTGACTTATTTCCCTTAATATGGTGCTCTTTAGTTCCATCCGTTTTCCTCTAATTGACATTATCTGATTCTTATTTTATGAATAATACTCTATGGCAAATATATGTCATGATTTCTTTATTCATCTGTTCCTGAGTACCTAATCTGATTTTATTACTAGACTATAATGACCAGTGCTGATGTTGACTTGATAATTCTATTGTTTGTTGACTTTGGTGCCTTTGGGTAGATGTGGGAGAGGTATAGCTAGATCATATGGTGGGTAGATTTTGGGGGAAACCGCTGTATGTATCAATATATTTACCACAAAAATACTCTTATTGAGGACATACTTCGTGTCATTACATCTTAGATTGGGTAGTTTTTACATCTAAACTCTTCCCTGTGGTATTAACTATTCTTTCTTATGGTCATTCTTTGTTTTTTTTTTTTTGTTTTTTTTTTTGTTTTGTTTTTCGAGACAGGGTTTCTCTGTGGCTTTGGAGCCTGTCCTGGAACTAGCTCTGTAGACCAGGCTGGTCTCGAACTCACAGAGATCCACCTGCCTCTGCCTCCCGAGTGCTGGGATTAAAGGCGTGCGCCACCACTGCCCGGCTCTTGTGGTCATTCTTGAAGTGCAGTATATTCTCTTTCATTACCACTGACAAAGGATTAATTTGTCATTTTACTCTCTCTTTGCATCACTCTGTAACTATAACTTAACATAGTGTATATTATGGCACTTCCCTTGATGCATCTGTCTCATAAGTGGTTGGTCTACTCATCTGGTGTTGCCTACCTTTTCCTTTTTGTCCTATGGTAAATCTAATGAGATAGTTAGCATTTATTGGAATATGTAATATTAGGGTTTTGTTTGGAACTCTCGGGCAAAGAAAGTAAAACTTTTTTGGGAAGTGCCCGTGTCCCTGGCATTCTTCACAGACTTTTTACCCAAGTCTTAGCAGTTGGTCTCCACGCAGCAGAGGAAGGCTTATCAGTTTTCTCAGGCTTCTGCTCTTGGGAGCCATGCATGTGAAGGAATGCTGGAAAGTCTCCAGGGACCAGCGAAGATTCCAGAGACATGTTTATAGCTTGGCTCTGTGAAGACTCATCCACAATTATTAAGACGAGGCATTTTATTTTCTTTAAATATGTTTGGAGAACATTTCATTATTTCAGTTGATTTCATTTACTGCTTAATAAAAAAAACACACTATTCTCTTCATTTTTATATTCATTTCATAATCAAGCTACAAATCTTAGTGATATATCCAAAATAATAGCTGCGAATTATTTAGTAAAGACTGAGATTTGCATATATACATATGTATCATTTTAATCTCTAAAGAATGAACGGGGTTTTAACATCAATTACTGTCATTCTTTTATTTAAAAAGAGTCTTTTGGAAATTTATATACTTCTATATACTAGTCCTTGATTATTGACTGTTCATAAAGATAAATTTGAGCATTATATTCTTTTTTTTGAAAAATTTTATTTTATTTTATTTTTAAAATTCCGCCTCCTCCCAGCCTCCCATTTCCCTCCCCCTCCTCCCACTCCTCTCCCCCTCCCTCCACTCCTCTCCTCCTCCCTCTCCAGTCTGAAGAGCAGTCAGGGTTCCCTGCCCTGTGGAAAGTCCAAAGTCCTCCCCACTCCATCCTGGTCTAGGAAGGTGAACATCCAAACTGGCTAGGCTCCCACAAAGCCAGAACATGAAGTAGGATCAAAACCCAGTGCCATTGTCCTTGGCTTCTCAGCAGCCTCATAGGTGCTGAGGAGTTCCACCTGGACGGGACGGTTCCTGCTTCTGCACTGGAGAGATACACCCAGAGAGTCAGTCACAGCAAAGACTGGACCAAGACACCAGGCCTCTCCTGGCTCCATTTGAAGGAAGAGATGGGAAGGCACCAATGCAAGAATTCCTCCAACAACCTGAAAGGCAACATGACATCACCAGAATCCAGGGATTCCGAAATAAGAAGAATTGTACACCCTACTCCAGAAGAATTAGAAGAAATCGACTCAAAAGTGAATTATATTCTTTTATTAATCATGACTTCTTTTGGTTTGGAGATTTAGCAAATGAGACATACAAGGAAAAGCCAAATATGGCTGTAATTTTAGTTTCACTTATTTGGTGACTAAGAGAATAGTTGATTCCCCCTCCCCCCCACACACACTATTTATACACGACATTTAAAAATTGTTTTTCCTAATGAAAACATGTGTTATATTTCATGTTTCCCTGTACTACATTATTATCGTATTCCTAACATGCTTTCCAATTTGCTTAATCCATTTTAGAAGGAGTCAAAATTAAGTCATCCTGCTACCTTGTGGCTACAATTTGAAATAGCAAATACTGTGTTTAAGATTTGAGACTTGAAGCTTAACTGTTAAGATAAGAAAACAAAATCAGTACCTGAAAAAAAAAATTCTTGATCTGAATAAAAACCTGAGTGGTTACCAAATTAGTCTTCCTTTCTGCCAGGGAAGATACCAGAAAAATGCCAGTCACACAGTGAAAGTGGCTAGGGCAGAGAGCGGAAATGCGACACAGGTTTTGCGGATTCCATAGAGACACCAAGGAACTGAAGCTCCTAAAAAATTTCTCCCAGAAACTCTGATTCTACTAAATCAAACCGAGTGATTTTCTAATAGACAAAATCATCACAGGCATATGAAAATTTCTTTGTTCTTTGTCATTCAGGCTCAACTTAAACCGGCCCTTAGAATCAGCCTCAGAAAGACATGAGGCACAGTGCTGTGTGTATTTTCCAGTGTGGTTTGCTTTACTTTGGTCCTGACAGAGACCCATGTTAGAAGCGGAGTGGAGGGATTAGTGAAAACACAGTCTTCAGCATTTTCAGAGGAGGTCGATTGTTCTTCTCACCCCCAACCTCTACACTTTGAGACTACTCTTGGGGTAACTCCCATGTTGAGTTTGAGAAGACAAAGAGGACTTGTCTCCTACAGGAGAGTGGTTCTTGAAAAGAGGAAGGAACCATTTCTCATTACTACTTAGATCCCTAAGGCAGTTCATTTTTCATCTTGTAAAAAGATGAGCTTTTATTTATAATCCTCATTACTTCCTTTATGTTGCCAACTTGATGTTTTGGTTGTGAGCCCAGTCTTTAAAGGATGAACCATCTTTCTGGTCCAACTCCTTAACTTAAAATTCTTAGCAAGAAACTTCACTTTTTTGTAGGTTACAACAAACGTCTTTATAGTTAAGGAATGTCTTTACTTCGTGCAATATTAATAGCAAAGTGGATATTCGAAGCGTATATGCTTCTCTGAGTTGAATTGGCCACCCTCCATTTCTTAGATAATTGTATTTGATTGAAGTTGTTTATGTGTCTGCTTTAATCACTGGACCTTTGTTCACAAAATTTCATTGTAATCTAGTCCACAAAATAGACATGCATCTGTTCAGTTCTACCACCACCTTTTAAAAGCATCTTTTTCTTTGCAAAGCCCTCTATTTCCTCTGGCAGATGCCGAAAGTATTAGTGGTGGCCAAGAGGCTTCTGTCTCCTAATGAGTAGCAGGTGTGGTGAGAAGGGCTTATTATTTATCACTTCTTCACCCAGGACACTGTTCTATGCGTGTAAGACATTTACGCTCTTCCCTCTCAATGGTGTCTTTATTTCCTATGGCCTATCTCGGTGTCTGAAATGCATGTTCTACTTCACACTAAACCTTGACATTCACTACCGCAGAGACTCCCTTCACCTTCTGTGCACAGTAATGGGGGTCAGCTAAAGCAACACTACTAATGCTTCCCAGATTTGGGATTATTTGAGGTCACAGGGTAAGGGAGTGGGTGGAGAGGGGAGGCGATGGAGGAAGGGATGACTATATTTCTTGATTGAGCTTTTGTTTCTGATCTTCAGTGTGTGATTCGAAGCCTTTCCCATAGTTTGCCTGCCTCCAGATGGATTGGAGCTATTCCATTTTGGTTTGCTTTGTTTGATGTTCTGCCGAGATTAATGAGAAAACCACCTTTTTGGATGTGTGCTAGTATACTTCTTAAGGCTGCATCTGATGTACACAGACTTTAAAATCACTAACCCAGGCAATGATTTCATTAAAAAAAAAACCACATAGTTTAGATTCTGATACTCAACTATTTGAGATCCTCCCATTTTGCTCAAGTCTTTTGGGAATTATAGATAATGGACACACAATTGTGAAAAGATTCATTTTTACTTTTTGCTTACGTGGATGTGTCCAGTGAAGGAAAATATGAATGCTTAAATAAGAAACATTTATCTTCCTTTTGATTTTGCATTTTTTGAGACAACATGTCTTTGAGTAACCCTGAATATTCTAGAACTCACGGTATAGATTGGGGTGGCCTCAAACTCAGAGAACCTCCTGTCTCTGCCTTCCAAATTCTGGGATTAAAGACATGTGCCACCACCATCAGACAAGAAACATTTCTTAATAAAAGCAAATCATTTACAATAGGAATCAATAAACAAAAAACTTTCACTAACTTCTTGGTTGTTTGGGAATGAATTTATTTTAAAATATGCAATATGAACATAATATAATATTCTCCATAATTAGATTAGTACACATATCAGGTCAGATTGATGGTTACCCAAATGTAAAACTTACCACACAACTGCTAAAGAGAAAGAATGTGAACCTCTATCCAAAGCCCGGGCATTTATTTTGAGTTCATAGCTACTAACCCCTAGAGGAGACTCCAACACCATGTCTCCAGCAGAAATGGAGCATCAGCTCTGACAAAAGATAGATATCAGATTGGGCATTAAAAGAAATCTGTGATTTCTCGATTCACACTGTCTTGCCACCTCCTTCAGTAACCTAACAATCCTCATCTTTAACTTCTTTTTAGTAAAATTTCAGTTAGTCTTAACTTTGACATTAAGCATAGGGAAGCGTTTTTATGTACAATGGTAATGACAGTTTTATAAAGAATTCCTTATTATCATTGAGGGAAAAAATATTAAAGATCACTGTCAACTCAGTGACTCACAAGAGAAAGCAATACTTATGAAGGACCTTGGCATCAGGCATGTCAGATCCTGTGGCTGGATGTATTTTATCAAGGCTATTCTTGTTTTGTGATGCCTCCCTTCCCTTGTATGTGGACTGTGACCTTGTTTCAAGAGAGGTATTGCATGTTTCCCATCTTTTCTTACAAAGTACAGATAGAACTGGGAATCCGCAGACATTTTTAGCAATTCCTTATGGTAATGAAAAACATACAAATTTTACGAATGAATATATTTCACATAAATTTAACCCTGTTGGCTATCAGCTTATTACTGTTTCCAAATCATTCAGTAGGTATTCTTCTGTTTTGGAGAGCTTGTATCTTGATTGGGACATTCAGAGTTGACACTATGTGCTTATGTGTCTGCTTTATTCCCTTGCTATTCTTTGTGGAAGGAGTTAATGACATAATTCAAGAAGAAGAAAGCCTCGTGGAATTTGACAGTACGGAGAAGCAGTGGTGTACTAATTTGGTCATTGTACATATCGCAGCTTGCCTCCTCAATTTCAACCATAGCTAAAGTGCTAAGTCATGCATGCAGATGTTGAAGACATGACCTCAGGGGCTCTTTCAGGCTGTGAAGACTATTATACTGAGTGCATTTTGATACTGAGAGGCCCACTCCCTCAGTCAGCCACTAATTTGTACAGCTTGTTGGCCAAGAGTGACAGAATAGGCACAGTTCCTGCAGCAGGCTTTTCAATTGGAGCGTTAGTCTTTATATACAACTTAGGGTGTTTTAGAGAGTATAAGACGACATAATTTACCTGTATCGAATACACATGAGTGTGTATAGTATGTGTGTTGGGGGACATACTATTTATAGATGCAGTTTATATTTATTAAAGTGTTACCATATATCTGAGATGTGTAAAAATGAAAGTCTACTTTTAGAAATTGTTTTTTTTAGGATGAATAGATAGGTAAGTAGGTAAATATGGTGATGCATAAGAGTTCTTGTCTCAGACAGTGTGGGATATGTCAATACCTAAGATGCTACCTTGGTTCCAGCACTGAGGAGGAGAAATGATCATGGACTCCCACCCCTAATGAAGAAGCTGTTTGCTAATGATGTCTTCTGGGAAAAGGAAAGCCAGTTTTCTTAAACATAGTGTCACTTTTTATATCAACCGCATTCCAGTGCATGCCTCAAGCCCAGGACTAATTGAACAACACAAAATATGCAACATTTTGTGTATGTGTGTATCGGGGTCTTCTTTTTCCATGTTGTCTTATTTTGGCATTTTGTCTTATTGAATGTTTTGCGTTTGTTTTGATTCTCATTTTGTGTTTTGATACTTTTGGGGTTGAGGAAGGAGAGAGAGAGAGATATCAAATTGTGTGGGTTGAGAGGTGAGAAATAGCAGGGAAGAGTTGGGGGAGGGGAAAGAATATAATCAAAATATAAAAATGTAAAATATATGTATGTAAAGAAAAAAATATCAATAAAAATCAATAAAAAAAAGGTTGTCTTATGACCATTGGATGTATGTCACACGTACACACAGATGGGCTTATTCTAAAATATGAAAACTGGATAAAAATTTATTTTCAGTTAGTACATAGTATTGCTTACTTTTGAAAATTGAATCATATTTTGCCTAAACAGGAAGCTTTGCTATGATGTTCGAAGTCATTTATTTATTTATTTATTTATTTATTTATTTATTTTTAGGATTCAGAGTAATAGGTCTACTTTTGTCATTTTCATACATACATTGTTATTTCCCTCAGAATTTCTTTTTAGTGTTAAGATATAACAAGAGCTTAGGGTTAAAAAAAACATAATTTAAGGTTTTTAAAAGATGCGTATTTCTGGCATGCATTTACTTATACTTATTTCAATCTTATCATCTTGATATAAGTACAATTCTTTTTCTGCTTTTACTTGCATTTTAGTAAGGACACAGAATCCTCTGATTTCTTAATTTACAATTATCCTATTTAAATTTACTGTAATTGGAAAAAAGTGTCCCTTCCCAATGAGGCTGCAAAACTTGAATCATCAAGCTATAAGCCTCCTTCCCATGACAGCTCATGAAGGAGTGTTCTGTTTAGTTTCCCCAGACTTATGCTAGGACAGGCAAGGGTGAGGACCAAGGCAGCCAGTTTTTTTTTCCCCCTCACTCTGATACCTTGGCATCTGGAAAATACAAATAGGCTGGAAGCAACTAAACCCAAGGATCTGTGATTGGTTGGCTTACCTGGTCAGTATTATCTTTCCAAGATGGAACAATCTTTTAAAAATGGGCATCCATATTCGGGGTCTTTTTATTCCCATGGTCTAAAGCAGAGACCTTTAGACTGGCACCTCATAAACGAAGAACCCCCAAAGGAATGTCATATTTTGCCTTCTGTATTTGAGCAGCACTAACAAATACTCAGTAAAGAAAAATTGACAAAAATCTATCTTTATTAGTAGTGATTGGATGCAGTGAGATAATTAAAATGAATAGGAAAACAGGAAGTTGGGGATTGATGGGGCATGAGGAGCAGGAAGAGGGAGATGTAAGGTGGTCTGATTAAATATATTGTTCATAGGTATGAAATTCACAAAGAATAAATTTTAAAATCTAAAAAGAAAAATAAATGTAATATGTTTCTTTGTCTTCCATTGTTTTTCTAGAACGAGGCAACACAGTGTACTGCACCCTGCGGCACAGAGATTGAATCATCTTTAATGAATATTTCTAGCCATGAAATTGTATGCAATGATCTCTTTGAACTTGTGTCTTTTGTCCTGAGATTCATTACATTCGTTCTGTGTTCTGGGGGTTTTCTTATTGACTTCTGACTAATCCCTACGAGCATTTTCACCTGCTCAAATGTTACACTGTTGATGTAAAAGCAACCTCCTAAGAGATGAAGGCTAACTTGAACTCAATCTTTAATAGAGAAAAACAAACTAAATCACTTATTTTGAAAGAGGTACCGTAAAGAAAATACAGGACTATACTTTTGAATTACAGATTTGCAATTTCCCATTTACAGAGGAGTAAGGAAAGTCCGACACAAGAGATGGAATGTATCTATAAACTGTGAAATGAAAAGGTTGAGACCACTGGAAAAAACAGCTCCCAGTGAGTAGGAGCCCATAACTTCTCTTGTTCTCATTTGTGAATTTAGAAAGCAGGGTTATAATTATACTGTTAGAACATTTCATAATTTATTGCAAAAAGTAATATTTTTTACTGGTCTTATTTCCATCATTAAGATGTTTACATGTAGTGTCTACAATGGTTTCGCGTACTTAGATGGGATTAATAAATGGCAGTGATGATGGTTAAGGAATGACATTTTCTAGGACAACCAATCCTCAGCCAACACATGCTATTTCAGACAGAGCCACCAGATGGGAGTATTTACCTTTGGAGTCACGTCGTTTCTCCTCCACAGGCTGCTGGAGGAATTGTTTTGTGGTTTTGTCCCCTGTCCTTACAAAAGTGGTTTAGTCACTGGAAGGGAGAGCAGCTTTAAGTGTTGTGGGTGTGTATACACAGGGCTCACAAGTTCTCTCCAACTTCCACACTACTGGAAGTCACAAACCTGTGACGTTGAACCCCTGGCTGTGAGTTTCTTGTGAAAAGTTTTGAGGCCCCTTTGCTTCATTTCTTTGTCTACACGAAGCATCTCAGCTAGTGTGTTCTTTTTCAGGCTTCATATTTGTGCAGGAAATAAGAGTGAGAAATATATATCAAATTTTTCACTTTGGCCAATGAAATCTGTGTTTGATTAGAATGGGTGACGCAATCTCAAATTGGAATACTTTTCATAAATTGGAGTGTATGTAATTGGACAATGTAATTTTAAAGAGTACGAAAACAAGAGCTCCATATAGAAAATTAAAAATCTTGAAATGTATAGGATGAACAATATATATATTGAGGAATATTGTATATTTTATCAGTTATCATCCATTGCTCTCCTGATGAAGACTATGACAGGTGCACATTCCTTTTTCTAAATGAAAGGATGAATTAACTTTGGAAGGTAAAAGCAGCTTCCAAACACTAATGCAGTTGTACTGAAGTCACTTTAACTTGGTATCCACAGTCATAGTAGATGAGTACCCCAAAAAGCCTTTCTCCTTTAGCTGGAATACATCTATCAGATATTCAAAAATAAAAGTCTGAAACACCCTGGAGACAGAAAGCAGCATAGATTCTGTCTCCTCGGCTTTCTGACTCTACGACAGTGCTGTGTTAGATAATCACTAATGCTTCGAAGGCTATTTCCAGCTCTATTATTCTCATGAATGATCTGTTTCACATGAGTCTAAAGTTTTCTCCGACTCTGGATGAAGACTGCTTTGATACAGAAAGGCAATGTGGGGCTGGAGAGAGGGTTCGGTAGTTAAGACCCACTTGCTCTTCTTTCAGAGAACCTCCGTTTAGTTTCAGCACCCATATGGTGGCCCGCAACTACCTGTAACTTCAATTCAGAGAATCAGAACCCCACTCCAACTTCCTGGTATCCAATGGAATTAGGCACCTATACATAAATGGAGTTATCCACACAGGCACGCACGGCAAAAATAAGCAAGTCTCTTTGAGAGGTGTATCTTTTGTCTTTGTTAAGTCAGAGTAGTCTACCTTCACCATGTTGCTCACTGAGCTGACCAGCATGTTCCTACTTGAAAAAACCAAAAACTATATCATAAACACTTGAAAACTGATATATGGCCTTAGACTTCCCATTCTCTCTTTTTCTAGGAGAAGAACAGAGTCTCAAAGGGTCAAAGGATGATATTATGCTATCACAGTGGCACAACTCCTGTCCTAGCGAAGACTCTAACCCTCCCTAGTATGCAGTTATGCTACTACTATATTTCTCTGTTTCATATCTGCTGAAATCAAGCTAGCACCTTAAACATTTCTAGCATGGATCATGCGATTTTTCATGGGATCATTCTGCCTTTTGAAGAATATATCTTCCTTGCTCTCACGATATCACATTGTGAAAAATAGAAACACATTCTTCTCCATGTGATTAAGTATATTAAGGAATGCCTTCAGTGCATGCTCATTACAAGAGATAATTTTCAAACGGTTTCAAAACAAAAATCCATGCTCTTAGCAAATGTAACCCAGTGTTTAATTGTTTGAGACCACGTAACTCTATTCAGTGGCTCAAATACTATACAAGATAACATTTGGCAGACTAGGAATAGAAGAGAACACTGTGTCCCACTGTTCCAAGTGAAAGTTATGATGATTTATTCTGCCCACACTCTAGGGCACCGAGTCTTTGGGTCCTGATTGTGTGCTTGTCAGTGAGTTGGAGCAAACCCAGAACCATATTCTGAGGAATATCACTTTTTCTGCTGCCAATAGTGTTTTTTTGTGCCCAACCCCAGTGTCAAGGTGGCATAGTCATCTATTCAGCAACATCTTAATTAGGTGTTTTAATTACTATAGGACACCTAGTCACTGATTGTCAAAGAATGTGATTTTGCTCTTAATCAGCAGTATAGAATATCAGCACTACAGGTTGCAATTTTGAATTTTATGCTGTTCAGCTCCTACCAAAGTCTTAGTTTTGAGAAATTATAATCAAGGAGGATTGACTAAAGGCTATGTAAAGCATCAAATTTATAAAAAAAATAGTTGTATGACCAGAATGCTACATATTTCTACTATATAGTTTTAAGTCTCCTTTAGAATCAGTTTATTAATCAATTGAGTTGCAGCTGCCATTAACTTGCATGGAATAAATAGATATCTAATGTTATCAAAGGGACATTCCTCAGAAGATGGTGACTTACATCTCAGAGGATTCTTTTAGTGGGATTTCATAGAAAAGAACTCTTTTCTATTCTTTAGTATCATGAAATTCACCCATTCAGTTTTCTCACCCCAGAAAGAGATCACCATAGATTGGCATGCATTCTCTGTAACCCATTCCATGTTCAATTCACAAATATAAATCTAGTCCATATACCAATGTGGTGTTGTTTTTTATTCTTCCCTAAATATCATCACTCATTGTTTATATTCCCACTGTGTATTAAAATACTTGGCACAAAAAATATACTAAAGGTCTGTTAAATGATGAAATGACTTGAGGTATTTTTTGCAACAAATACCACACATCATCCTGTGTTAACATATCATAAGGCAGCTGCCGAGGTCTGGACAGTTGGTACTGAAAGCCTTCAGGTCTCTGGGTCATAGTGCTAGTTTTTATGTTAGAACAGCTGAGAGATGCAGCAGAGGAGAGCTCTTCTTTGTTGATTCCCAGGCACACCTGAACCCTTGAGCTGATCAGTGTGCTATCAAACTTTCTCATATTATCCGCAAGAAATATTTATACCTTCTGATGTAGTTGGTGATGTAGAGAACCACTGACTTGTGGTGGGGATGTAGAGAACTGCTGACATTTGGTCGGTTTTCTGTCTGATTAAATGTCCCCTTTACTGCTTTGCCAACAAACTACTAATTTCTAAACGCTGCGAGGTCTATGATTTCTTATATTTGGAATGGCTGTGTTGACAGAGGCATGCTGTGGGAGGTTTGAGAGTTGGTGTAGTAAGTGCCGACAATACCCTGAAAGTAACATTAAGATCAGCCTCCTCCAATATATTTGAACTGCTTTGTCATTTCTTTCTAGCACTGAAAAGTAGAGTGGATATAGAATCTTTGCCAGGTTAAGTGTTACTGCATGGATTATTTTGGTAATGTTTTGTGCTTATGTAATCCCCTCTTCAGCCATACCGTGGTTCCTTCACTTTTCCATTTATTTTATTTATGTTCCTTTAAAGACAGAGGTATACAGGAATTATAATCTCAAGTGTTATATAACACTACATTATGAACATTCTTAATAGCCAGGTGTAAAACACCTCCAAATTAGAAATATTTGGAGCTTCCAACATGAAACCAGTAGTGAAAAATTTCGTGCCTGGTGTTGTGTGAAAGTAAAAGCATATGTGCAGTAAAACCTGTAAAATCACCTTGAGGATCTCTGTAGAAGATGCATATGAACATTAAATATGTCTCCTACAAAATATGTTGTAACATATGAGCAAATACTACAAAATCTGAAAATTTAATAACCTCTAACATACCAATTTCAAACATTTTGGATGAAAGCTAATGTACAGTTTTGTTAGTAGTCAAAACTTGTACTCTACTTTAGTGCCATAAAGTTTTCTGCTCATAAGAAATGTTTTTCACTAGTTTCAATAGTTTATGAATGCAGATATGACAATATAAATCAGTAAAACATAAACAGCCTTAGGTTTTTATAGATATTCTAAAGGCATTTAATAAAAAACAGAGGCTCACTCACACTGAGGTTGCTGAGAGCTGGGGAGATAGTCTTCACAAGGAAAATGGACACAAATTGGTTATCCAGCACCAAAAGATCATCCCCAAAAACATACACAAAAGAATAATTATATAATATATCTTCCTAAATAAATGAAACTTGCTCAGTCTAAATAATTGCACATGTTTTAAAAAAGAAATTGATTAGGTGTTAGATTAGAATTCTGGAACATAGTTATTTTAGAAAAGCAACTCAATTCTTATAAAGACTTACCAAAAATTATGAAATAGAAGTCTGGTTCATAGTCACCTAATGGGCACAGGGTGGCCAGGCAAATATTTAATGGGGAACCCATTTAAGAAGTAGACATTCTCTACAGTGTTTGACTCTTTCAAGCCTAGAACATCACTTGCAGTTTCTACTTGCTAATCAGAATCCATTTGGCTTACACCTTAATATTGTGTTTTAAAGGTAATTTCAATATTTTCAGTGTGATACTAATTATAGTTTTATGATGTAGTAAAATAGTCAGGATGAAGAGGGCTATGCCATGTGAAGCAGCATTTACTCATATTCCCTCTTTTCTGTTTCATATTCTTTGTCTACATAGGAGAGTTTTTCTGTCCTATGTCTCAGGGAAGCCTGCATCTCTGAAATTTTTATTGTAACAGTGCACACATTATTGACTCATTGCGACTATAAAACAAATGTGTGTACATACTAAACCCTCAAAAGCTTGAAGCAGTGTAATTTAAGTACTCATAAAATTACATATATTTCTGCATATTGCATAAACAGAAGCACTTTGGTCCAAATAATCCCTTCATCTTTGGTCTCCTTCTCCTTGTTCACAAAAGAACACTGGTTCTTAGCAATGTGACATGCTAGTGTGGGTTCTGATGTCATTTGGGATGAGGTCAAAATGGAGAAACATGAATTACTTTCTAAACATCATGAAGTACAACCATACCCCTGACGAGTGTTACCACTTCCGAGGGTAGACATCACGGAAGTGCCACAGTGCCCATGGACACAGAAAGCCAGATCTTGTTGGCAATATGTCTGATGGCGCAGACCTCCCCGCTGTTCCTCACTCCCCTCTTCTGGGGCCCTTGCTCTATGTTCCCTGTTACTTATTTCTGACTGGCACCTAGTTGGCTTCTTCCTTTTTCCTCATTTGAAAGATGATATGCAGCCCAATAGCAAAGGAATGAAGGAAGGGAACCAGTCAGTTGCATTTCCTCAGAGAGATTGAAACTTAGGATAAAAGCACTCCTCTTGACCCATGCAAGCACAGTAAGTATGACTGAAATTGTTTTCATGACAAGTTGTTATGACTCTTGCAATTTTAAATTAAAAATACACTTGCTTTTAATGATGCGAGCGGGCACTTAATGATTTAGGAATGGATCTTATGTAAAACCACTTGTTCAGCTCAACTAACTCATGGGTCCTAATGGCTCATGAGTGTCCTTTTAAATCCCTATTAAGATAAATGAGACCAAATGGCATATTTCTCTACGCTGCCTAAATTGGTCACGTTTTTCTACATATTGCCTGACTCTTTTAATATCATAACATAGGTTACAAAAGAAATTACATAAGCAGGTACTTGTGACCAGAATTCATCCTCTTATGATGGCTAACATGACCTTCTTTTAACAGAAAGAGGAAGTCAGCAGACAAACAGGTGGACACAGCAAGGTCTCTCATTTTTCTTCTTTACTTTTTTGCCTTTCATTGCTAGAGATTCACTGGTTCCTAAATGCCTCAGATTGACAAGCCAAGGAGGAGCCCAAGAGACCAGCTCTTCCCGGAGCTCATTTTGCCTTGAAAAGGTTTGTCTTGCCGTGGTATTAAAAAACTCCTCCCCAGAATGCCATCAAGCCTGAAAATATATCTAAGCACACAGAGCAAAAGAATATGCAAAAATGTATATTATTTTTATGGTTCGGCACCATATATCATATACTTAGCATCATTTTCCCCTTAGATACTTGAAGTGAAACCTGCCATTTCTTTGATGTGCCTTGCAAGTTAGACAGCTCCACCTCAGACTCATTACTGCATTTCTTTCATGGTATTTTACCTTTGACTTCTCTTTTATATCCCTTTAAATGTTAAAGGAATGGCAGCAATGACGTAGAACTTGTACTTTCTTGAAAAACCTTAGAGCTTAAAGTAGAGAGAGCTGAAGCCAGAAGCACTCTTTAAAAGCCTTGCCCTCTGCCACTGATTTCTACATAGGAGGAAACCTGACTACTTTAGCAGTCAAGGGACTGACAAAAAGCCTAGAGTTGATGGAAAGCTGGAACTTTATCCAGTTCCCGGAAATTATGTCCTTTCTCTTTCTCTTGTACTTAGACACTGGGTTATCTTCTCCCCCAAACCTTAGCATGAATAATCTTGAAATTCCTGTGGAAAGGACCTTGGACCATTTTTCTCATAGACACCTCTTTCTTTCTTCCCCATAATAGTGGGTGTCATGTATCCCTCTATAGCTTGAGTTGGTCCAGAGAAGAAAGGATTTGTGAACTTAATGACAGAAGTGTGCCCAAGGTAAGGGTCGGCGGCAAAATCTCCAGGCTCCTAGGTACACTTGGGATGTCACACTGCTTTTCAGGCACTCCATTAGAGTGCAATCAGTTCATTTCTTTCCTCATTTTTTCTCCTCCATTGTATTCTAGAAACTTCTTTGTTATTCATAGAGGTTAGTGATAATCTCATAATGATTTCCTGTTATGGTATAGAGGTAGTTCTGGACATTCAGTCATACTATATTAAAAAGATAAGGAAAGAGTGGACAGGTCTTTCTCATTCTTGATTTTAATGGTATTGCTTCACTTTTTTCTCCATTTAGGATGATATTGGTTGTGGATTTGTCATACACAGAGTTTATTATGTTGAGCAATGTTCCCTGTAGTCATATTCTTTTTAGGACTACTGTCATGAAGCCATATTGAATTTTTTGATGACCTTCCCTCCATCTATTAAAATGATCATGTCATTTTTTTTGTCTTTTTTCCTAGTTACTGATTTGTTACATTTATTGACTTATGTATGTTGAATTAGCCCTACATCTCTGGGATAAAGTTTACTTGGTTTTAATATATAGTCTTTCTCAATTATTCTTATATTCAGTTTGCAATTATTTTGCTGAAAATTTTTCATCTGTGTTTATCAGGGATATTGGCTGTATAATTTATTTTACTGTTGTATCTTTCTCTGACTTTAGGATTAGAGTCATACTGGTTCTATAGAAAAGGGTTTGGAAGTGTTCCTTCTACTCCTAGTCTTTAAAAATATAATTTGATAAGTAATACTTGTAGATCTTTGGAGGTCTGGTTGAATTCTGCTGTGATTGTGTCGTGATTTGTCTTCAGGGCCAAGTAGAGTCCCTAGCAGGACATGTGGTCTGTGCTTTCAATATTTTAAGTATTCTACATTAGGCCTCTTATATCTGGAGAGGGATCCTTTTCTCTAGATTTTAGAAATTTTCTCTTGAGATTTTTTTGAAATACATCCTATGCACTGGTACTGATTCTTTTTCTATGTCCATAATACAATGATTTATTTTTAAAATTAGATTTATTTTTTAAATTGTTTTTGAATTTTCTACACACATGCAACATGTTTTGATCAATATCCTCCTTCCTTCCCTCCAATTCCTCTCCATCTGTCCCCCAATTTTCTTTTCCAGTTTCATGTATCTTTTTCATTTTACAACCCCAACCAGTCTAAGAGCTGCCTGCATATGCATAGACGTAAGACCATCTGCTGGAGCGTGGGTGGTCTCTCAGGGGTTCTATCTCTGAAGGAACCAGCAGCCATCAATTGTCAATAGCTGCTAAACTAGGGACTTTGGCAAGACCAGCATGCATTCTTAACCACTGACACATCTCTCCAACCCCAACAGATTCATGTTGTTTTGTTCCTGTAGTGGGATTAGGGCACCTGTAATTTGCTTATACCTTAAAGAGAAAACGGTAATAACATTATAACTCAGCTGAGTTTCTCTTTCAAATTTTATTATGAAAAACTTTAAATTAACCAAAAGTCAAGAAGCTTGTACAGCAGTTAAATCCATTTTCTCTGCTTATATTTTGCAATTAATTTTGCCATTTAAATTTGTTAAATCACATATATATCCACTATTCCTTTTGCTAGTCTTCAGTCTTTTCTCTGTCAAATGTGAAAGGCTTTACCCACAAACATTTCCATATACACACTATTAACAAGAATTTATTATTTGTTTATCATTTAAAATAATATTCAAACTGAACATATCTTTAGTATTTGGAGTTTGACTCATGGACCAATTAAATTAGTCGAAAATCTTGTAAACCGATGTGGTCCTTGTGATGAGCTGATATTTGAATCAGAAATCTGTGAACCAAGATGAAAAACTTATCATTACCAATAGTGATCATCTTCAATCATCTTACCAACAAAGTTTATCTAGAATTAGGAAAGTCAGATTTGTCCCAGGAGTCTGAAATATCAGGGTGAGGAATCATTTTGGAAATCCTCTAAATTGATGCATGATACATAGCTTTCCCAGCAGAGGTTTGTGGAATAGAGATAAAATCAGAGAGACCACTTCAATGGTTTTAAAACTCTCAGGGTCTTTTGTTCCCATGCTTTTATTAGGTTATGAAACATATTCTTTCCATTGGTAGGAGAAAAGACTGTCTAAATCATTCAAATAGTGCATTGATACAACTGTCTTACTCCATTTGTCCGTTTGCCTGAGCAAGAAAAGCCTTGTGATTTTAACTGTTGCCACTGCCTAAAAGCCTTCATAACTTACAAAGTGCTCACAGCATATTAATATCCACTAATGCTCACACAAAAAGAGAGGAAACATTTCCTCATTCTGATGGTAATATGGTAAATTACCGGAAACGGCTTTATGTAGCATCTAGTGATCAAAATATGTTATATCTTCATTGTTTCCCCTCACTTCTCTTTCATCTTTTTGCTTATTAAGAGACAGAATGGGCTTCTGTGAGACTCATGACTATGGAATTACTTCTACTTTTTATTAGTTCTGGCATGGAAAGTCTTAGCAATAATGGAGGGAGCTGAGAATGGTATGAGAAACTCAATTTTAGCAAGACTTAGCTAAAGTCCAGATGAAACCTGATTTCATTTTTTTATCTGTAAGATTTTTATCCTTGATCATTTTGAGGTGTATTTTACTGAAAGCAAATCAATCCTTCCTGAGCTCTCCAGTCAGCTGAAGCATGAATAATACACTCATAGGCAGAGCTTGCCCCAAAGGTGCAGGTTTGCTTTCTTCTATATAGATGGTAGCCAGCCTTAAATGAACACAAAGGCAAATAGACATTATGAGATTTATTTCTAAAGTGCTCATGCTAAGTTTGAACAAAACAATGAGGGTGGGTAGGAGGTGAGGCACTGATGGAGGAAGGTCATTGGTTAAAAAATAAAGAAACTGCCTTGGCCCATTTTATTGGTTAGAACATAGGTGGGTGGAGTAAACAGAACAGAATGCTGGGAGGAAGAGGAAGTGAGCTCAGAGACGCCATGCTCCCCTCTCCTGGGAAGATGCGATAGCTCTGCTCTCTGAGGAAGATGCGTGAAGCTCAGACCCAGGATGGATGTAGGCTAGAATCTTTCCCAGTAAGACTGGTGCTACACAGATTATTAGAGATGGGTTGATCGGGATATAAGAATTAGCCTGTAAGGGCTAGAGTTAATGGGCCAAGCAGTGTTTAAAAGAATACAGTGTCCGTGTAAGTATTTCGAGGCATAAGCAAGCAGGCTGCTGGGGTGCTGGGGACGCAGCCCCGCTGCTCATATTACTACAAGGCACCATAGAAAGAAAGTTACAAGAGCAAAGAAAGGCAAAATACTCTATCTACATTGTCCTTTTTCAGACCACTGTTGGGATCATAGTATAAAGAATATTGGATAGGGCATCTCTTAGGTATATTCCCAAGAGTGGTATTGCTGGGTCCAGGGGTAGGTTGGTCCCAAATTTCCTGAGAATCTGCCACACTGATTTCCAAAGTGGTTGCACAAGTTTGCATTCCCACCAGCAATGGATGAGGGTACCCCTTCCTCCACAACCTCTCCAGCAAAGGCTATCATTGGAGTTTTTGATTTTAGCCATTCTGACAGGTTTAAGATGATATCCCAAAGTTGTTTTGATTTGCATTTGCCTGATCGCTAAGGAGGTTGAGCATGACCTTATGTGTCTTTTGGCCATTTGAACTTCTTCTGTTGAGAATTCTCTGTTCAGTTCAGTGCCCCATTTTTTAATTGGGTTAATTAACATTTTAAAGTCTATTTTCTTGAGTTCTTTATATATTTTGCCCCCACCGAGACAGTGGGGCTGATCTATTGGGAGCTCACCAAGGCCAGCTGGTCTGTGACTGAAAAAGCATGGGATAAAACCAGACTCTCTGAACATGGCGGACAATGAGGGCTGCTGAGAAGCCAAGGACAATAGCACAGGGTTTTGATCCTACTTCATGTTCTGGCTTTGTGGGAGCCTAGCCAGTTTGGATGTTCACCTTCCTAGACCTGGATGAAGGGGGGAGGACCTTGGACTTTCCACAGGTCAGGGAACCCTGACTGCTCTTTGGACTGGAGAGGGAGGGGGAGAGGAGTGGGGAGAGGAGGAGAGGGGTGGAAGGAGGGGGCGGGAAATGGGAGGCTGGGAGGGGGCAGAAATTTTTTTTTCAATAAAAAATAAAAAAAAGAATTTTGGAAGCACATAAACATTGGAGTTACTAAACTCTTGGCTTCTGGAAGACTGAGATTAGGTAGCCAAGGTAGAGAACAAAGGGTGACCTTTTCTTCCTTCCTGAGTCTTTGGATGAAAGAACCCATTCTTAGAATTCTTAGAATTAGAATTAAAATTCTTTGAATTGTTTGAACCATTCTGACACACCTTCACTCAATAGGCATCTAGGGAGTGTTCAAATCACACGTTGCAAATTTTTTTTTTTTTTTTTTTTTTTTTCGAGGCAGGGTTTCTATATGGTTTTGGAGCCTGTCCTGGAACTAGCTCTTGTAGACCAGGCTGGTCTCGAACTCACAGAGATCCGCCTGCCTCTGCCTCCCAAGTGCTGGGATTAAAGGCGTGCGCCACCACCGCCCGGCCACACGTTGATTTAAGTTCTCCTACGAGGAAGAGGTTTGTGTTTCAAAACCTAAAATAGGCCAAAAGTGGCAATAATAAATTAGAACTCAGAACTGATACTCAACCCTGGCTTCAAGAAAATCAGAAGTGGTAGGAACTATGCAACCCAGAATTCTAAGACCGACCATTGAAAGGGAGCATTTTGCCTAACTCAAATTGTTCAATGCATGATGTACACACAGATTCTTGTTGAAAAAAATTTGGAAATTTGGATTTAATATGAAATGTTTTGAAGAAATCTGATGATATATAGAAATAACGATTCCTATTTCGAATGTAGTAGATGCAACTCTCTCATTTTAATCTGTTGGCACATTATATGCCACAGTACCAGGGTCAACATATAGGTGTGGGCCACTTACTGCCTGATACTGATAATAGTAAGCAGGCTTTCGGGGGGCAGTTCACCTTTCTTTGTGTAGCATGGACCCTGTCTGAAGACTATATTTGAACATTTTTAGAATGCGAAATAATCTAATCCCTGTAGTGGCTGTTATGAATGACGGAAGTAAGTTCCCAACAGTCTGAGCTCACAAACTGTGATAATGATTTAAGATAAAAAGTAATGCCTCTTGAATGTAGCTCATTAGATTATGTGGAAAATATGATGCTTCTCCATTTCCAAATAAATTTCATATCTTTTAGAACGATTACTTTTTGCAAACATGACAAGTGCAACTTAGAGCCATGATTATCATTCTAAAAATATTTATTGCTGTAACATAAAGTTAACTGCACTTTTGGGGAAACTGTGACATTCTGTCTCTGTGACATGCACCATCTACTTGAGATAATGAGAGAAAGGGGCTGGGATAATTCCCAGTGAGGCTCACAGGTGAAAAGAGTACATCTGTAGAAACCATCTAAGCAAAGCAGATCTTCTTCCCTGGAGCCCTGGTTTGTTACTAGGATTGTGTTATCCCCCTGGCTTCATGCTGCTCTATAGGCTTCTAGATCCCCTTCCTTTCTCATGGTAAAACACAGTCTAGTTTAAGCAATTCTTTTTTAATTGATTTTTTTTTTGAGCTCTACATTTTACTCTTTTCCCCTCTGCCTCCCCTCTCCTCTCCAACCCTTTCCCAAGGTCCCCATGCTCCCAAATTATTCAGGAGATCTTGTTTTTTTTCTACTACCGATGTAGGTTAGATCCATGTATGTCTCTCTTAGGGTCCTCATTGTTGTCTAGGTTCTCTGGGATTCTGATTTGTAGGCTGGTTTTCTTTGTTTTATTTTTAAAAACCACCTATGAGTGAGTACATGTGATAATTGTTTCTCTGGGACTGGGTTACCACCTCTCTCAAAATGATGTTTTTTTTTTCTTTTTTTTCTTTTTTTTTTAGGTTCCATCTATTTGCCTGTAAAATTCAAGATGTCATTATTTTTTTTCTGCTGTGTAGTACTCCATTGTATAAAAGTACCACATTTTCCATATTCATTCTTCAGTTAAAGGATATTTAGGTTGTTTTCAGGTTCTGGCCATGACAAGCAATGCTTCTATGAATATAGTTGAGCACATGTCCTTGTGGCATGATTGAGCATCCTTTGGATATGTACCCAAAAGTGGTATTACTGGGTCTTGAGGAAGGTTGTTTCCTAATTTTCTGAGAAATTGTCACACTGACATTCTACAGGAAGCTTTTGAGGAGCTAACATTTTAATGTTGAATTTCAGTACTTCTGTAACTCAATGAAAAAGAAATATGAGGACAGAGTATTGCTTTCTGTAGAGTAGAACAATCAGTGATAAGATGACTTTCCTGACAACCCAGGACAGACAAGGCCTATGTACCAGGTGTAAAATGGTGGACCCCAATCTAGTATGCAGACAGAACAGAAAATTAAAGCTGAGAAAATGTTGTAAGGAGGGGGCCACTTGTTCATCCCAGCCATCCAGAACCAAAATAATTACACAGAAACTATATTAATTAAATCACTGGTTGGCCCATTAGCTCTAACTTTTTATTGGCTAACTCTTACATATTAAGATAATACTTATTAATTTAACCCATTTTTATTAATCTGCATATCATCACATGGCTGTGGCTTATGGGCTAAAGTTCTGGCATCTGTCTCCGGCGGGGCCACATGGTATCTCCCTTATTCTGCCTTTCTTTCTCCCAGCATTCAGTTAAGTTTTCTCCACCTACCTTATAGTTCTGCCATGCTATAGGCCCAAAGCAGTTTCTTTATTCATTAATGGTAATCACAGCATACAGAAGGAAACCCCACATAAAGAAAATCTATCTCCAGATCTCTTTTGTAATATAGAGGGAATACTGAAGAGGGTAGCACATCACCCATAGACAGGTCCTGCTCAGTGGCAGGGATGAGATTTACTTTAAGTGTAGGAAAGACAGGTGGTCATTCATATATAGTCACACTCATGGGTAGGGTTCTAATTCTTCTTTATTGTTAATGACCAAACCAATTTGGGGATTGGAATAATCAGAGGTTGATGGAGAAAGGTCATTGGTTAATTATAATAAAGAAACTGCTTAGCTGGCCCTCATAGGTTAAAACATAGGTGGGAGGAGTAAACAGAACAGAAGGCTGGGAGGAATAGAAGTGAGCTCAGAGAGACGCCATGCTCCGCTCCCGGGCAGACACATGTGATGAAGCTCCGACCCAGGATGGACGTAGGCTAGAATCTTCCCGGTAAGACCGGTGCTCACTGAGACGGGTGCTCACAGATTATTAGAGATGGGTTGATCGGGATATCAGAATTAGCCAGTAAGGGCTAGAGCTAAAGGGCCAAGCAGTGTTTAAATGAATACAATTTGTGTGTTGTTATTTCAGGGCAAAAGCTAGCCTTGAGGGCAGCGGGGTGCTGGGGACGCAGCCCAGCTGCTCCTATTTCAACAAGAGGTCACTTGCTTTAGATGACAATGCAGAAACCATGACAAGATAGAGTGAGATAGTTCAAGACCCCAGATTTGATTCCCCAAAATCTGAACACAGGAGAGGATAATTGCATTTATATTTCTGGAGACCAATTGTATTGACTTCCATTGATCAGTTGCTAAAAGTTAAGATAGTGCTTTGCATATTATCTACAAAAACAGTCCCTGGCATCTACAAATGTTGCCTTCTTTTAAAATGGTTTCTGAAGATACAAGTAACACAAGGATTTCAAGATAAGATAATTCTTGAATTTGAATAAACTCTAAATCTGATAAGACTTGTCCTTAGAAGTGAAAAGATGAGATATCTAGACACAGGGAGGCTATATTCTGTGAAGATAGAGACAGAAATTAGAAACACCAGATGCAAGTCAAATATCACCAATGTCTGTTGGAGCCATCACAACCTACTTGGTGATAGGGCATATTGTGACATCCCCCACCATATCCACCACTGAGATATTCCTTCCTGCCTGCAGTCCTAGCCCCTTCCTTTCCATCTCTCTCCCAAAGAGGTAGCTGATGCTGCTGTGGCTCCTCTCCTCCCCCCACCCCAGTTCTCTTTCTCTCTCTGCTGTTTCCCCTTCTTCCCTTTTTCCCTTTCCCTTCCATAACCCACTAAATAAATATCCAATCTCACTCTGCATGTCATGCCTATCCTTCTTGGTCTCTCATCCCCCATGTGGCTCCCTGCCTGGGACTTAACGCTTTTAGTCTCTCATCTACCATGTGGCTCTGTGCCTAGGACCTGCTGGCCCTCATGATCTATAGGCCACTTGGGGTTTCCCTGCTTGGTAGTGACTGCCTTCGTGGCCCATTGTGGTCTTGGCCGCTGCCTGCTGTCACCACTGAGGAACCTGCAGCATTTTATTTTTACCATTACACTTACAACAACCTTGATGTTGCCTTTCTAGCATCCAGAACTAGCAGAAAACCCTTCCCCTTGTATTGAGCCATGTGGTTTTTGTAGTGTTTGTTACAGTAACCCGAGGACCCAAATAGTTAGTTACCCAGGCCCTCTAAAGCTCTGGGGATGAACTAGAAATGGAAATATCTTAGGATTAGAATCTTATATAGTTCAGGGAATATAAATTGTCAAACCTTTTCTACTGTAGAATTAAGTCTGATATTGATTTAAATTTTCATTTTCTATCAGTTCATTCATTCTTTCTTCAGTACAGTACAACCCATCAAATATTTGTCAAAACAATATTCTGTGAAGGTCAGTATTCTTTGAGATTCTTGAGAATACATGGTTAATCCAAAGGAAAAGACAGCTATTCTGCCTGCATATATATGTAGTTACATGGGATGGAGATTTTGAAAATTAATCCAATAAATCCATAATTATAGGTGACAAAAATGTTGGTGACACCCCAACATTTTTTTCCTATAGCCCCTGTTAGTTCATTTTATTCTTAATTATAATGGCCATTACTTGTTATGTAGAATAAGGGAGAAGACAAATTGAAAATGAATCTATATAAATGAAATCATGTTACTGGCAGGACCCCTGTTGGATGCCACCTTGATCATGACTGGTTACATCTACATTTGAGCTTTGAATTTGCACTTAATGGAGAATCAAAGCAGTTCAATTCCCAGCACAGCATTGTGCTGTCACTTGATACATAATTGAAAATAAATAACCTCAGTGGCAGCCCCAAGCTTAGAATACTTAATGTCCTTTCCCTGGCAATGCAAATTGCTGTAGAGAGATCTGAAAAACTGATTGTGTTTTTGTATAGAGTATGTGGATGTATAACCATTGTGGAGAGGCTTTTCATGTTGGAAAGCAAAAGCATATCAAAGCCCAGGAATAAATGCAGTGTGTGTGTGTGTGTGTGTGTGTGTGTGTGTGTGTGTGTGTATGAGTGTGTATGAGTGTGTATGTGTGTGTGTTGTTTTATATTTTCCAGATTATCATTTGTGATGTAATGAAGCTATTACTGTAGTCTGACATTTTTCTTTTGAGCATACACTGTGACATTTGTCCACATATCCAACTATTTACCTCTTGCTTAGAAGGAAATGAGAGAGATTTTGTCCTTTAACTCCCATATCTTTGCGAGAACAAAGAATTTTAAAAAATAATAAAAAAGAATCAGCTAGATGCTTTTATGGGCAGGGAGTCAGGATGGCTGGTTTACTTTGCAAAATTAGTCTGTATTATAACGACCTTATAGCTCCAGCCATGAGAAAGGAACTGGGTGGGGTCGTCCTAATGTCCACCTCACTGCAGGTAGCCTTTGCAGCTCAGTGTGGAGGAATCAGGGAAATGCAGAGGATGGTGTTCATCCAGAAACTGCATAAGCAAGAAACAGTTGGCTTAACTGCTATAAGGCAATCTAGTGCTGCAAACAGTCTCAATGCTGTGGCTCAGGATGCAGAGGCAATTAGGAGAAAGTCAGCTTGGGTTCTTTCCATATTTGTGACTGTCTCAGCAGAAAAAGACTGGGTTTACAGAGTGTCAAACCTGTGGAAGACCCATCTTGGTTAAAGACAATGTTAGAGCAGGGGAACAGAGAACACCCACTAAGTCCCCACACCATCCCTCTTAGTGAAATCAGCTCAGAACTCCGCCAGACCTGAAAGCCCTTAAGACTACCTGTCCAAGCCCTGGGATCATAGAAGAAGAGTTTGTCTGGCATTTGTAAGAGGAGTTGAAACAGCCAATAATAAGAGGAGGGAAGGAAGGCCTCTAATACTGCTTTCAGGCCTCGAGTTTCAAACTTCAGAGGAAGAGAGGTATAATTTAAGATCAGCTTTGATATTTATGATGAAATGAAAACCATCAAAATTTTGATTTGAGGCCACTTGAAGTTGCAAGCAGTTTCAGAAATTGCTAATTTAATTCATAAGTCTTCAGAATTCTTTTTTAGATGGTAAGATACATCAACCACTGAATAATGTTTAATGGAATGAATTGGAGAGAAAAAGATATTATTTTGATTCCCAGGTCCATTGCAGACTGTTCTGGTTATTCTTTTTTGTTGACTTGATTATAGCTGTTATTAACTAAAATGAAGCAGCTGGGCACACTTACGAGGGATTAATTTTTTTCTTTATTAAATAATTTGAAGTGGTAAGACCCACTTTTAATCCAGAACTTTTGGGGTGTTCCCACCCCATCCACCTTTAATCTGGGACACACCTTCTTCTGGAAGCCTATATGAAGGGCACTGAAGAAGGAAGCTTGCTATCTGCCTGCTTGTTATCACTCTCGCTAGCAAGTCCTCACTACTAGATTCTGAGCTCTCAGCTAGACTTCTAGTCACAGGGACTGAACTATGTGAAAACTACTGAACAATGTGGACCTCTTGTTGCAGAACAGCTGCAGTTGGATGATTAGGACAACAGCCAGAAAGCCATTCTAATAGACTATATATATATATATATATATATATATATATATATATATATATATATATATATATTCTGGTACCTTGCCTGATGAATACACATATGCATTTAACTTGCTGATTATATTTCATACTGGATTATTGATACCATTGATAATGCTTGAGATTTGAATCATGGTTAATACATTTTCCTAAAAATTTTGTGACATTCAACCCATGTAAGTTTTATTGGAGGAATTATAAGAACATAACTCGAAGGTTAGTGACTTCATAAGATATGATTAAGTAAATCATGTCACTATTTTGATATAAATCTACATATATAAATATATATACATATATGCATCCAAATATATAGACATATATATGTATTTCCCAGAAGTAATAAGATAAATGCTAATCTGTAGAAAATTTAAATTCAAAGGCAACAGACATGTATTTTCAGGCCCGAAGAAACATTGTCAAACATGAATTAAAACTTTATGACATTATTTGTGTACTTGTACCTATGAAGAACTATCCTAATTTTTAAATGTTCCCTATATGTATGATCTGAGGAGGTGATTCTTTCATTCAGGGCACCCCAATTATCGTTTTAGATCTCTGATCTTTAGAAAATACTTTTTACTAATGTGGATAGTGGTCCTTCAGTAAGTCTATGGGAGCTGTCTTACTTCCTCTTTAGAAAATGCATTAGTTGGGGCTGGCAATACAGCTTAGCAGGTAAGTGTACTTGTTGCTCTTGTAGAGGACCCATGCTCTATTCCAGCACTTAAGTGGTTCTCACAACTATATGTACTTCCAGCTCGAGGGAGTCTGATGTCCTCTTCTGTCCTCATTGCGCAACAAGCACACATACACACATTCAGTTAAACATTCATACACATAAAATAAAATAATAAATAAAATTTCAAATTATGAGTTGTTCCCACCAAAACCTTTTCGGACTTTTTAAAGTAAGTGTATTCTTCATAAGGAACAGATAATTGACTTGGGTTCAAATGTTCTAACTGGCTTCATTCTTCATAAATATGTAACTGCAAGCAGACAACTAACATGTCCATGTGATCAGAGCTGGAGACAGTCACAAAATCACTCAATGTCCACATGGTTTTGGAAAGACACCTTTTCAGGTCAAATTTAGTGGATACATACCACGTTTTCATTATCTCTTCATCTGCTATGGCCATTTAGACTGAATCAATTTCCTTCCTTCTGTGAACAGAGCAACAATAAACATGGATGTAACAATATCTTTGTAGTAGGACAGGAGTCCTCTGTATATATGAACAAGGTCTTATACCAAGACTCCAAGCTATGACAATGACATAGGGAAACCTAATTAATTAAAAACAGCCATTTATATAGCTAATTAAGACTAATCTACACTTCTAGCTAATATTGTTGGAGTAGTTATATAACAGTAAAAATACATTGGTGTTATATTCACTAACAGTCTGTCAACATTCATCCACCAAAATCTTGCAACTAATCAAGTTGACAAACAAATATCGAGAGCATGAAACATGCCAAACTAAAATATTTCAAGTAAAAATTTGGATACTAATTAAAATAGATAAATTAATAAACAAAATTAGTATAATGTGGGCCCCCCTATAATGATTTCCTAGAATAATGACTGTATCTTCCTTGGTTTCCAGGTATGTTACTGGTAAAATTGGTATGAGAATATCAAATGCACGATCATCCAGAATGAAAACAGATTGTTTAGAAACAAAAGCTGTGTTCTGTTATGCCCTTCAATTGTTCAGTACCACTGAAATATGTGTGTAGTTGGGTGAAACACTTAGCTACTTACTTATTCCCAGCTAATCAAAGAAGGCCTTCAACCGAGGCCAAGTGAATATATTAATAAATTATATCACATTTACCTAAGAAACATACTTTGTTATAAGATTTTAAAGGACTAGCTAAAAGATCCCATTGTAGTACTGAACAGAGAGTCATTTAACAAAAAGTTTAATTTAACAAATTTTATAAGAAATTATTGTATCTTTAAAATTACATTTCTCTTTGTAGGTATATGTGCCTGCTTTCATGAGTTTGTGTGTACCATGTACATGTAGGAGTGCACAGAGGCCAGAAGAGGGAATCGCACCCTGGAACTGGAGTAAGAGATGTTTGTGAGCCACCATGTGGGTGCTGAGAACTGAACCTGGGTCCTGTATGAGAGCATTAAGTACTCTTAACTGTTGAGTCATCTGTCCAGCTTCAGGACATAATTGTTTTCAAAATTAGTGATTCTGCTGCCAATGGATCATTATCTGAGATTTGCCTGTCCTATTTTGATCTTGATGATTTGTAATTGTGAATTCTCTCTGTCCTTATACAAATTATTACGTAGAAAGGCTCCATTTAGGCACTACTATTCTATCCTCTATTGTTTTTCACATATGAAAATTTAATTAGAATTAGTAGGAAAATAGTTTTTATTAGGGCTATAGCATCAATATAATTACACCTATAGTTTAAATATATAGGCTGTGGTAGTACATGCCTTTAATCCCAACACTCAGAATTCAGAGACAGGCAGATCTTGTACAGATCTAGTTCCAGGACAGGCTCCAAAGCTACAGATAAACCCTGTCTAAAAAAAATAGTATTTAAATTTGGGGCATCCTGAGGTACACAAGACCCTGTCTCAAAAGGAAAACAAAACAAAACCTTTTTCTTTACAGTGAAAATGGCTCTTTATGCCAGAAAAAAACATGTAGCTCTAGGTACATAAAAAATTTTTATTCCACTATTTTGCACTATGTGGAAAATCTGGACTGCAAAAAGAAATAAAATTGAAGATGAATTTTTAAAAAAGAAGAATAGACAATTCACAAAGAAAAGTTTCCTTAGGTTTTTGTACAATAAAGTCTGCTATTAATAATACCATGATATATACTTTTACTGTAGCTAAAGAAAAAATCTTGTCCATTCCAAAATTATTTTGGAGTAATTTTGCAGATTTAGCTGACTTTAAAATTGTGATTTCAGCACATACATTTTGAGGAGTAGGATCTTGTTAATATGCTGTAAATTAGTCTCCTAAGCTTTAAAACACAAGCTATATTTAAAGTATATTTAAAAATATATTTAGCGCTGAAAATTCTTTCTAGTTGTAAGAAAATCTCTGTTAATATCTGGATGAAGTTGCTTGCTGTATATAATAAAAATACTCATTTATATCATGCATTTGTTTCTCTTTCATCATGGGCTTATCTTTATAATTTTTCCTTGAAAAATTTTAGCTTTCTGTTTTCCATGAGTTGTGAATTTTTGTAAAGTTGGATAGTTAGAAGGCTTTGGTGGACTTGTTTATACCCATTGTTGACAAGAGGTTAATGAAAGCAACACCACTGTATGTTTATTAATATATGATAATAATTCCATCATCAGTAGTTAAACCTGGAGATTTGTCTGAATTATCCATATAAAGGTTTTCCTAATTAAACATAATTGCATGGGATTTATGAGCGACAAACCATGGCTCCTTATTTACATTGCAGATCAATAACCCTCCATTTGTTTCATTTTTCTTCTCTATTTAGGCAAATTGTCAATTGTCCTTCAAATGAGGAATTATTTATCTTTGTCTAACTGTACTCTCATTTCCACACCATACAATGTGTTCTTAGAGATATCTTAGGGACCATATTAATTGTGCTTTGTTTTTGTTGCTTCTACAGCATATAGGAACAAGTTTTATGTATAGGAGGGATTTAATTTATTGAGGGAAATTTAAGTACTTGGTTAATTTTACACATTTCAGACTCGAATATTGCTGCATTAAAATCTTCATCCTTAGTAATTGTGTTGTCTACGACACATTGCTACTTCTGCATATCCAGGGAAAGACCTGGTGAGCACTTCCTAGATGAGCCAGGAACTGTCCTCAGTGCTGAAAACGTGTCACCCTAAACACATACTGATGGTTTCATGGAAGTTGGATACCAATGGAAAAAAAACAGACTTAGTAAGTGATTATAGTAAAGGCGTATATTTTGGAGGTCTCATCAAATATTAGGTCTTTGTATGCGCATGTCCATGTGTATTACATGGGTGAGGGTGTATTTGTACATGTGCATGTATATGTGGTACACGTGCATGCCTCTGTGTGTGTCCAGAGGTTGATGTCATGCATTCTTTTCTATTGTTGTCAATGTTATTCTTTGAGTCAGGGTCTTTCCTCGATCCCAGAGATCCTTGGCTGGATAGACTGACTGGCCATAAAGCTTCAGAGAACTGCTTTCATCTGTTCCCCAATGCCCAGTCCTCAGGTTACAGATGAGTACCTTGCCCAGCTTTTTGCATGGGTTCTGGGAATCTGAATTTGTACAACAGGCACTTTGGTGGTTAGGTCACCTTCCCAACTTTACAATAAATTTTGATAAACATTTTGTACTGTCAACTACTTTCTATAATTATATCTATATCTATATATAATACATACATACATATATCATTATGTATGTGTGTGTGTGTGCAGAAAGGTCTAGTCAGTCATGTTTATTTTTTATTTTTTATTTTTATTTTTGGTTTTTCGAGACAGGGTTTCTCTGTGGTTTTGGAGCCTGTCCTGGAACTAGCTCTTGTAGACCAGGCTGGTCTCGAACTCACAGAGATCCGCCTGCCTCTGCCTCCCAAGTGCTGGGATTAAAGGCGTGCGCCACCACCGCCCGACTTCAGTCATGTTTAAAAATGATAAAAAATATAAAATATTTCCAAGTAGAGTTAGCCTTGGTTAGATTTGGATACAGAAATTTAGAAAGAAGATTGTTCCGTGTCAGCTGATACGATTCATGTGAAGTCTTATGCAATCATTTTGGATGAAAAGTGCAGGCTATTCAGTAGAGACAGTTTGGACCTGGAGACCCTGGCTAAATCTGATTGATGAAGGAACTTCAGAATCTTAGTCAGAGTTCTGGATTTTGCTATAGATGCTATAAAACCCCTCGAAGAATTTTGAAACAGTGGAAATTGAATTTAAGGCATTGTGAATAGAAGATTGGCATGGGACCAGTAAGTTTTAATCTCATCCCTTTGTTCTCATTTACATATTCAAAATACTTTGAACCACTGTGACTTATGGAGAACAAACATCACTTACACATTAGAATATTCAGAAAAATCTCACGTCATCATTTTCTTTTCTTTCTGGTAAAATGAAAAGGTACACGAATGTAACCATAAACTTAAAAACATTCACTAACCTCATATCACATTCACTTAACCATCTTAGAAAAAATGAATTGTGTTTTGTTTTGAAGGATTTACAGATATGAAATGAAACAATTATCTTCCACTCTCATGCCAAGCAGATTTTGTTTTTCTGTCTGAAGACACTGTGACAAGTGTCCCTGGTTCCAAATGGTATTTATGTCTTTACTCATGAAAATCACTTTAAAACCCATTCTCTGTCTATCTACAGAAACTAGCCTTTTCCTCTATAGACCCCTGCCTTTGTGTTGAGAGTGATTCAGAGACAGAGCTACCGATGTATGTTCCGGTGGTCAGAGAAGGATCGAGGGTTCTCCCTGTGAAAAGATCCTAAGAAAAAGCAGGAAACAAAACAATAGCAACAAGCAAATAGAAGAAGAAAGTGTGGTAAGAAGTCAGGTAGACAGCAGCCAGAAGATAGGTGGGTGGGGGTAGAGTCCAGGAGGAGAGCAAAGGAAAATGGAAGGCAAGCTAGAGGGGATAGCAAGGATCAGAACAGCATAGCTCACTGCGGGTTTCTCTCTGAAAAGATGAGAATTCAGGCCAGACTCTGATAGTTAACACTAAAAATGCTAAGGTCGTGAACAGAAAGGGAACTTTCCTGACGAAATATTTTACTCTAAACTGCATAGAATTGGGAAATTTGTAAGAAAGAATATTTTAGAGAATCAAGATAAACTGGGCAGAATATTTGAAAATGTTAAAACCGAGACAAAAAGCAGAATCTCCTCATAAATGGGAGTAGTTTCAACTAATGTCACTTTAATTTTCATAGTTTATCTGCCTTGGATATCCAGGTTTCAGTCTGTGTTCTTCAAAGGTGAATTTTATATCCACTTTGGGCATGTAAAATCTCCTCATTTGTTTAATGTGTTCTTATCTCTTTGAATCATATAAGCTCTGATTCAATTAGGTAGATGGTGACTCCTGAGTTTCCTTTAGATTTATGGAAACCTATTTATCATTTTAAAAACAAATCAGATAAGGAAAAGTCTGTTCAACGAAACACAGCCATTTATCATTTTAAGGGTAGGGAAACTTGCTTGCTGTTTTATTACTGCTGTTAATCCAAATTATCTTACAGGTGTTTTAAAGATCTGTCTCGATCTGATAAGTCCTTTCTATTTGGAATAAATTGGTCCTATCCTCCCAGAGAGGAGAACTGTGCCATATGCCCTGGCTGCGCACAGAGATCAGCAGAGCCTGAGGGTCTGGCCATGAAATACAATGGACTGCAGAGTTTAGATGGAGGAGTGTCTCCAGCAAAGATAGCTTTCTAACAAGCAGATGATTATTAGTTATTATTTTAGACCTCTAGGCTAATCATAAAGAAGGCTATTAGCAGGTAATGGATTAAATGAGGTGACTCATAGTCATATAATTTTTTTAATGTGAAGAAGAAAAATAGCCCATGGTAGATCAACTGTTGTCAAATCTTAATACAGCACAGAAGATGCCCTTGGAAGGGTCTGGAGGCCATAAGCTTTCTTTTGATTAGCTATGAAAGGCTTGGGATTGCTTTCCTCTTAATTGGAAGCATGCTCTTAGATTTGAAAACACAGAGATGAAAAGTTTTGGCTGCTGAGGAACTGCCACTTCAAAAAGATAAATGACTCTTGTGAAATCTTACAAGTAATTGGTGGAAGTCTGCACAAAAACCCATCTCTTCTGAAGCAAGATTGGTGATTGGTGTCTGATCTTCTTTCCTCCTCTTTTCTCCATGAGGCAGACTCAGCCTCATATCTTTATCTGTAGACTTGCAGGGTCAGTATGAATGTGACCGCGTTAACACAGAAAGAACATCAGCAAGTGCTCCGGAAGACATGTGCAAAGCTATTAAAAATGTAGGAAGTCCCAGTAACATCAGAAACTGCGCCTGTAAGGTCTCAGTACCACGATGGCTCAGACAGCAAGCAACCCTGAGGGATGTGAAGGAGTGAAAAGAACATGGTGGATTATAGTCACTACAACCAAATCCTGCTCATCTCTCTGTTTCCAAAACATGAACAATAACACCTTCCTGTCATTTGCAGGAAATAGAAGCAACTGGACATAATGATATTAAGGCAGTTTTAAACAGACAAATATCCTGCTTTCTCTCATTTATGTCCCCTAGACCTTATAGACATATAAGGCATATGTGCACCAAAGGCAGGAATATGGAAGACAGCTCTCTAGGAAACAAAGGAGAATTGGGAGAGGGGAGAGAAGGTTGTGAGGATTTACAGTCCAAATACATTATATCCTCATATGGAGAGGGCCGTGTATAATTCTGTGTAATAAAAAAATCTTCCTCACAAATTTGAGGTAAATAGCGCATAGATAACCAGTGACAATTGATTGCAAATGCTTTGAATATTTACAAATCCCCTCTGCATTTATTCTTCTGGGTTCCAAATGAATCTATATAGTAACATATTCTTTTATCTCAATTCTGTTCCCTATTTATTTTAACATTTATTTCTAGACACCAGTATTACAGTTGTACTTACTGGATATAACTGCATCATTGAAGATCCCTAGGATGTCTAAGCTAACCTGTTTTTTATTCCATGGAAGATATGAGTGAGAACAATACTACAACACTCTGAAGTTATTTAAAGAAGTGGAAACTATAAAATCTGGAGGGATTTTGCTCAACCCATAACACGTGCTCTGTGTTTAGCCCCAAAGCTCATTATTGGATGGACATCCCCTGGTTGCGAGAAATTTTTGTTCCTCGAGGCTTGCTGATACTGGCTATGGTTCTGCCATTGATTCGAACATAATCTGTGAGTTGCATCTTTATTGGATTGCCATGATTCATTTTAAAGGAAATGTTTTTGATCCTTGCTGACTGGCTTGCAGGGTGGTGTGGGGGTGGGGCTAGAGAGCAGCCTAGAAAAGAAAACCGTTTTAGTACTGCTCTTGTGTTTATGACTGGAAGCGAGAACAGCTAAAGCACATTAGTTCTTTTGCTATTCAGAGGTCTGACTGTTTTAGCTAGGGGGCCTGGATTCATGATCCATTTTCTGTTTCCTGTCCGGAATCTTTTTGATGCAATATGTTCCCTGTCTCTTTTCATTAACTGAAACCTATATGATGTCAATTGAGAAAAGCAGTCGCTGAAGTTATGAAATACTTGCAGTGCCATGACAAAGATCGGCTATAAAGCCCTTTTACTTTGCTCCATTGTATATTTTACTATTGTGTTTTATGCCTGCAGCTTGGCTGTATTGAAAGAAAATATTTCAGTTGGGCCGTGCTGGGATTTTTTTTTTTTTAAGTTGCTTTTGAAAAGCTAGATAACAATGGGTTCAGTCTAAGGCAAACTGACATAACAAATGTAGGAGAAATAAGCGTACTGAGACACACGACAGTGATGAAGACATTTTACTCCAAATCAAGCTCACACATACAGATATGTGAGCCAGTCTAAGGGTAGGTGAGGCTTAACATAACTTTTGTGCCACAGATAAATCATGTTTGATGATTGCGAATTATATACTGTTATATAGTGTGAGACTCCCTTGTGTCAGAGGATCTTCAGGGGGTCAGGTTCGTCCATGGATATCATACGCTTAAGGAGAGAAGGGGGATAAATACTTTAGTTGTTCTTCAAAGGAAATATACACGGGGCTTTGAGTAAAACAAATCGTATGCCCTCGTATGCTTCAGGTGAGCCGCAATACCAGCAAATACCAGCAAACATGTTAGTCCATAATCCTTTGGACACTTTAAAGTTCAGGTTGCTTTGCTGCTTCAAACTGATGTGAGAGACAGTGTGAGGACAGATCACGGTTTCTGGGATTTCACCACTGTGAAGCAGCAGAAGGAAATAAATTCAGAACCTCGGAAACCATTTTAAAGAAGTTGTGGAGACAAAAAGAAGAGCCCCCAAAAGGAAACATGCTAACTGATGGAACCCTGACTGGTACTATTCTTTGCTGTCCTGTTTTGATTTCTATATAAAGTAAGTGAGTACTATAAAGAAAATGTGAAATTGTCCTTGTAACCATGTGGCATGCATAAAAACCAAACACAAAAGGAACTCCACACACCAAATCTGTATTAGTGATAAGGGTGGTTCTAAAACAGTGAAGAAAACAATTTCTTAGATAATGGGCATCAATACTTAATAATTTGAATAGATTTTAAAACCACATAATTTACAATATTGCTAACTTCCTTGCTTTCCTTTGTCCTTAATGACTGGAGAAGTATTATAGTTTGAATATAAAATGGCCCTATAAGCGCATGTGTTAAATTCTTGATCCCAAACGGAGATAATATTTCTGAAGCCTCTGGAAATTTTAGGAGGTGGAAGCTTGTTGGAGGAACATCTCTGGGGTATGACTGAATATTATTTCTTGTCCCTGCTATGGTTATTTTGTTCTGCCTCCTATTGGATGAGAACAGTTTCTTCCTTCATGTGTTCCTGCCATCATAGCATTCTGCTTCACCAGAGCCCTGGACTGAGGGTGATCTGAAATTAGGAGCTAGAGATCGTTCCTCCTCTAAGCTGTCCCATCAGGTAGCTTCTCATGGTGACAAAATGGAACTAATGTAGACACCCTAGAGTCTCTCTAAATGCCAAAATCTTTTAAAGGAAAATCTAAACCATCTTTATCGTTGGAAAGGGTGCTACATTTCTGCAGTACTGTCATCAATGTCCTAACAGAGGTTTCCTGATTGCTCAACAGCTCTTTGCAAATTCTTCAGCATCCTTTCAGGGAAGGGTGGCTTAATCTGTCCTTACAGTTTGCAATACATACAGATCAGTGTGTTTAAACATGTGAGTCCAAAATTAGTGAAACCATACACAAACCTTTCAATGTCATTTGAAGGGGTTAAAGTCATGGGTATCTGCTTTAGCATCATGTCCTTAGGAAGCAGTCATCCTCAAGTCTAACATTGTTTGTAAAACTACTCCATGAATGAAGATTTAAAAAGCGTTAGTTGTCTTGTTTCTATGGAAACCATTGGTAATTGGCACTGATTACTGAACTCAGAGAAAGTAGAATCAGAAGGTACCATTATGAAGAATGTACCTCTATATACTCTAAAGCTGAATTAGCCACCAGAAATAACCATTTTCCTTTAGGTTCATTATCTGAGTAAAGTAACTTCCAGTACGTAAAGCCCAGTTTATGTGCAACACGGTACTAAAAAGCTCCTCTCTGTCTCCCTAGATAGTGCATCTATTAAGGTATGATATGTGTGTCTGTTGGTGTGAGGAAGATTAGTGCCATGCTGAGAGTTTTTTAAATTTGTCAGATATCAGTAATCCTCTAGGGTTTTACAGAGCCCAGGCGGGCAGCATCAACTTGGCTAATCTTCCATGTGCGCTTCTCAAACTTGTTACTTTAGGCTAACTACCAAACGGGACATATTCTCAAGTTCATCAACTTTAGCAGCAAGGTAAAATGTAAAACAGACCCATTTATGCACCTAGGCTGCCAGTAGGACACAGGTAAAAACTGATCTCTAGAAAGAGGGCATCTGATCAGTTTCTTTGAGTTAAGGTGCACATACATTAAAAACAATTTTTATTAATAATTTAGGCTGTTTTTCTTCATGGAGAGAAGATATTAAAGGAACAAAAGTAACTACCTGAAAAATTGTGTTTTGGGGTCGGTGAGTTTTCAGTGGGTCAAGTGAGTTTTCAGTGGGTCAAGATACTGGTTGCCATGCTTGAAAACCTGATAGCAAAACCCAGCAAACACATGGTCGACTGGCTTCTTCAAGTAGGCCTCTGACCACTGCATACCGGTCATGACATGTGCGTGCCTCTCATCTCAAAACAAAACAAAGTGACATTAAAAGCATCATGTTTTTAAATATTGCTTCATAAACAGTATCATTATCAAAATCTGCTTTTAGAGCCCTGTGACATAAATTCCATTTCAGCGTGGCAGCCTGATGAAACCCATGTCTGAGCTAGAGCCCTTCACACTGTTTTACTTGCCCATAGGGAACCTCGTGCTTGTCTATGATCCCCGGAAATATTGAAAGGAAAACAACTCTATGTGAGATTTACCAATTTAAAAATTTCATTTGATTCCCTGGACTTTGCTTTTGTTTATGAAGCAAAAATGAAATGAAAGTCCTAGGTTTTGTGTGCCGTCCTCTTCCTCCCAGGAAGGTGCTTAGAGATTTACAGTTTTCTACTCCTCTTCCCTTTCCTGCCTCCTTTCTCCCTTCCATCTTTTTTTTTTCAGCCTCTGTGTCTGTTGACATTACATGACTTGTGTCTATGAAATCAGATTTTTTTGTTTGTTTGTTTGTTTTTTGAGACAGGGTTTCTCTGTAGCTTTGGAGCCTGTCCTGGACCTAAGTCCCTCTTGTAGACCAGGCTGGCCTTGAACTCGCAGCGATTCAGTTATCTCTGCCTCTCCAGCGCGGGGATTAAAGGCATGCACCACCACTGCCTGGCTTTAAATTAGATTCTTAATTAAAAAAGAATCTTTCAGTTCTAAAGATTTTTCTAGTGATCACATTATTATTTGTTCTTTTTCTGATTTCATTAAAGATCAGTGGGAAAAAAAGATAACATAGAACATTATTTTATTTTTATATAATCCTTTCCATTAGAAATTTATAAAATAAATTTGAATGAATATTCAAGGAGAATAGACTAAGCAATAGATATATGCCAATACACATATTTTACAGATAAGGAAGCTGATAGCAAATGATTTACTGTAGGCCACTGAACTGAGAAAAATGAGGAGAATGGTTAGCACCTATGCTGAAATCTGTTTCCCATTTTAATTATAAACAATGATTATTGTTTTTTATATGGAAGCTATTCCACAGTTATTGATAATTATTAATATAGAGGGAATTTTAGTGGTTATATTAAGTAACTTGTGGAAATTATAGTTCCTATATTAAATAAATTGTGGACATAGACTAAATTTATTAAAGTGTACGGAGCTACAGTGCATGGCTGGAGTTCAAAGGAGGAGAGAGAATGCACAATGGTGACTGCAGATGGAAGATCAGGATTCTGCTTTATAATCGTAAGATTATTTTGCATAAGACTCCTAGCAAAACTATCTGCTTCCCATTGAAAGAGCATTCAATCCAATAAGCTCAATGCTGGTCATGGCTGTAGGCACAGAGGGTCCATCCCCTGTCATCAAGCAGCGTTTCTTAAAAAAAAAAAATGTGTTCAGAGCGCTATCCTTTGTCCATTGTGTTTCACACTGCTGGGCAGGCCCATGCTCACACTCTATTGTAACTCATGGGCATATTCAAAGAAGGCATTTTTAAAATGTCTTAGCATAAATAACTGCTCCTGGCTTCAGTGAGAGAACAATACTTAATACTTAAGAGTTCTGAATCAAAAAATGGGCGAGCTTATGAAGACAGCGCTCACTGGGTAGGAGTAAACTGAGAACTATGGAAGGGGTGGGGCAGGAACTATTGCTGAGAATTTGTTTATTAGGACTCATCATGGATTCTTCAATGCAAGGAAACAGAATTGCAGTAAGAATATGTTGCACATTTTTCATAATAATTGCATATCAATATAAATATAAAATTACCATTAAAATAGCATGGGAGTTTATTGATAAATCCTACTTTTTGAAATGAAAATTTCTTGTAGTCTAAGAAGGAAATGTAGGTACAGGGAATTGCAGATTTAATTGAATGTTTGAATCAGAATTATGTGACTTAGATGGTCAGGAACACACGTATTTGTTTTTGAATGTCTAGCATCTTTGACCCAATATCTTTTTTTTGTGAATCCATCCTTAGTGTGTTAATGATCTCATAGCTCATTGTTTTGATAATTTCTTGCTTCAGAATATCATATATTACCACCATGTAGAAGACCACTCTTTAGATAGAGAAACAAAAACAAAAATAAAGCCCTCAGTGGGATCTTGGCTGAAGCTGTTTGCAATAGATGGGGGAAGAACTTCCTTTTACATAACAAAGCATTATTTCCAAGATTTAATTTTGTCATTGCTTTTCCTTTTTCTATAAAGACTGCTTGATACAAAAGGTCATGGTATCAGCAAAACGTAGACAGATTTTTGCTGAATGACATAAACCTGTCAGAATGGTGAGCTTTGATGTTCCATTAAGTGGTCGATGTAGATTACTGACTTTTGGCTAAATGCTACTCAACCAGATAAGGTCAATACCTGTTAGTTCATTGGTGGAATAATTAATCAATCAATACAGGATGCTTGGAGTCAGGGAGAATTATTGCCAAGCTTGTATCTCTGGCTTTGGTCACAGAAATTATTTAAAAACTTCCTTGCAACATTAACCCCCTCAGTGCAGGATTTATTGTGGCATTATGGCGTATGGAGGAAGGGAAGGAAAAGAGCGGCTGGTGAGTAGCAGTCCTTGTAACCTGCAGCTCTGCAGAAAGAAAATCTTCTAACAAGCAGAGAGCATCATCATTAGTTCTTCCTTTCACATCACCGCACTTTGCTTGTAAAATAATTGCATGCAATTTTTCTATTTTACAGTTGGACCACATGACTCCCTGTCTCCTTTTGCACAGCATCTCACCCCTCCCCCAGACTGCCCAGCTGAAGGCTGGGACGACTCACCTTTAAATATCTCAGCTAGAGGCTTTTATGGCAGCTGCTTATGGTATTTCCTAAGTGCTGGAAAAACTAATCTATCTAATTCACAGAGAATTTTCTCTCTCCTCACTATTTCATATGCAACGCTATCTTTCCCTTCTTAGAAATGCAGAGGGAAGAAATTCTTTGAACTTTCAAGGGTGTATTTGAGTTGTGTTTTTTTTAATGTGTGTCTTTAGAACAGTTCATTCCTACTGACCAAAAGATACTTGCTGGCTCAAATTATTTCTTGGTTCAGATTATCTGTTACAAAAAAACGCTTTTCTGCATATTTTTTTTTTACATTTCTTTTTTTTTAATTTTTATTTTTTTTATTGAGAAAAGGAGAAAAAGAAAAAAAAAACAAGTTTCAACCTCCTCCCAGCCTCCCCTTTCCCTCCCCCTCCTCCCGCCCTTCTCCCCCTCCTCCCACCCTTCTCCCCCTCCCCCCACTCCTTTCCCCCTCCCTCTCCAGTCCAAAGAGCAGTCAGGGTTTTCTGCCCTGTGGTAAGTCCTAGGTCCTCCCCCCTCTGTCCATATCTAGGAAGGTGAACATCCAAACTGGCTAGGCTCCCACCAAGCCAGCATATTAAGCATATTTTGTTTTTAAAAATTATTTATTACTATTATATATGTATGGGAACACACATGACATGGTGCGTGTGTATGTGTGTGTGTGTGTGTGTGTGTGTGTGTGTGTGTGTGAGAGAGAGAGAGAGAGAGAGAGAGAGAGAGAGTCCTCTCCACCTTTACATGTTTCTAGGACTTAAATTTAGAACGATCAGGATTCTGTGGCAAGCATTTGCCATTTTGATGACCCTTTTCTGCATATTTTCAAAAACTATTTTTTGAAGATTATTTTGATGATGCTTTCATTTGTTTCAGAAAATAGTTAATGGATATTGAAAGAGACTAAGGCATAGTAATCAACTTTGCAGTAAAAAGATTTGGACGTGTAAGCAGCACCCTAGGGCATCCTGGTGCACTGTGCGAATTATTCACCATAATTTTTGCATCTCTTACTATGTTTAATCCTTCTACACTTCTCTGAAAAAGGTATAATGGAAGCATTATTATGGCAGTGTACCCATTAAGAAAACTAAATGTCATAAGGCATATTTCTCGCTAAAGTCACTTATTTAGCAAATAACCAAGAAACAGAATACAGAATTCCTGGAACCTCAGGAGCCTATCTTGGAATGATTGATAAATTCCACTTGGATCATCACATAAATAATACTGAAGACAAGCTATGGTATGTGGAGCCCTGCTAGCACAAGGTTCTCTCTGAATTTCAAAATCATACTATGTATTCATATAAAATACAGGGAAATAAAAAAATCTAATAGAATTGGAACTAATATATTACTGAACACTAATCAACCATTCAGGGCTTAGCTTAGCTGAACAGACTCTGCACCCTTGGTCTTGCACTCTATTTTTTGACTTATTTCCCAAATTATTGAAATAAATAATTGATGTGGGATTCCCCTCTGTATACTGTTAATACCATTAGTTAATAAAGAAGCTGCTTTGGGCCCATTGCAGTGCAGAATAGGGCGAGGCAGTGATTCCAAGCAGATAGAGGAGGAGAGAGTAGGTGGAGTCAAAGAAAAGCCCTGTAGCCGTTGCAGGAGACAGACACACTAGAACTTTACCCAGTAAGCCACAGCCATGTGGCGATGCACAGATTAATAAAAATGGGTTGCTTTAAGATGTAAGAGTTAGCTAGGAATACTCTAGAATCATTGGCCATTAATAGCATTGCTATTGATATAGTTTCACTGTGATTATTTTGGGTCTGGATGACTAGCAAATGAACAAACAGCATCTGCCTGCAAATAATAATCACAAACAGAATCAAGAGCCTTTCCCTTAACTGGGAGTTAAGATAGGAACTGGAATTTGGAGTCTCAGATTCTCCCCCATTGAGTGTAGAGTTGTGATCTCAGGACATTTCTAACAAATGGTTGTGGGCAAACTCTGGTATTTTTGTGAACAAGAAGTCCATACTCATTCCAATATGGTTGCTGGGAGGTGAAACAGAAGAGTGCTTCCCTCCAGGGAGTAAGATTCCCCTGGAATTTCCCTTTCCTTAGTTGCATAGTATTTTCTGTTTGTTTTTGTTTTGTTTTGTGTTTTTTTTTTTCAAGACAAGGTTTCTCTGTAGCTTTGGAGCCTCTCCTGGAGCTAGCTCTTGTAGACCAGGCTGGCCTTGAACTCACAGTGATCCACCTGCCTCTGCCTCCCAAGTTCCAGGATTAAAGGCATTCACTACCACCGCCCAGCTGCCCAGTATTTTCAAATGAATTAGTAGACAAAATTCTCTTTATTGGGAACTCTGAGGTCTGGTAGTTCATTGCAGTGCAGAACATGCCTTGGATTGCGTTCTCTTACTTATTGCTGCTAAATCTTTTTGGCTGTTTTCGTTCCTAGGTGGAGGCCAATGTTTCCTCCTCATAAACTACTTTTCAATATAAACTCAAAACCGATGTCTATCTCTGTGCAGTGTTCTTCACACAGATTGTCTTAGTTTACTACATTGGTGACAAACCTTCATGATTAAAGCAACTTATAAAATATTGAGCTTACAGTTTCAGAGGCACAGAGTCCATAATGGCTAAGCAAAGGCATGATGGTAGCAACAGTTGAGAACACACATTCTGATTCACAAGCATGAGAAAGACAGCACACTGGGAATGAAGTGTGCTCTTTGAAATCTCAAACCTGCCCCCAGTGACACACCTTCTCCAACAAAGCCAAATTTCATAATCCTTACCAAACAGTTCTCCAGCTGGGGACTAAGTATATAACAGGTATACATTCTTGGTTCCTTATTGCACTCATTAACTCTGAATGATTTCCGTGAGCTCAGAAGACATAGCAAGTTAGAAGTCCACAGTTTTAGTTCAGAAACCACCTTCAACTATGAGCTTAATGCTATAGGGATGCAGTAGCTCCTTTGTTATATACTTACTTATGGGGGCCATTCTCATCCAAACTGCCACATGAAACTTTAAAAATGACAGCTTTCCCTAGAAGATTCTGGTGTACTTTTGGAAGCCTTATATTATCAAGCAAGAGCCTGGATACCCTGAAAACGCCATGCTGGAGTCAGAGATAGACCCTTTGATTAACAATGCTATCTGAATATATTCTTCTAGCCATTTGTGCTACCTCATGGGGCACATAAAGTTCAACTAAAGTAGTAAATGAGCCAGTCTATCCACTCCTATCCCAGTAATTGAACAAGAAGGTAAACTTAACCTCTAGGAACTACTGCATTCCTATATATTAAGCTCAGAGTTGAAGGCTGTTTTTGAACTAAAACTATGGACTTCTAACTTGCTACATCTTCTGAGTCCATGGAAATCATTCAGAGTTAGTGGATGCAATAAGAAAGCAAGAGTGTATACCTGAGAGAATATGGATGCAGATAAACTCTAATAAAACATATATCAGTCTTACATAGAGCTACTCAAATAGTTTTTGGGAAGGGATCCCGATATGGATCTTTGAGTCCATGTATGTTTTCTATTTTTTCCCCATTGTTATAGTTTAACTTTAAGTGTTCCCCAAATCTCATGTCTTGAAGGTTGTTTCACAGTGCGGTATAGCCTTCAGCGATAAAGCCTTCACACGGTGATTGACTAGCAGGGAGCTGAGTTTCATCACTAGATTAATCCCCTGGAGGATAATGGTTTGAAGGATATTGGGAAGTGATGGCAACTATGCTAGGTGGGGCTTATTTGCATGATATGGGTCACTGGGGACATGGCTTTGGTAAGCTGGTTTCCTTTTTTTTTTTTTTCTGTTTCTTGGTTGTCATGACTCTCTTCTCTCTGTCTCAATCTCTTGTCACCTGGTGTTCTCACTAGAGGTTCCAAAATGACTGAACATATATAATGGACTGAAATTATGAAACTACTAGTCCAAATAAATCTTTCATTACTTTAAGTTTGTTGTTCTTAATTTGCAAATTCTCAGGTCTTTAAAACCTGGGTCTTCAGTACTACTTAGATTTTCTAAGAATTCAGTTCATCTCTGTCTCTCTGTATTAGTTTCATTTCTCAACGTTGTGACCGGATACCTGACAGTAGAAACTTTAGGAGAGGAAAGTTTTGTTTTGCTTATGATTTGAGGGTGTACAGTCCATTACGGTGGGCAGGGCATGGTTCAGCAGTGTCAGGGAGCTGGTCGCATTGTGGAGAGGGAGATAAGATCTTGTGCCTGGCTGTCTCCCTCTTGTTGAGGACCCTAGCCCAAGGATGGCATCCACTTAATTCCCAATGGTTGTTCCTCAATTGAGCATCTTGGGAACCACCTTCAGACAGGGAAGATCCACCATTACACTTAATATTGCCCCACTCTATCCTCTCCTGACAAACTCTACAAAGGAAATAGAGCAGCTGACCTAGTGATCTGGATCTTTCTTGTTCCTATTCCTGAGTCCTTTTAAATCACAGCTTTTTAAACGATACCCAACTATTGTTTCACATATTATAATAGATCAAAATAAATGTTTCAGATGTCCTCCATTTATTCATATGGATTTATGTCATTAAGAAAAGACAGGAGATTTTCCACATTTATGAATGTCTTAAAAATCTACCCTAGTGCATTATTGCACACCCTGGCACACATGGGAGGCAATAAATGGACTCGGTGATATTAACTTAAAAAGAAAACAGAGAACATTTGAAGATAGGAGGAAAACGATGTGCAGGGAATAGGGGAGGAATTGGAGAAGAAGTAGTAAGCGTGGATTGGACCCAAATTGATTTATATACGTGTGTGAAGAATATTAAATAAAATATTTAATAAAAGCCAAGTGCACCCAGAGAAACAAATTTGTCTGACAACTTGTGAACTAGCCACACATGTAAGAACAACAATAAGAATATAAACATTTTCTGAGGTTATTTAATGACCTCCCAGTGTGCATGAGGTGATGGAAAAATGACATGTCTTGACAGAGTATCTGAGAGCCAACGGAAAGGTCCTTCCAGATCTCTGCTTAGGGAGAGCTTCTTTGTTATCAGAACTCTAGAAAATTTTGAATTCTTACTGTAGTTAATACATCCAGAGTACTGTTTGAAAGGTTGGAAACTCAGTTATTATAAAATAAAAACTTAAAAGACAAAAGAAATGCTATTAGTGTATGTATCAAGTTTATAAATCCCCATTTAAAAAGAAGACAACCCCTATAATATAAATATACCTACAGAAACATTTTCTAGCATATTAGAAATGTATTTTTGATTAATTTATGAAAGCTAGTATATAATTAAAAAAACAAAATGGATTTTGACTTTTCAAAATTTGTCTAGGCATCTGTATATAGACACCCTCATTTAGATAAGGCTATAAGATCCCATGTATGTCATCCAAAGACTGACTAATACATATTTTTGGCCATGCCACTGGTCCACAGTCAACATGGATCATGATGAAAAGAAAAAGAAAAGTAAAAAAAACCAAACCAAACTAAAACAAAACAAAAAACCCATCAAGACCAAAACAAAAACAAAAGCGCACTTCTGCGGACTTGTCTCTGCCCTTCCTACGTTCTCCCCATGACTCTCAACACCTCCACTTTCTGCCATCACATTAATGCCCATGATACCTCCTCGTTTAGATTTGCTTGATCTATTTTAGCTGCTGGTTCTTATTCAAAAAGACTCACTCTATGCTACCATGTACAGTGAGCTTGGCAAAGGAAGATGAAATTCCTCAAGCTTTGTAGCATCCTGAGAATGATTGTACACTTATAAAACTTGACAAGTTTTGTGTAGTACCATTCACTCTCTGTAAAATTCACCATTTATAATCATGCAATAGGCGATCCTACCAACCCACTATATGATGCTTCCATCACATCCCAAACCTCCCTTATCACACTTTGTACTGGCTTCTTCCTATTCGTAACAGGCTGATCAGGTTCTGCTCTCACAGATTTAAATTTCTTCCTGTTTTTTTTCATGATATGAAGGCATATAACATACACAGTTGCATCAGTCTCTATAGTCACATTTGGTTATTTGTTCACACTCCAGCTATGCGTTTGAAGTTTGTTCTTTGTAGGGAATACAATTATTTGGCTGTACACCATTTGCTTCTTCTTCCATTTGCCAACTGATGGTTTATGCTTCCACTTTGGCTCCAGTTGTTATGAATAATACTAAAACATTCATAGTCAATTTTTTGCTGCTTTTATGCTGTTATTTCTCGAGGGTATATGTATCAGAGTAAAATATCTGGGTTCTTGGTAAATTTTTGTGTAAATTAAAAAAAAACTATAAACTCTTTTGCAATGTGGCAGTAACAGTTTACATGCATGCAAATAATGCCTTATGGTTCAATCTCTGCAACCCAGACAGCATGCTTTATTAGTCTTGTCTTTATCACTGGTATATGTGAGAGAGCACCTCCTTGTGGTTTAAATGTGTGCTTCTCCAAGTCTCTAGTGGGACTCAGCATGAGTTTTACACTCCTATCAGATGTTCTATGTTAAAGTGTGTTCAGTTATCTTTTGATGACTTTTTGAGTGAATTTGTTCTTATTGTGGATGAATAAGAGCAGAATGTGTATGAAAACTCCACAATGCAACCTTTACATTGTACACTGACGTACATTGGCTAATGCATAAACAATGTTATCATATTTGGGGTGGGCGGCTTTCTCTGGAGAGCACTTGCAGTCCACAGAAACTGAATAGATGTCTCTTAGATGCTTTACAAAGCCATGTCGCACATTCTACCATGTGCTTTGGATAAAAACAACAACAGGTGTTCTTGTCAGTGTATCATGAATTATGAAAAGCAGTGTCAACCCTAAGAAATGGCACCTTATTCCCAGGATAAAGATTAGCCGATGGACTTATGGAATGGGGAGAGAGATGTAATATTCTTTATGAAGTATCTTGTATCCTCTTAGTTCCATCTTTGACGCTGGGGATCTGCTTAGCCAAATCTCGCCTCGCATTTTCTCAGATCTATTTATTTCTTGGTAAATGCCCCAAAGAAGCCTCTAGGCTTTCAAGAAAACCGGCTTTAGTCAGTGCAAATTTTAGCAAAGCATAGGAAATAAAAACCTAGAAATATTAAAGCAGTATCTTATCTTCTAGAATAACCTGTTGTACTGAAGTGAAATGATATTTACTATTATTGAACTTGTAAAAAAACATCATTGCAAGTGTTTACTACACTGAAATCTTTTTTTTCCATTTTTTTATTGAGAAAAGGAGAAAAAAAAAACAAGTTTCCACCTCCTCCCAGGCTCCCATTTCCCTCCCCCTTCGCCCACCCTTCTCCACCTCCTCCCACCCTTCTCCCCCCTTCCCCCACTCCTCTCCCCATCCCTCTCCAGTCCAAAGAGCAGTCAGGGTTCCCTGCCCTGTGGTAAGTCCTAGGTCCTCCCCTCTCCATCCATTTCTAGGAAGGTGAACATCCAAACTGGCTAGGCTCCCACAAAGCCAGCACATTACGAAGGTTCAAAACCCCATGCCATTGTCCTTGGTGTCTCATCAGCCCTCATTGTTCGCCATGCTCAGAGAGTCCAGTTTATCCCATGCTTTTTCAGTCACAGTCCAGCTGGCCTTGGTGAGCTCCCAATAGATCAGCTCCACTGTCTCATTGGGTGGGTGTACCCCTCGTGGTCCCGACTTCTTTGCTCATGTTCTCCCTCCTTCTGCTGCTCATTGGGACCTTGGGAGCTCAGTCCAGTGCTCCAGTGTGGGTCTCTGTCTCTATCTCCATCCATCACCAGATGAAGGTTCTATGATGATATGCAAGATATTCGTCAGTATTGCTATAGGATAGGGTCATTTCAGGTTCCCTATCCTCAGCTGCCCAAGGAACTAACTGGGGACCTTGGCTTGGGCATCTGGGAGCCACTCTAGGTTCAAGTCTCTTGCCAACTCTAAGGTGGCTCCCTTAACTAAGAATTGTGCTTCTGTGCTCCCCTATCCAACCTTCCTTTATCCCAATCCTCCTTTTTCCCCAAGTTCCCCCCATTCTCCCCTTCTCCCTTTACTCTCCCCATCTCCCCTTACCACCATCCCACCCCACCCCCAAGATCTCAATTTTCTCCCCGGCCATTTTGTCTACTTCCCATAGCCAAGAGGACAACTATATGTTTTTCCTTTGGTTCACCTTCTTACTTAGCTTCTTTGGGATCACCAATTATAGACTCCGTGACCCTTGTTTATGGCTAGAAACCAATTATGAGTCAGTACATCCCATATTCATCTTTTTGGGTCTGGGTTACCTCACTCAGGATAGTGTTTTCTAATTCCATCCATTTGCATGCAAAATTTGAGAAGTCATTGTTTTTTACCGCAGCGTAGTACTCTAATGTGTAGATATTCCACACTTTCTTCATCCATTCTTCCATTGAAGGACATCTAGGTTGTTTCCAGGTTCTGGCTATTACAAATAATACTGCTATGAACATAGTTGAACAAATGCTCTTGTCATGTGATCGGGCATCTCTTGGGTATATTCCCAGGAGTGGTATTGCTGGGTCCAAGGGTAGGTTGATCCCGAATTTCCTGAGAAACCGAAACACCGATTTCCAAAGTGGTTGCACAAGATTGCATTCCCACCAGCAATGGATGAGGGTACCCCTTCCTCCACAGCCTCTCCAGCAAAGGCTATCATTGGAGTTTTTTATTTTAGCCATTCTGACAGGTGTAAGATGATATCTCAAAGTTGTTTTGATTTGCATTTCCCTGATCGCTAAGGAAGTTGAACATGACCTTAAGTGTCTTTTGGCCATTTGAACTTCCTCTGCTGAGAATTCTCTGTTCAGTTCAGTGCCCCATTTTTTAATTGGGTTAATTAGCATTTTAAAGTCTAGTTTCCTGAGTTCTCTATATATTTTGGAGATCAGACCTTTGTCTGTTGCGGGGTTGGTTAAGGTCTTCTCCCAGTCAGTAGGTTGCCTTTTTGTCTTGGTGACAGTGTCCTTTGCTTTAGAGAAGCTTCTCAGTTTTAGTAGGTCCCATTTATTCAATGTTGCCCTTAAAGTCTGTGCTGTTGGGGTTACACATAGGAAGTGATCTCCTGTGCCCATCTCCTGTTGGGTACTTCCCACTTTCTCTTCTATCAGGTTCAATGTGTTCTGACTGATAGTGAGGTCTTTAATCCATTTGGACTTGAGTTTTGTGCATGGTGATAGATATGGGTCTATTTTCATTCTTCTACAGGTTGACATCCAGTTATGCCAGCACCATTTGTTAAAGATGCTTTCTTTCTTCCATTGTATACTTTTGGCTCCTTTATCAAAAATGAGGTGTTCATAGGTTTGTGGGTTAAAATTCGGGTCTTCTATATGATTCCATTGGTCGACTTCTCTGTTTTTATGCCAGTACCACACTGTTTTCATCACTGTAGCTCTGTAATAGAGTTTGAAGTCAGGGATGGTAATGCCTCCAGACAATCCTTTATTGTATAGGATTGTTTTGGCTATCCTGGGTTTTTTGTTTTTCCATATAAAGTTGATTATTGTCCTCTCAAGATCTGTGAAGAATTTTGATGGGACCCTGATGGGGATTGCATTGAATCTATAAATTGCCTTTGGTAGAATTGCCATTTTTACTATGTTGATCCTCCCAATCCAAGAGCAAGGGAGGTCCTTCCATTTTCTGGTATCCTCCTCAGTTTCTTTCTTCAATGCCTTAAAGTTCTTGTCAAATAGATCTTTCACTTCCTTGGTTAGAGTTACCCCAAGATATTTTATGCTGTTTGTGGCCATCGTGAAAGCTGGAGCTTCTCTGATTTCCCTCTCTGCTTCCATATCCTTTGTGTATAAGAGGGCAACTGATTTTTTGGAGTTGATCTTGTATCCTGCCACATTACTAAAGCTGTTTATCAGCTGTAAAATTTCTTTGGTGGAGTTTTGGGGGTCGCTTATGTACACTATCATATCATCTGCAAATAACGAAAGTTTAACTTCTTCCTTTCCAATTCGAATCCCCTTGATCCCCTTATGTTGTCTTATTGCTATTGCTAGAACTTCAAGTACTATATTGAAGAGGTATGGTGAGAGTCAACAGCCTTGTCGTGTTCCTGAGTTTAGTGGGATGGCTTTAAGTTTCTCTCCATTTAATTTAATGTTAGCTGTCGGCTTGCTGTATATAGCTTTTATTATATTTAGGTATGACCGTTGTATCCCTAATCTCTCCAATACTTTTATCATAAAGGGGTGTTGAATTTGTCAAATGCTTTTTCAGCATCTAATGAAATGATCATATGGTTTTTTTCTTTCAGTTTATTTAAATGCTGGATTACATTGATAGATTTTCGTATGTTGAACCAGCCCTGCATCCCTGGGATGAAGCCTACTTGATCATAATGGATAATTTTTCTAATGTGTTCTTGGATAGGGTTTGCCAGTATTTTGTTGAGGATTTTTGCGTCGATGTTCATGAGTGAGATTGGCCTGTAATTCTCTTTCTTGGTTGAGTCTTTGTGTGGTTTTGGTATCAGAGTGACTGTAGCTTCATAAAAGGAATTTGGCAATGACTCTTCTGTTTCTATATTGTGAAATACATTAAGGAGTATAGGTATTAGTTCTTCTTGGAAGTTCTGGTAGAATTTGGCATTGAAACCATCTGGTCCTGGGCTTTTTTTGGTAGGGAAGTTTTTGATAACCTCTTCTAATTCTTCGAGACTAACAGGTCTCTTTAGATTGTTCACCTGGTCCTGGTTTAATTTTGGTATATGGTATTTATCTAAAAAAGTGTCCATTTCCTTTACATTTTCCTGTTTTGTGGCATATAGGCTTTTGTAGTAAGATCTAATGATTCTCTGAATTTCCTCTGTGTCTGTGGTTATGTCCCCCTTTTCATTTCTGATCTTATTAATTTGCAAATTCTCTCTCTGCCATTTGATGAGTTTGGATAGGGGTTTGTCAATCTTGTTGATTTTCTCCAGGAACCAGCTTTTTGTTTCATTGATTCTTTGTTTTGTTTTCTGTGTTTCTCTTTTGTTGATTTCAGCCCTCAGTTTGATTATTTCCAGTCTTCTACTCCTCCTAGGTGAGTCTGCTTCTTTTTATTCTAGAGCTTTCAGGTGGGCTGTTAAGTCTCCAATGTGAGCTTTCTCTGTTTTCTTTAAGTGGGCACTTAGTGCTATGAACATTCCTCTTAGGACTGCTTTCATAGTGTCCCATAAGTTTAAGTATGTTGTTTCTTTATTTTCATTGTATTCCAGGAAGACTTTAATTTCTTTCTTAATTTCTTCCTTAATCCAGGTATGGTTCACTAGTTGACTGTTCAGTTTCCATGAGTTTGTAGGCTTTCTGGGGGTAGCATTGTTGTTGAATTCTAACTTTAATCCATGGTGATCTGATAAGACACAGGTGGTTACTAATATTTTTTTGTAACTGTGGATGTTTGCTTTGTTACTGATTAAGTGGTCGATTTTTGAGAAGGTTCCATGAGCAGCAGAGAAGAAGGTATATTCTTTCCTATTTGGGTGGAAAGTGCTATAGATGTCTGTTAAGTCCATTTGCTTCATTACCTCCATTAATTCTCTTATTACTCTGTTAGGTTTCTGTCTGATTGACCTGTCCATTGGTGAGAGAGGAGTGTTGAAGTCTCCTACTATTAGTGTGTGCGGTTTGATGGCTGCCTTGAGTTTTAGCAATGTTTCTTTTATGTACGTGGGTGCTTTTATATTAGGGGCATAGATGTTCAGGATTGAGACTTCATCCTGATGAACTGTTCCTGTTATGAGTATAAAATGCCCCTCTCCATCTCTTCTGATTGATGTAAGTTTGAAGTCTACTTTGCTAGAGATTAGTATGGCCAAACCTGCTTGTTTCTTAGGTCCATTTGCTTGATAAGCCTTTTCCCAGCCCTTTACTCTGAGTAGGTGCCTGTCTTTGTGGTTGAGGTGTGTTTCTTGTAAACAGCAGAATGTTGGATCCTGTTTTCTTATCCAATCTCTTTGCCTGTGCCTTTTAATAGGTGAGTTAAGTCCATTGACATTAAGTGATATTAATGACCAGTGGTTGTTAACGCTGGTCATTTTTTTAGCAGTAGAATTTGTGTGTTTCCCTTCCTTGATTTGTGTTTGTGACGGGTCTCTAGATGTCTGAGTTATTGTGGTCATTGTTGGACTCCTTGTATTAGTGATTTTCCTTCTATTACTTCCTGTAAGGCTGGATTTGTGGCTGTGTATTGTTTAAATTTGTTTTTATCGTTGAAAATTTTATTTTCTCCATTTATAGTGAACGAAAGCTTGGCTGGGTATAGTAATCTGGGTTTGCATCCATGGTCTCTTAGTTTCTGCAGTACATCTATCCAGGACCTTCTGCCTTTCATGGTTTCCATGGAGAAGTCAGGTGTAAGTCTGATAGGTTTACCTTTATAAGTAATTTGGCCTTTTTCCTTTGCAGCTCTTAATATTCTTTCCTTATTCAATATGCTTTGTGTTTTGATAATTATATGGCGAGTGGATGTTTTTTTTTGATCCAGCCTATTCGGTGTTCTGTATGCTTCTTGCACCTTCATAGGTATATCTTTCTTTAGGTTGGGAAAGTTTTCTTCTATAATTTTATTAAATATATTTTCTGGACCATTGAGCTGCACTTCTTCTCCTTCTTCTACTCCTATTATTCTTAGGTTTGGTCTTTTTATTGTGTCCCATATTTCCTGAATATTTTGTGATGAGAGTTTGTTGGACTTGCTGTTTTCTTTGATCAGTGTGTTTATTTTCTCTATGGTATCTTCAGAATCTGAGATTCTTTCTTCTAACTCTTGTATTCTGTTGGTCATGCTTGTTTCTGTAGACTCTGTTTGTTTACTTAAATTTTCCATGTCCAGCCGGCCCTCTGTTTGTGTTTTCTTCTTTGCCTCCAGTTCAGTTTTCAAGTCTTGAACTGTTTCCATTATCTGTTTATTGTTTTTCCTTGGTTTTCTAGGGTATCATTCACTGATTTATTCAATTCTTCAAACTTTCTGTTATATTTCTCATCCATTTCTATAAGGGCGTTTTTTACATGCTGTTTAAGGGCATCAATCATTTTCATGAAGTCAATTTTTTCTACTTCTTCTTGATTAAGGTGTTCATGTCCTCCCGTTGTGAGGTCACTGGTTTCTGGTGGCTTCATGTTGCTTTTCAGCTTGTTGGGCGAATTCTTGCCTTGGCGTCTGCCCATCTCTTCTTCCAAATGCTCCCTTATGAATCTTCTTTTATCAGATCAGGTCTCCTTGCCTACCCAACGCTGGCTCTCCCCAATGTTGGCTCTCCTGGTGCCAAGAGATCAGGTCTCCATGCTGGTTGGGCAGCTTGCAAACAAAGTGCCTACCCCCAATGCTGTCTCTCCTGGAGCCAAGAGTTCAGGCCTCCGTGCTGGTGGGCAGGTCGCAAACAAAGCGCCTACCCTGCTTGGTGCAGGCAGGCGATAGAAACAAAGGGAGTCCCGCCCTCTTGAGTGCCCCGAGGATTCGGACCCAGTGCTCAGACAGGCTGGGCTGGGTGATGTTATTTGCAGAAAGAGGACAGTGGGGCCAAAGTGGGGAGGGTTCTGGATGGGAGCTGGCTGGGCTAGGAAGAAAGAGGAGGTATGCAGGGAGTGGAGGCCCTGTGGAGAGCCCAAGAAGGATAGGGGGCCAAGGACCCTCTGAGCTCCCCTTCCGAGGCTGGCGCCCTGGGGCCAGAAACTCACCCCAATGCTGTCTCTCCTGGCGCCGAGAGATCAGGCCTCCGTGCTGGTGGGCAGGTCGCAAACAAAGCGCCCTACACTGAAACCTTGTTGACTAATATTAGACAAAAGAAATGTTGCTCTGTGTTTACTTTTTTAACTTTTAAAAAAGTTTGAATTTTTAGGATTTTTAAATTATTTTGTGTGTATAAGTGTTTTGCCTGCAGGTATGTTTGTGTACCATGTGCATGTTTATTGTATGTTGAGGTAAGAAGATGGCATTAGATTCCCTGGGACTCGAGTTACAAATTACAAAATTAGATGCCGATGAGTGTTAGGAATTGAACTCAGGTCCAATGTAAGAGCAACAAATGCTCTTAAATTGCTGAACCGCTTTCCAGTGCTTACATTTCCTTTTACATTTTAAAAGCAGACAAAATCCAGTAGATAATAACTAATTTATGTCACTGTCATTAATGCTTTACCTATCAAGAAGAGATGAAGTTTTATGGAAAGTCATCATGCTGCAGCTCCGTGTAACGACATTTTATCCCTTCATGCCTTCTGTCTTTCTTTACAAACGTTCTCTCTCTGAATCCTATATAAAGTAAGCTAACTTTCAGACATAGACTTGCAACACTATCTTGCTGTATTCAGGCAGGCTACATCAGTTATTGAAGAAACATAATTATTTACAAGAGGTTTTAGATTAGATCTCTGTTTTCAGATAAACTGCAGTTACTTTGGAAATATGTGTTACTATTTTGAAAGTTTATATTTGTCAGGGAAATGTGGGTCTAGACAGAAATTATGCTGTTGTTAATGCCTAGTGTATGTAATTATTAAATAAAAGCAGAAAGCTGAGTAAGTATCTGATAATTTGTATTTGGAATAATAGAACTCCTTGAAGGTAAATGTGAATATTTAGGCAGGTTTGTTTCACTCAATCAATTAATGAAGGCATTCTCATTCTTAAATGAGAATCACAGTGGTTGAGTCTTGTGTAACAAAAAGATGTCTTACTAAGGGGTGTGTACAACTCCAGAGTGTCTCAGGGCATGTGGTTTATCGTCACAGTTCTTCATAGAACTTCATTGTCCCATAATTTTCTAAGCAATGTTAAGGCATTTCAGATATGCAGCTATATTTTATTTGCTTTTATTTGGAACAAGAGAAAGAAAGAAAAGGAAAGAAGGAAAAATCGAGGCTATCACCATGAATTCTGTAAAGAAAAAAGGATTTCAAACTATGGAAAATTAGATGTCATAATTTTGACAATCCTGAGCAGAGTTGCTATCAAGTTTGAATGTCCCATTAGGTCAGAAATCCATACAGATTTAGCATGGTATGCAATAGGAATTCTTCAGAGTGGTTAGAAGCAAATCCATGTCCTCTGCGCAACTCTAAGCAATCCTGAAATGTTTAAACTTTGATCAGCATGACAGTTTTAAACTCATAAGAAACTTGAACTGGTAACTAAGTACCTGGTGGCTTGGGCATGCCCCACCCTCTTGACCTTTGGCTCTCTGCTTTCTGTGATGCTGATCCCTTAAGCTTTCCCTTAAAAAGTCTGGTCACATGGCACACATTGTGACACTAAGGAGGACATAGTTGGAAAGGACAAGTTCCCCGTGCACATGTTCTGCCCAGATAAAGGACCTGTGGTGGTACTCCAAATGACAAATGCCACCCTTCATCCATTACTTTTCTTTTTTAAGAAGGGAATATTTCATTCATTATAAGAAAGATTTTAGAGAATTAAAAGTCCCAACTTTTGCTCCATAGTTAAATGTTGTAATGAGAATAGCACAAAATAGTCTGACTGATACATTTTAAACAATAGAAAAGTTTCTTTGAAACTTTCTCAGATCTGTTCCTATGAAGTTAGGTTTTATATTTTTATAGATACCATTCAGTAGAACTTAATATTTAATAAAAACATATTATCTTAATTCCTTGAGAATTTCATATATTCAGTTTGATCATATTTATTCCCACTTCTCTCCTAACTTATCCCAGACCTATCACTCAGTTTTGTTTTTCTAATCCAAGTCCAATTCGTGATGCCCATATACTTGTGAGTATTGCATCATCCCCTGGGACACATTCTCTGGAACTCTATTGTTGGTCTAGCTGGGTAAATACCTGAAAGTGCCCTTCGTGGCTATAAGTGGTCATTGAGTAGGATTCATTTAGCTACCAGACCCCTTTGCAGATCATTTTGCACAACTGGCTGTTGTTACAGGAGAGGAAAGATTATACTTTAGTCTTAGACAACTCCTAGATCTAAATTGCTTAGTATTGCAGAAATGATGTTTTATTCATTCAAAGCATGCTAGGAGACAAAGTAAGGAGTGGAACTAATGCTAAAGATCATTTTGTTGTCTGTAACCCTCTGGTCTCATGTTTTGCGAACCACTGAGCAGTTGGGTGGTGATGCCTCTGCTCTTTCTTGCTTTACTGGAAATTAAAAAAAAATTACTTCTACTCATAGCCTATTGCTCATACTACTCTTGCACTTTGGTTTCCCTATAACATGCTTGAAAATTGACAGCCAAGAGATGTATGTTCTGTTTGCAAGCATGCAAATGCGTGTGAGCACAGTCATGAGTCACTCTAAGTAAAGAGCTAGAACAAAGCTGTACCTTGGAGAGAAAGTAGGGCACTGGATTAGTGCACAGAACTCTCATTTGAAACATTCTATATTTGAGAAGAAATTGCCTTCTTTCTTTCAGGTTGAAGATGTAGCAGCTATGGTTGTGTGGGAATGTGTTGATCCTAAGAATATCTCCCTATATACCCAGTTCTTATTCATTTCTGCCACAGAGAGAGCACTTCCAAGGGAATGTCTGAGTCTACTTTCATGATTGGCATATGACCCGAGCAGATGTGGGCCCCTAAAGAAGATGAAGTCTAGAGTTTAAAATCTCTTGGTGCTCACAGTCTTCATTATCATGTTGCCTTGATATTTTTCATAGTTGCACACTTGAAAAGTTTTGTATATATTTTACTCTATTGTTTAGACTGATTTTCTGTAAACTTATTTGATGTTATTTAAACTATGGAAAAATATATTCTCTTGGTTTATATGCATATTCATGTGTGTAAGTATATTATATATAAATAAATACAACTTTTTGATCCTTTTTGTTGAAGCTAAACAGACCAAAATTTCTTGCTTGTTTCTACAACGATCATGCATTTACAATTCTTAAAAACACCATTTTTACTAAATTAATTAGTATTTCTATAAAAATGAAAATAATAATCACATTTCCACAGTAAAGAAACTATTGGAATTGTCAGATACAATTGTAGACATATTTATAATTATATGTAAATATACAGATAATATGGTATAAAGATATATAGCATATTCAAAATGGAAGGCATATTGTATGTGTCTAAAGAAGCCACATATAAGGTTAAAAAGTAAATAAAACTTGGATCAAATTTAACATTTATTGAAGGAAAAATGATAAGAAAATATACAACATGTCAATATGGAAATATTGGAGATAAAAGGGCTTAACTTAGAATGATAAAACTATCAACATGAGCCAAATGTAACAAGTATAGATATAAACCCCCAAACCAAATTCAGAAACATGAGGCACATTTAAGAGAAAAATCGTAAAACTCTGAAAATTATAAGGAATATCAGTTATAATATAGGAGTTTTGAAAAACACAATACATCAAATGCACAACTGAATATTCATAGAAATATTGTGTTCAACAATATGACTCACATTCTTCTTAAAAATGAAACTTATGTATAAATTAAACATTTGATAGGACACAAAATGAGAATCAGTAATTTAAGATTGAAAGACTGAAATTATTCTAAAGGATATCCTTCACAGAAAGAAGTCAGAAATGAAAACAAAAAAAGCAATCTAAGAAATTATTAGATGCTTGATAATTTCAAAACATGACTTAAAATCATAGGTAAAAGAACTAACTGGAGTAGAAATTTAAAATTATTTTCAATATACCGCAAAAGAAAATGAATGCTAAATTTTTTTTTTTTTGCCAAGAGCCAAGCCTCTACTTCATAGCTACATACAATATTGAGCTCTCCTATGAGATATACTAAAAGGCTGCTAATTAGTAAGCCAATTATCCACTTTGAGAAAACAAAATTTAAAAAGGAAATTAAATTCAAGGATGGACAGAAGAAATTCCTAGTGGCCTATGTAAAATAGAAGGTAAATAGTAGAAGAATGTCTGAACCTAGCAGGACAAAACAAAGAAGTAAACAACAGCAAATGACACCGCAATTAAGAGGAATTTATCCCAAGAATACCAAGTTACTTCTAAACCTAATATCAGTGCCATGCTGTAGATGAATAGAAGAATAAAATTGTGGTCAGCTCAATAAATGCAGGAAAATAGCCATTGACAGACTCAACTGATTGAATAAAGTCATCACACAGACTTTCTAGAAAGGATAAAAGATAAAAAGCATGATACTTAAAGGCAATTGCTGAATGTTGCCCATCTGAGGTGGGGAACATTAGAATGGTGTCATTTTACACCAACAATATTTTTTTAAAATAAAGTGTTGGCATTTATTAGGGAAATGCAAACCAAAATTAGAAAGTGAACTTACATCCAATAAAATGAGACAAAAAGAGGAAGAAGTTAAAAACGAAAGTGCTGGCAAGGTGAGAAAGATGTGGAGATACTGTGATTCTCAAAGTTAGTTGGCAGGAATTAACACAGTGGTGGCACACGCCTTTGATCTCAGCACTTGGGAGGCAGAGGCAAGTGAATCTCTGTGAGTTCAAGTCCAGTCTAGTCTACGGAGAGAGTTCAAGGACAGCCAAGGCTAAACATAGAAACCCTGTCAACAACAACAAAAAATAAATAAATAAAAAATAAAAAATAAAAATCCAATCAAACAAACAAGGATATGTGGAAAATACAGAATATCTATATAATTCAGTGATTCTCCTCTTGGCTATTTATGTAATGAAATTGAAATCAGAACCTTTCAAAGAGAAAATTATGCCATTGTAATCCTGGCAGCCTTATTCACAAGTGTCTAATATTTTAAGTTGTGCTGAAACTTAAATTTTCATTTATTTGGATAGATATTTTGGATATACCTTGAGATTGTTTAAGAAGAAGGTAGAAACTACTGAAGTCCATTTGAAACTAATTAGGTTACATTGTTCTTCGAGTCTTCTGTTTTCTTGGTAATCAATAGCACAGATTCCATACACTATAGGAAGCAGAGTACAGGGACTGGCCTGGCACTAATTTGCATATTTCTTCCTACATTTCCTTTAGTATTTAATTCCTGTCTTTGGAAATTTTGCTGGATGGATATGTTTCTGTTTTCCTAAAAGAGGGATCTTCCTTAGAATAAAAGATTTTTTGGGGGGTTAGGTAACATTTTTATCCAGAAAATATTTGCATGGTATTTGCAGAACTGTTCTAGGTCTCAATTCACATTTCATAGTTAATAAAAAACAAAACAAGTAACAACAACAAGAAGAAAAACCCAATTTGTTTTTTTATCATAATGCATGTAATTGGATCTCTTTTCAAATTTGTTATGGCAATTTGTCTTCCCAAGTACTTTGCAGCATATAATATATTTTCCTTCAACCTAATTATTGACAAAGCATAATTTCCATTTGAGACTTTTCTGTTTCTTATGATTTTGGTCCAGTTTGATCTCTGTTCACCCACTAGATTCTTCTTTGTTCGTCATCGTCATTGTTAACGCTTATGTGTACACGTTTGTTCGAGTTGCTGTTCATGCTGTGGTGCATATGTGAAGGTCAGAGGCTAGTTAAGTGGACTTTTTCTCTTCCCTTCCATATTTATGCCGGTTCCAGGGATTGAACTCAGGTCTTTAGACTTGTGCAGCAGGTGTTTCTACTTGCGGAGCCATCTATCCTGATCCAACTCCTTAGTTTTAGAAAATTAGATATATATTTCCATTTGTTATTTTAGTAACATTATCATTTTACTTTTTCTTAAGTAAATTCCTTAGTGCTTTGTTCAAGGTTTACAATTAACATTAACTTAGAAAATGCTACTCGGAATTGATGGGGAATAAAAACCGGGATTAAAAAAGGGATTTCTTTGATAAAGCTTTGTTTTTTTCTCCTTTCTTCTGTGATTACTATTAATCAAAGAATATCTTCACATATGTGCATAAACCAGTTGAATAATTGTTTCTTTACATAGTACTTTATAACTTACACAAAATAAGGAAGATAGTAAATAAAATCATATTCATAGCTGTGGCCCCAGACTTGCACAAAGAACTATAGGCAACTGAGGAACAGCTGGGAAAGGAAGAGGAAGAGCACACCCATTGGTCATCCAGTATCAAGTGTTCAGTCCTGAAAGCATATATGTAATTAACAGTATAACTGAATAGGTTATGTGTGTGTATGTGTGCATACGTGTTTGTATGCATGTGCATGTGAGCATACAGTAACAGTGAAAAAAAAAGGTCTCATGAATTTGAAAGAGAGCAAAGAGAGGTATCTGAAAGGGTTGGGAGGGAAGGAAGGAAGTAATTAAATTACAAGTTAAAAAATATCAAAGTCCAGTCATTATGTATAATGATTAAAGTATGAAAATGAGGATATTAATCATCTAAAATTACATTAATAGCATTTTATGTCATTACCCTATTGCTACTCTTCATTTGATTATATGGAAATAACTTATCATGTGATAACTTGATAACTAATGTTAGCCTAAGGATGGCCTGTAATACTTCTTGTAGAGCTTGTCTGCTAGAAAGCAAAGAATTTACAGGACACATATACACCTCATGCATAGAAAATTTAGGAATGATTTATTTCTGTTTTAATTTTTGCAATGTACCTTTACTGAATTACAGAATATTTGATTGGTTTTTTTTTTTTCTTTCAACACTTTAAATGGCCTGTTGCTTTTTGATCTGTGATTCCTAAAAAGATATTGTATTTGCTTATTTGCAAAGATCCCCCTCATGTGATGACTTGCATTGCCTTTGCTGCTTTCTGGAGTCTTTGTCTCTGACAATTATCAGTTTAATTGTGATCTTATAATCCTTTGGGGTTTTACCCAAATTGGAATCTGTTGAGAATTTTCGATGTCTTCACTAACTTAAAAAGAAAAAAAATAAATCATAGTTCACTCAAATATTTTTCTTTCTCTCCTTTCATTCATATTTTGGGTATTGTGTGGATGTGGATGTGAGGGAGTCAGAGGCTAAATGGGGTGGTGTTCCTCAGGTGGCTTTGTCTACTCCCAACCGATGGCGCTATTTCCCTCCCCCTTCTCTCCCTCCATTCTAGGCTGTGGGCAGACAGGTCAGGTGTGACAATTCCTTGTGCAGACTTTCTGAGGGATCTTCCAAACCTTTTTGTTCCCTTACTGGATGTCAGTGTGGATCTTACCAAAACTGCCATGGAGCTGAAGTGTGAAAGATGAAAATCGGACACGGTAAGTCCCCACTGTTTATTTTCTGATACCAGGAGTAATCTGTTTTCACTTAAAAACACCAAAAAGACAGCTAATATGGAACATCTCCAGAGTTCTTAAACAATATGAATGAATGGAAAAAAATCTCAATGATGGGGTTTATGATTAAAAGGTGTATATCTATAAGAAAACAATGCAGAATTAGCCCCAAATGAAGTGGAGGATAAAATAATTTTATGTAGTTATAAAAATACTTCAGAGTATACATTGGAGCTGGCTTTACAGGCAGTTGGTTACTCCAATAACTAATCTCTTGACTAAAGGAATATGGGTTTTATCTAGATACAGGAAAGGTTATTTATTAGTTTAGAATCGCTTGGAGACATTAATAAAGGGATTGAAGGGAAGAGAACATTTGATCCATTACATGGATATTTTTCTGGTGTGTACGTTGTGAAGGATCTCACTGGAGAAGGATGGGTCACAGGACCCGACGTGCCAGGGATTCCGACTTTGCTTGCTGATAACTTATTGGGTAGGCATCAGCACTTTAAAAATAACTCCCAGAGCAGAGCGTCCTGCCTTTGTTGTGGCATGACAATTGGTGAGATAGCTTTAAGTGGTCATGATAGCAGAGCTGGTGAACCAACGAATGCCTCACCGAGATTAAAAAAGCATTGCTACCCATAGAAGCCTTAATTTTGTAAACATCCTGGACAAGACAGAAGAGTGGTGAGAAAAGTAGACAATAATCAACCTGCAAAACTTTTCTTCTGACTTAGGGAAAATGACAGCCTTGGAGCAGAAAAATAATTCATCAAAATACAGTCAAATATGGTGACTAGTAAGCCTTGCCTCCAGGAATTGAGGCAGGAGGACTGAAAGTTCAAGGCCAGCCTGGGCTACAAGATGGACAATGTCTCAGGGGAAATATAGGGAAGGGGAGAGAAGAGGAGAAGAGGGAAAGAAAGAAGGAATGAAGAAGAGAAAATCAAAACTGGAGAGATGGCTCAGTGGTTAAGAGCATTGCCTATTCTTCCAAAGGTCCTGAGTTCATTTCCCGGCAACCACATGGTGGCTCACAACCATCTGTAATGACGTCTGGTGCCCTCTTTGGTCTGCAGACATATAGACAGAATATTGTATACATAATAAATAAATAAATAAATAAATAATTTTTTTTAAAAAGACAGTCTTTCAGTCATCTGTGAACTAAAACTGAGCTTGGTGTCAGCATACCATGATGTACACCACCCAGCAGCCTTCCAGATTCTCTCCTGAACCTCTCCAGAGGATATTCTCAGATCTGGCATTGAGAAACCATAGCTTACTCTCCACAAAGTGTAATAATATTCAGGCAGACATACTCTAACACTGTTGCAACAAGACTTAGATTGTCTCATTGTAGTATAGCATGAGGATACTTGACAGCAAGTAACGGTGCTCATAACATCACAGATGAGACATTTAGAGCAAACACAGGAAGCTCAGCCTCCACAAAAGAGTTCATCATCTCCTTTTTTCTGTTCAAATTCGTCACCCAGATAAAACCGGAAAACTTGTTGGTCAGGTTTCTTAAAGGCCTAGGTTTGGGATTAGAAAGAGTGAGTCTTAACTATCTGCCTTTCCACCCTCTTCATGTTTAGTCTTTAGCTATCTCTTGTAGTTTCTTCAATTGTTAAGTGGTATCAATGAGGGGTACACTATTTACATATTCCAGTGACTAGAGGTTTACCTCGTACTGTTTCTCTCCTGGGTGGTCATATCAATTAGAAATAATAACTTAGTCTTATGTCTGGAGCATACTAACTTTCAAGAAATAATAGTATCCTGCCATTATTATCATTTTTATATTCATGAATCCCAATGGATAAACTATGAGGTATCAAATTGGCCACATCCATGAGGTGTTCTTTGATTTCACCCAATTTTTTACCAATTAAGAAAAACACATCCCATTCTTTGAACATGATTGTTGTTTTCCTGCATCAGCCTGACTATATGCCTAACAAGAATCCGACATGGTGTTATGATTTATTTATATTACTTGACTTAAACTTCCATGACCATACAGAATGACTGTGAGGGCTGAGTTTTGCTTTGGGAATTAGCAGATTAAACAATGCAGCCCCTTAATTCCTATCAATAAACAGAAGTGTGGGGAGTGAGGACATTTTCACCAGCTGAGTGATATTATGGCGATCTGGCTCTTCCTATGTTTTCACTTTCTTATTTCATGGAATCGCATTGTCTTTGTGCATTGTCATCACGAGACCTGGGGATCTGAGCCACAAACCTCTCCATAGGAGCATTCTAGAAAACAGAAGAATGAAGATAAACATGGAAAAAATTTCTCTCTCTCTCTCTCTCTCTCTCTCTCTCTCTCTCTCTCTCTCTCTCTGTGTGTGTGTGTGTGTGTGTGTGTGTGTGTGTGTATTTGCCCATGTGAATACATGTGGAGACCAGTGGTTGGGGTTGGTATTGCATATTTTCTTTGTCAAACTGATCTTACTTTTTTATTTTAAGGTGAAGATTTTCACTGAACCTGGGGGCTCACCATGTCAGCCAAATTAGGCGAGCAATGAGCAGCAAGGTCTGCTTGTCTCTACTTTTTTTTTTTTTTTTTTTTTTTTGTGGACATACAGACACGTACTTCAGTGCCTGTCTCTTCCTTAGCTGTTGGGGATGCAAACCCCTGTGATCTTGTTGGTACGGCAAGCACTTTTCTCATGGTGCAATCTCTCCAATCCCAAGGATATGTTCTTTCCGGCATCCTAAACCCTGAGTCGGCTCTCTCTCTAGTCCAGTTTTTCATAATTGAATTTCATATGCAATCTGCATGAGACTTCTGGGTTAAAGAGAGTAAGATTGCTAAATATGATTATTCTTTTGGGTTATTATATCACCGTGCAATCTACACTGGGCTTCTCCTCGAAAGGAAGAGAAGAAAATGCTTTTTGGGTTGTCACAATGAATGAGGAGCAAAAGCTTGTGATGAGCCCTTTCCTGGAAAGATTATATTCTCTGTAGCAAGGATGTCAAGACACTCTCTTGGGTATCAAGTAGGAAAAAGAAAGTCCCCAAAGGCCAGTATGTTTGATTATTTTTCTGACCTACAGACAGCAGTGGCCTCTGCTGGCACCAGGAGGGCCCTCGTCCTAGGATGAGGAGCACTCTATGCTCCATTTTACTTTTCCTAGCTGCATTTTCCTCCATGTATTCTGACCTCTCTTTAAGACATCCCTTTTCAAGCACTACAATGGTGATTTCCCATAAGTATTTAGGTTATAGAGAAAGATGTTCAAATCATAAATGTTTTTGACAAGGATTCGTGTAGGTCCCCAACCTCATTAGAGGGGCATCTCTGTGTAATGGATAGTGGTTAATGCAGAAACACACCACTGGCCATAATGCAGAGAATTTGTAACAACAGACTGCTGAGCTATAAACGGGGTCTCTGTATCACTCCTTGGCTTGAGTACAATCTCTGAATGGGTAGTTACAAGGATTGTGAGATCCAGAGAAAGACACTGGTTTGTGTGGCTGACATAACAACTGCCCTCATGGACTCATGGCAACCATGATTGCCAACACAAGACCCACACGAGGGCAAGCCAGTACACATTCTATGTAGGAGATAGGGACCTAAGTGCCTTCCCATAATGCCAAAGATAAGGCTGATTGTTTCTAGGGAAGAGAAAGTCATTTTTCTTTTAAGGCGTGGTCTCTGGTAGGTTGACTACTCTCCAACAGATGACTGCACATCCCTGAGTTTTGGGGCAGCACTGGATATGTTACAAAAAAAGGGGGGGTATATAAAGGTGAAGCATGGTGTAGGGAAGGGAGAGTGGATCTAGGTGGAGCTGGGGAGAGAAGTTTATAGCTAAAATGTTTGTGTGGAGTTCTTAAAGAATAAAGTCATTATAATAAAAAATAAAACACTTCTCACCAAACCACCACCTTCCATCAACACCTTTGATCGATCTGATGCCTTGGAATGAGAAATCTATTTCCACAAAAAAGGTTATACATTTTGTCTGACTCCTTGGTGTATCGAATGGCACGCATGGCATTTTTCACCTCTCTGCCCTTCCCATGGCACTTCTTTTAAATTAATTCTGGTAGTGTTCTCTGCTGGTACTTTCACGAAATGGTGAGAGATGCTTCCTTCCCCTGGTCTGCTCTGTGCGTTTGGCTCTGGGTTTCTGTGCTTAGCTCTGCATTGTGTCTTTCACACCAGGATTCTGGAAAAGGATAAAAGCTGGCCACGTTCTCTTTTTGTTGTTGGTTTTGAGTCTTGAGAAAACAACATGTACCATGTCACATTTGCCCATGGCAATAAGAATTGATTGGCTATAGACAGTGGCCGATAATAGATTGAAGGGAGGAATCGAGCAGCTGGCAAGCAGGAATGTTGAAATTCTGCTGGCGACCTGGATGTCTCAGCTCTGTGGGAAGTTGAAAAGTAAGAAATTTTTGCTCCTAATGACGTATCAGTCTATGAGCACACATACACACACAGAGACACAAACACACACACACACACACACACACACACACACACACACGCAGCTTGATTTTTTCCAAATTAAAGACCATTGGAAATATCTTACCTATTTCTGTAGAAATCTGTAATTGCCTCACAAAAATGAGGTCTATTTGTGTGGGTCTCTGTCTCTATCTCTATCCATCACCAGATGAAGATTCTATGATGATATGCAAGATATTCGTCAGTATTGCTCTAGGATAGGGTCATTTCAGGTTCCCAAACCTCAGCTGCCCAAGGAACTAACTGGGAACCTCATCTTGGGCACTTGGGAGCCCCTCTAGGGTCAAGTCTCTTGCCCACCCTAAAGTGGCTCCCTTAACTAAGAATTGTGGTTCCGTGCTCCCCTATCCACCTTTCCTTTATTCCATTTCTCCTGTTTCCCCAGGTCCCCCCTCCCTCCCTTCTACCTTTTCTCTCCCCATCTCCTGGACTGAGCTCCCAAGGTCCCAATGAGGAGCAGAAGGAGGGAGAACATGAGCAAAGAAGTCTGGACCACCAGGCGTGCACCCACCCACTGAGACAGTGGAGCTGATCTACGGGGAGCTCACCAAGGCCAGCTGGACTGTGACTGAAAAAGCATGGGATAAAACTGGACTCTCTGAGCATGGCGAACAATGAGGGCTGATGAGACACCAAGGACAATGGCACGGGGCTTTGATCCTACTTAATGTGCTGGCTTGGTGGGAGCCTAGCCAGTTTGGATGTTCACCCTCCTAGATATGGACGGAGGAGGGAGGACCTAGGACTTACCACAGGGCAGGGAACCTGGACTGCTCTGTGGACTAGAGAGGGAGGGGGAGAGGAGTGGGGGGAGGGGGAGAAGGGTGGGAGGAGGGGGAGAAGGGTGGTAGGAGGGGGAGGGAAATGGGAGGCTGGGAGGAGGTGGAAACTTGTTTTTTTGTCTATGGTTTTTTTTTTCTTCTTTTCTCAATTAAAAAAAAATGAGGTCTATTAATCTGCACAGCTTCAAAAGCTTTTTGTGTCTGTCTGACATCCCTCACTGTGGGTGTTTTCTATTGTTTGTTTGTTCATGTTTTAAATGCTCAAATCAATGTTAGCTCTTATCTTGAATTTTTAGGATCTTTTCTAATGTATTATGTATCAATAAATTCTGCTCTTATACAAAATCAATTTAGATGATCTAGGTATAAAGCTAATTTTTTAACTAAATCACTTTCCTAGTTTTTAAAAATTTCCTTTGGGATTTGTAATGTTTTACATTACCTAAATCAAAAGAATCTCAATTCTAATCCTAAAAATTCAATCCTATTCCTTATTTCTTCTTTCACTCAAACATTCCATTCTCCAAGCATAGCAAACAAGCCAATCCAATCTGGAGAAGAACAAAAAGTTATTAAACTTGAACTAGTACAATGTAATGTATGAAGAAATATTAAATATAATAGATGTAAACAAATTGAGGTTTTCCTTCCTTATATTCTAATTTTTCCGATTCTTAATTGTCCAAAATTATAAATGTTCTGAACTTAAGGTCTGAACATTCATATTTTACATTCCTTAATTTGATAATAAAACATTTAGACGAAATAAACAAAAAAAAAATAAATCAAAAAGTCTAGTTTCTTACATCTCCTTCACAGGACTTTTACATTTTTTTTTTGTTATTCAATGGAAAATTTAATATGGCTACAGTAGATTTGTCAGCATCTCATAGAAAGCAACATATATACATAACTAAAACGGTTATTTAATAAAGTAATTTGGCATTTTCATTAGATTTAGGCTACTGTGAAACAAATATATGCAATGAGGTCATTCTGTCTAGACTATCTCTATTTAATTTTCTTACCCCAAATCAAACAAATTACTTATCTATAGATCTAGGTTCGGTCAAAATATCCAATATGGTTGGTTGCACCTGGGTGTTGTGACTCCTACATGATCACATAATTTAGCTTCATTTATACCCTGTCATCTTTGTTAGATATTTGATTTACTTCTGATAATACAACTTTGGTTGATAAAGTTATAAATTTTCTTTGACATCTGTGCCAATATATTGTGTTACTCTTCTGAAACAACTGAATATATATATATATATATATATATATATATATATAATTATACAAATATAATATATATTATATATCCTATTCATTTGTATATATATATATATATACACACACACACACAAAATTTTTAAACAAGATAGAAGCTTGGATAGCAATACATATAATTGTTAATATTTGTTCACAATATTAATACTTTGATGTAGATATTAAAAATTCATGAAATAATACAAATTTGGGCTTTAAAAATAACACTTAAGTGAAAAATGTTGATTTTACAAATGATGTAAATAGTTATGTATCTTAATAACCATATTTTTTGCCTTTATTCTATAGTAAAAGCTATCAGTCTCTGCTGTTGTCAGGAATTGTTGACATTTGCTCCTGACACATTTTAATGAAGTCATAAATTTAACATTTTTCTGCTTTTAGGGAATGACTAAGGTGTTTTGTTTTGTTTTGTTTTGTTTTCCACAAAGGAGGTTACGGCCAGAAATTCATGCAACCCATAGTGAAAGAGTTCAATTTTGTGAAAAACATTCCTAAGAGTTCGTTGAAAGCTGTGTGAAAAGGCAGAACTCTCAACACTGATTCTCTTCCAGACTGAAGGTTGGGGCTGATGTTCACGTTGCTCTGAATCCTTGAATGGCTTTCTTTGCTGTTTGAGACTTTCTTGTTGGGAGGGTTTCACAGCCATTTTCATTTAGGGTTTTCCTAAATGAGCTGAGTGGGCTCATGCTTCTGAAAAATACAATCAAATCTCGGTTCCTTGTGACTTTGAAAGACAACTGTGTTCACCTGATTTTGTCTATCTCAGCAAGAGCAGAGATAGATACCGTATTTCATTTATTTTTGTTAGCATTAGCTTCTCTGGAAAGGGAAATGTTCTGGCCGTGGGCTCTTCTCAGTTGTGTCTGAATTGCCTAGCCTTTCAGGTCTGCACAGCCTTATTAAGCATTTGCTTCCTCTTCTTGATGGTAGTTACAATTTTGGCAAGTTTTGACATTTTCCAAATAGATATAGGTGTAATAGGAATGGAAATATACTCAGTGTTTTCCTTACTTATGGATAGTTAAGGCTTTCCCTGTGTTTGTCATAATTGAATGAAATGTTTTAAAACAATTAAATATAAGTCTATTTCATTTTAGCTAAAACTTGCACTTAAATATCTATGTAAATACGTAGACGCTTCATGAAAACTCAGACTTCGATGAGAAGATTGGAATGGTAGTTTGTTGGGCTATCACCTAATCTGGATTTTATAGTTGTTGAAGCAAATACGCTTTTATTTATTGTGACACTAAGTAGTCCTCTGCTAAACAGCAATTTAATTTGTGAGAATCCATCAAATTAAAATGGTTCTCCATTGTTTTTCTTTAGTAGGAGATTTGTTGATTGACGGCCACCCTTTTGTTTCCTTAGTAAGGTGGGAATGATAAGATACAGACAACAGTAAAATGCTTGGAACCCCAAAAGGACACTCCTTACTATTTATTCCAAAAGAGGGCAGCACAAGTCTGGTTTATATACATCTGATGTGTATTTATATCTTTTGATCAGTGATTTTTCTTCTTTTTTTTCTGAGAAACCCATTCGTGTGATAATATCATATATTCTTTTCCCCTGCTAAAATATAAAAGGAAAATAAACATATGACAAAGGACGGAGACTTGTGAAAATATTCAGCAGAAAATTAAAAAAAAAACCATATGCTTGCTAACACATGAAATGTAAAATTAACAAAGGACAAAAATCCCTCAATGCTATGATTTTCTTTATTACAGTAATAACATCTAACTAAAACTGAAATAAATATTTTATTTTGTTTTCTGCATTTTCAGATCATAAAATAAATAGTCCCTGAAAATACAATCTGGCTATAAAAGAGTTCCATGTTTTTCACTAGGGTGAATATAATTTTTTGCAAATTTTTATAATGAAAAAAATGAAGAAAAGTTTTTAAGTGGCAGGTCCATTCTCAATTCCATCCCAGTTCTAAGTGCTGGGATTCTGGAGAGGAAGGTGTGCAGTTCAGTGGCCCTTGTGCATCTGCACTTTGTTGAGCTTCTTCGAAAAGCAAAATCCAGACCTGACCTGATGCCCAAGGCGGAAGCAGCAGGTACTTTTCAGTTTTCCTTGCACACAGTGTACTCCAAACCCCTGTCCTTCAGATACATGAAGAGCTGTCCTCTTCTTCTGTAGAATGTCTAATTAATGGCTGATTAAGGGCTCATTAAAAATATCATGCATTTTTTTTTACAACTTCTCTCATTTTCTTCTTTCTCACTCTGTGCCAAGGGCTCAGCGTTATGTCTCATTTAGCGTCATGTTTTTCTATATACTTTCTTAAGAAAGACTAAAAATATGCATGTCTTTTGAGAGGTTCACCATCCTGCGTTCCTTCTTTTGAGACACATCCAGCTTTGTAGATTGAAAATTTTGTCATTAATTAGTAGATTTCTGATGTCAACAATCATAAGACTCCCAGAGGGTCTGGCAGTATGGGCGTTGGAGCATCACAGTCGGCCTGGATCTTCAAACAAGAACATGTACATTAATCCCGAGGCAACTAGATATGAATACAGCTAAGCCCAGCAGCCTTGGCTACAGCACACGCTGAGTTTCAGTCCAGTTGTGGGTAGAGAGCTCAGGGCATTTGCTAAGTTCCTGCACTATCACTGTCATGGTTGGAATAGGAATGCCTTCCACCTTAGGCTCATAGGTTTGAATGCTTGGTTAATAGGGAGTGTCAGCATTAGGAGGTGTGGCCTGATTGGAGGAAGTGTGTCACTGGGGGTGGGCTTTGGAGCTTCAAATGATGGTGCTAGGTCAGTGTCTCTCTTTTACTTCTGCCTGCAGTCTGGATGTAGAACCCTGAACTACCTCTTTATTAACATACCGCAGAAACTGTAAGGCAGCCCCAATTAAATCTTTTCCTTCTTGAGAGCTGCCTTGGCCGTGCATGTCTCTCCACAGCCACAGAACATTAACTGAGTCAACCACTGAGCTGCTCTTTGGACTTTAATAAATTGTCAAGTGTGGTAAAAGCGCATGTGACTCACCTTTCAGAAAGTGGCAGACAGCAGAGACTAACTCTATGAACTAAATGTCGCTCCTAACTTACTTCCATTTTGCGACAAGGAACCTTGAAGCCCTGGGTTCAGTAACTGGTTCAATGACATAGAAAGAACACAACAGATGCTGTCCATACGGTTTTGGGGGTCTAGTACTTTCCTATGTCTCCCATTTCTTCTTTATCTCTATTTTCTCTGCTAAAGTATCATCTTCCCTTGTTAGTCTTCAGTACTTACAATCTGAACAATGTCACTTTAAATTCCTTGGCTACAGCCTGCTGAGGAGGGAAAATGAGTTTGACCCTTTGTATAAACTTGGTGCCCTATTTTCAAGCATAACAATATCTCACAAATCTCTCAAGACTTCTCAGCCTCAACAAGTCACAGAAAGAATGTATTTCCTCATTGCCATCAATACTCTTCTTTCATGTTCCCTATTTATAACATTCCCCATTCATCAATCCGCTAAGTAACAGGTAGCTGTGGCTATTACTAATTCTTCTCAAAAATCGCCTTTGATTATCAACTCTCTTTTTCTCTTTTTGAAAGAGTCATCCACATATCATAGGCTACTCTCAAATTCGCTATGTAGCTAAAGGTTTCATTTAACTTCTGATTGTCATGACTGTTAAAATATGTTATATGCATATGTAAATTGTTATTTAAAAATTCTTACTAAAGGGGCTGAAGAGATGGCTCAGAGGTTAAGAGCACTGGCTGCTCTTCCAGAGGTCTCGAGTTCAATTCCCAGCAACCACATGGTGGCTCTCAACTATCTGTAATGAGATCTGGTGTCCTCTTCCTGACTGTAGGCATCCAAGCAAACAAAATAATGTATACATAATAAATAAAAAAAATCTAAAAAAAATCTTACTAAAAAGAGAAAGCATAAAAAATATTCAAGTGAATTTTAACAAAGATCCAGTTAGTGTCTGTTTGAATCAGATGCCCCCCATAAATCTCTGGTATTTGAATTCTTGGTCTATAGTTAGTATGTCTGTAGAAAGGATTAGAAAATGAATGTGTCCTTGGTGGAGAGGTGTGTCACTTGGGGGTGTGTCTGAGATTTCAACAGCTTCCCTCCATCCCCAGTGTCTCAGCCGTCTGATTAAGTTTGTAAATGTAAGTTATCAGTGGTTTCTGTCACTATGCCCTTTTCTCTGCCATCATGGACTCTATGAGCACTTTGGAACAATAAGCCAATTCAATATTTTTCAATAATATGTTGCTTTGGTCATTGCATTTTACCACAGTATTAGAAAAATAACTAAGACAGCACAAATATTCAAAACATGCTTATTGAATATGTAAGTTTTGCTTGAAACACGTCCAACAATAATGCTTTAGTGTTCCAGGAGATATAATAATAATAAAAGCACTTTGTCATCATGCCAATACCAGTGACATAAACTTCATTCTTCTAGGACACAGAAGACCTTTCTTTCTGTGGTGAATTCTGAATCTTCTCCCAGATTTCAGGCTCTCACCTAACACTTCTTTTCCTTCTTCTCCGGGTGTCATAGTCTTTTTTGTCTCTGGATCCTGTTTTGTGACGTTTCCTTTTTTAGGTCTGCTATTGTCTTCCTGATTAAAAAAAAAATCATCTTCTTATCACTACAAAAGTTTCATGACACCTTTAGGGAAAATTAGTAAGGTTTACTTAAACTGTGCTAACTGTAGGCATCCTATCTGCCATTGTAGAGTCGTTTTTCTTTAATGTTTACTAATTTATAAAGGGGAATCATAAACATTCAGTTTGATGACATTTGTTATTTTGATCCTAGAAACATTCAATATTCATGTTACCTGTCTTTTAAAACATAGGTCCTGTTAAATTTTGTCAAAAGCATTCAGATAAAATTGTAATTATAAAATTTTATTTTCTTTTGTTTCACAACCATTTTGACAAAATATAACTTTTAGATTAAAATAAAAAAATGTCTTGTACTTGTAAAAACTTATTTTCTGAAAACACACTTATGTAATAATGCTAGGTTACCATTTACTCCTTGTGAACAGAGGACTGGATGAGGTTATTCACAACCTGTTTAGCTGGTGAGGGAAAGAAGTTTTAAGAAAACAAAGCCATTTTGTTCATGAAGCCCAGATTTTCTGAATCTGCTTTGGAGTATAAGTCAAGTAGTCACTGAACTGCAGGGAATTCATTTCTGTTACTAAGCAAAGGCTTTACTGATCAGTTCTTAAAGCCCCATGACTGAACATCTACAAAATTACATGAGGGTTTTAGTTTCTAATCCAAAAACTATTCTCTGGTCTCTGTATGTTGGACTCTATTTTTTTCCTTAAGACATTTAAAATTTATAAACATAACCAAACATATTATTTCCTTCTTTTGTACCCTATAATATGACTGGCACTGTAGTGTCCATACTCTTGAAAATGTAGGATTGATGAAAAACAGAAATGAGAAGCTCTCCATACACTGTAAATAAATGTTTCGGAAGAGACTGAAGCATTTGACCATTTCACAGAAAAAACACTTGTCGAGAATCCACAGATTCTGAGTGAGAAAGAGGAGTCTCATTTTAGACACAGTGTCTTGCAAGATTTTATTTTAAGACATTGGATGCTGTTTATTCTTACTTGAGATTTCCTTTGATTAGATCTGAATAAGTGCACACACTAGTTCCTCCTGAGGCTAACTATGTAGCTGGATGTCCCTTGCATGGGGAATCTTGAACGTTTGCAGAGGTATTTTGTCAGCAGTTTTTTGTGCTCTCCAAAAGATCAGTGTCTAATGGGATTACGCTGGATAATCAAATAACAAACTGAGACCTGCGTACACAGTTTGGTGTTCACGCAGTACTTCCTTGATGAATATAAATGACAACTGTCTTTGGTTAGGGGCAGAAGTCACTGTGCTATTCTGTGTGGCATTTCTGCTAAGTCAGCACCTTGTCTTGAACTTGAGACACAGCTGGATGGATGGAGTAATAGGAGACAAAGATGCACAGTGTTCTTTGCTTTACTGGACTAGAAAATACCACATTTTATTTTCAGCAGCAGCAGGTATGGAAAAGGTGTGGACTTGCATTCCAAAGCTTGCCTGATTTTTCCATCAAAAGTTATATGTGCTAATGTAGCTTGTGCTTAGTCTGTTGAACTTGTATTCTGTCTTTGCTAAGACATTTTTCTTCTGTGAAAATGATTATTTGTGGACTGCTGTTTTACTATTATACTGTAGGCTTGAAGTCATTTAAATCATAAGTTAAAAAAATTCATCAATTCACCTCATGGAGTTAACATGTATTGCTTTATTTGCATGTGCATATACATGTATTTACAATACAGAATAGCTTAAGAAGGTACTTACACTCTTTTTCACTAGGCCTGAAGCTTGATTTTATTTTTGCAGTTGGGAAGGAGGTTGAGTTGGGGTCTCACTCCTTACTTCAGACTGGAGTGAACTTCATTACATATCATAGGGTTGTCTTGGAGTCATAGCTGTCCCTCTGCCTCAGCTTCCTGGGTGCAGAGTCTACAACACCATACCTCCTTTTGTTTGTTTTTAATGACAATATTGTAGTTCCTTTTGAAGTATCAAGAGTAAGGCCCAGGGCTTTCTCCCACTTGGCAAGGGCTCTTTAAGAAGTACTTAGAAATGGTATGAATGGAATTCATGTTTCATTAGGAATGTAGGTAGTTTAGGTGTTTGTCAATTTACTATAAATGTCATCCCTGAAATATAAAAAGTCTTGACAAATCTTTCTATATTTTTACTCTTTACTAATCAAAAATATTGGTTATCGATACACTTTTCATGCATTATTGTGTCTTGAGGTGAATCTGTTTTGTTTTTTTTATAAAAAATAATAAAAATCTACTGCACCAAGTGAACCATATTGGTTTGACAACCTGTGAACCAGTCACTCATTTAATATCCATAATATAAACAAACATTCTCCAAGGTTATTCAGGAACCTCCAGGGCTCATGAGACCTTGAAAAATAATGTGCTTTGACAGGGCATCTTAGAGTCAAGAGAAGGGTCCTCCAGAGCTCAGCTTAGGGAGAGTTCCTGTGCTGTTGTTATCAAAACTCTAAATAATATAAAATTATTACTGTAGTTAATACATGGCACATAGAATTACTGTTTGAGAGATTAGCCCCTCATTTCACTTTTAATCTGGCTATTGTCAAAAGAAAAGTTTAAAAGACAAAAGAAATGATATTTTACATATGCAGCTCCTAAAATCTTATTTAAAAATGCTCTCTATAATACTAATATACTTACATATACATTTTCTAGTTGTGGTGGTTTGAATGAGAATGACCCCCATAGGCTTATAAATTCAAATGCTTAGTTACCAGGGAGTGGAACCTTTGGAAAAGATTAGAAGGATTAGGAGGTGTGGCTGTGTTGCAAGAAGTGTGGCCTTGTTGGAGGAAGTGTGTCACTGTGAGTGGGCTTTGAGGTTTCAAAAGCACACATCAGATCTCTGTTTTCTCTCTCTCTTTTCCAGTTGCTTGCAAATGAAGATGTAGCACTCTCAGCAACTTCCCCAGCACCATGTCTGCCTGATGCTGCCATGCTCTCACGATGTTGATAAGGGACTAAGTGTCTTAAACTGTAAACAACCCCCTAATTAAATGTTTTTGTAAGAATGGTGTCTCTTCACAGTAATAGAGCAGTGACTAAGATCCTGGCATATCAAATAGATTATTGTGATTACTTGCTAAAACCCAATACATAGTTACAAAAGCCAAGGTGGACTTTTTCTTTTCACTAGCTTTGGCTGCACACCAGCCTATGGACCTTCTGAGAATCCTCAGTTAGATGACACTAAGAGGTCCCAATGAGTGATTCAAAGGTAAAGTCACACTTAGTTTTTGTAATTTTATTCAGCAATAGAAATTTCTTTAATATAAAGAGAAACCCACATATTTCATGTAACTTTTGTAATAAAGTACTATAAACCAATTCTTGAGTACAAGTTTTTTTTTGAGATAGGCTCTCATTTTGCTGTCCAGTTGTGTTAAAACTCACTATGTGGCACAGGGTAGCTTCAAACTCACCTTCATCCTCCTTGTTAATACATTTCAGTTAGACTCAGTCCTGAATAAGATACCCCCAAATAATGGGGACACAGAGCCCCAACTAACATCTCTCACCACAAAATGAAATCGCTAGTGCCAGAAATAGGTTACATCTAATTAAGTTGTCGGCCTAAGGCTCCCCATGGAAACCCCAATACAACCCAGGCTATGATCAAGGGAATTTGCTGCTCTCCACAAAATGATGATAAGGCTCTGTTGCTGAAGACAACACCTACATAACTCTTTGAGCCAGAGAAGTTGAGGTGGTACAGGTGGCACATACCTGGAACCCTCAGTCCAGTTGACAAGTATCCAGGGTCCTGGAAGGTGCTCTGCATGCTAGTGGAGGAGAAGGGTTAACATTGACTCAGCAACAAACCCTTCAATCTACAATGGTGACCAACCTGTGAGATGGCTGCTACAATTATGTCACAAAGCTTGTGAGAGTAAGCAGGCAATATCTAAGTGGATTTATAACCCACTCCATGATATGAAACTCATACCTGACATTGCTTGAGTGGCCAAGGTCATGAACCTATGGGAAAACCAAATAAAACTGTGCTATTAAAGGAACCCAGTAATAATATAAATCCTAATGAAATTCTGCTACACTCACTGGTCAGCATCTGGTTCAGCCACCATCAGAGAAGCTTTCTCCTTCCCTAGAAAGATGTGAGTAAATACAGAGACCGCACTCTGTTTTAAATGGGATGTCTTCACCAAGTATTTCCTCCTTCACCCAGGGCTTAAGGAGCTCTGTGGGGGAGGGATGGATGATGCTAAGGAAGCAAGACCATGTAGACACAATAGGACTGACAACATAGGAACTCACAAAGGTCTAAGCCATATGGAGTCCTAGTGCTGTCAGAAGGGGTGGACACAAGGCCATGTTTAACACAGAAGCTCTCTCCAAACAATAATCACTTGCTAATGAAAAAGTAGTTTTTTTTTTTTTTTTTTTGAAGGAGTTTCACTGGGAGTACAAATGCCAAACAAACTCAGTGGTATTTTTGGAAATTTTTTTTTGTCTCCCAATGATTTTGTATGTTTTTTTCCCCCCAGACTTACAGATATATTGTTTTCCAACTTTGTTTTTATGGGTTTTCTGTGTGTGCAAATGTATGTGTCTCAGTATCTATGTGTTTATTTATTTATTTTTGTCCTAGGGTATAAATTGTACTTCACACTTCAATTTATCACCTTGGAAGTCCCAGTGCTGTGTAATGAGAAAGTCCAACCAGTCACAATGAGGGGAACATAGGGGATCAATGATGTGCCTTGCTGACAAAAAGCCATGCTTCCAGTCACGTGAACAGAACGTCGTAGAACTGGGTCCTCTAGACCTGGTTGAGCAGCCCCAGATGATGCCAGAAATTGTAAGAAGGAATAGTTGCTTTCAAGCTCAGCCCATTTTCCAAAATAATAAGCAAATGAGTGATCGAGTTATTTCAGTCATAGAGGGTTTGTGTGCCCTTTTATGACACAGTAGATAACAGAAACCATAGAGATGATATAGTAGAAAAAGGCTAGGAAATGTAGCTCTTCCCCATTCCCATGCGTTGTGTGCAAGCATGTTTATATGTATTCTATCTCTCTCTCTGTGTGTGTATGGGTCTGCATGTGTGTAGTCCCGATTAGCATCTTTCCTGTGGCTGTCATGGATTTACAAGTTGGAGAAAGGAGTGCATTATTTAAATTGAAAATTTAAATGAGTTATGGTGCAACTCAGATGTGTAAAGAAAAAAGTAAAAAAAAATTCAAATCATTTTAATGTTTGGGTTTATCCAAAGCCACAAGATCTCTTTCAACAAAAACATTTTAAACATTATTGCTAGTAGAGACTCCATTATTTTCAATTTCTAATAGATAAGTATCTTTGATATTCGAAAGTCCTGAAAAATACCATTTGCTCTGAGCTTCATTAATCTGTTACTTAGCGAAAGAGCCATGGACTGAACACCTGGATGCGAGCCCACCTGTCTCGTCTCCACTGCTGAATGACTTTGACGCATTAGGCCATCACAATCTCATGCCCTCTGCCTCTGTTTGTTTGGTTCCTGAATCTTGTAACCATCTGGCTTCGTTATCTTTCAAGATCACGCAGTAGATTAAGGGAGATGGCAGCGAATATGAAGGGCTGTTAAAGGTAACGGCTCTAAGCAACCGCTTCAAATGATTTGCATTCATTTGAAATGCTGGAGAGTGACATACCTTACAAATAATATACATGTATGGGTGAAATATATGCATGTGCATTTGTTCTCGTCACCATATCAAAGATCAGTTTAAGTGATTTTTACATTACAAGAATAATGGGTGGCCTACAAAATAGTTGTTTCATTTGGTTCAAGTTTAAAAAGAGGAATCCTGATGGCAACTTGGGTGGATGTGTTTGAGAAAGTTAGGGTGTGCCCGTGTGCCTTTGTACTAATGATATCACTGAGAACAGAATTTTATAATGGGGGAACATATGATTATTAATTGAACATGGCAGCAATTTAATACTACAGAAACTAAGGAGTTTTCTGTGAGGGAGCATCAGATGTTGCTGATAGTGGCATGGGGACTTTTCTCAAACCCCCGTGCCAGTTTCCTGGTGAGCAGCACTGTGGAGTAGCTAACATGTCTTCTCCTTTCCTAGTCAGCATGTGAAAGTGCTCTCAGCAAGGTAAGGTTCAGTACTCTTCTTATAAAAGTTGAGAACTGTCATTTTATGTTCCAAATCTGTAGGGCCTTGCTGCACATATAGACTAAAAGTCATTCTTTACCTTTCCCTAACATACTCCTCTGAGAGATATATCCGGGATTTGCTAATGTTCCCAGTGAATGAGGCTGTGGATAGTGCCTCTTTATTGGGCCACTGTTCTTGTGACAATTGAATCAGTCCTCCTTTTTTCCCTTTCATACAGAAAACTGGCCCTGCCACTAAACAAGACTTGTGGTTATCATTTGTGAAGACATGGAAATAAATATGTTCCTTCCATGGCTCTAGATGTCATGGGTACTTGAAGTAGAATAAAAAGAATATTTTTTTTTTGCAGACATTAAGTTGGGTTAAAAAGTTCAAAATATGATTGCCTATAAAACAGTAGACATTTTATTGTGAATCAGAACTAGTTTTGAGTTCAGTTGAAATGTCACAGTAATCTTTATCTGGTGACAGAGCCAACTATGAAGTGCAAGACATTTGGATACTGTATATGATTAACCCATATTTTTATTTCAGTTTAAAAGGTAAAACTAAAAGGCTATTATTTACTCTTTTCATTAAAATATTTCTGATTTCCAACTATAAGATTACAGTATTAGATTTTATTTCTAAAATGATAATGATTCATATATAGCTTGTATGAATATATTTAGACCTTATTTTTATATACTCCTCTTAAGAGGACATTTCAATGGATCCACAATAGAATATATACTTTTCAAGTGTTTACATTGTCTTAAATGGCATAAATTTGAGAACTGGATGCTCACCTTTGTAAACTTGGATTGTGACATTGTAATTTTCATTCTAAGTTTGTTGCTTGGCCATTTTAATTTATTTTGTAGCATTATTGTTTTAATGAGATGATCAACTTAAACCATTTTGGACAATAATAATAGTATTTTTTTGCTTAGATGCTTTTACTTAAATATTCCAAATACAAAATCAAGTCACAAAGCAGCAAGATTGTTTACCAACTGGTAGAGAGGATACAATCAAATTTCCATCTTTGATTCACTCTTAAAGATTCACAGTATATTTCAATTTATCCTTTTTAAATTGGCTCAATTTTTTTCTTTTGTTTGCCATTTTTTACAGATTTACTGTTTACTATTCTCCAGTCCCCAAAGCCTTTGTTTTCTCTGATTTTGTATATATTTGATAGCACAAATCCATTTGAACAATTTCTTACAACATTTGTATTTCTGTGTTGGAGTTTCTATTTGCTAAGGATGTTCAACTTAAGTAACTATTTAATGTATACCCAGTATTTCTCATTCTGCTTTTTTTTTGAAGAGATGGCTAAAATTTTATTTTATTTTTATTTTTATTTACTTATTAAAGATTTCTGTCTCTTCCCCATCACCGCCTCCCATTTCCCTCCCCCTCCCCCAATCAAGTCCCCCTCCCTCGAAAGCCCAAAGAGCAATCAGGGTTCCCTGCCCTGTGGGAAGTCAAAGGACCACCCACCTCCATCCAGGTCTAGTAAGGTGAGCATCCAAACTTCCTAGGCTCCCACAAAGCCAGTACATGCAGTAGGATCAAAAAACCCATTGCCATTGTTCTTGAGTTCTCAGTAGTCTTCATTGTCCGCTATGTTCAGCGAGTCTGGTTTTATCTTAAGCTTTTTCAGACCCAGGCCAGCTGGCCTTGGTGAAGAAAGTATGGAATATATACATATGAGAGTATTACTCAGCAGTAAAAAACAAGGACTTCTTGAATTTTGCATGCAAATGGATGGAAATAGAAAACACTATCCTGAGTGAGGTAAGCCAGCCCCAAAAAGAGGAACATGGGATGTACTCACTCATATTTGGTTTCTAGCCATAAATAAAGGACATTGAGCCTATAATTCGTGATCCTCGAGAAGCTAAATAAGAAGTTTATCCCAAAGAAAAACATATAGGCATCCTCCTGAATATTAACCTTCATCAGGCGGTGAAAGGAGACAGAGACAGAGACCCACATTGGAGCACCAGACAGAAATCTCAAGGTCCAAATCAGGAGCAGAAGGAGAGAGAGCACGAGCAAGGAACTCAGGACAGCGAGGGGTGCACCCACACACTGAGACAATGGGGATGTTCTGTCAGGAACTCACCAAGGCCTTCTTTTTTGATTTAAAAAAAACTTCATCAAGAATGTTCATTTGTTTATTCATGCCTGTACGGTATTGATTTTTTTCCACTACTATAAGACTTGCATTATTTTATCAACTGACATGGGCCACCGTGAATTCAGTACGTTTGGCCATTATTGACCTGAAGAATTTAAAAGTAGCCTTTAAGAGGTTGTCTTTATATCCTATTAGGGATTCAAACGTTCATCTCTCTTTATGTATGTCCTTGGGTTTCAATTTAGAGAACGGCTTCACGGATGATAATTTGTTCTCATTCCTTATCTGATTAAAAAATCAATTCTGATGCATGGTTTCATGCATGCATGCCTGTGCATGTGGAGGTAGATTATTGTATTTGGTATAAAACAAATTATAGCATTGTCACTATTAACTATTGCTACTCAAGTGAGTAATCTGCAACATGCAACTTTTCAATCTACTGAGTTAACATTCTTAACTCTCAACCAGGCTAAATGAAGATCTGAGGTTCCGGATATAGGTAGACATCTTTCCAGGGTTTAAATAAAAGATGCCACACTATTAATCAATAATGAAAAGCCCCACTATGCTGCTAGATTTGTTTTTTTCATGTTCAACTTATTTATTTTTTAAAAAAAATACAGAATTTGTCATTAGATAATAATTTACATACTAACTTTATTTTAAGAACTTGCCAAAAAACACCCATTCTGGGTACCATCTCAGAACAATGAGATTATGGCCTCTGGAGATTATCATAGCCTTATCATACGTAGTTTTCAGTGACTCCAGTGGGTAGCAAGAACATGAAAGCCACTGCACTAGCACACTCTTTGACTTATCTGTTATTTATTTCAATCATTTTCCTTGTCTAATAAGGTATGCTTCTTCTACTTTTAATTATTTAAATGATTTCAAAAAGACCTGTTTTCGTTATCCAGTTGTATGACACAGTTTATTTTTAAATTTTTACACATAGAGCTATTAACTATGCATAAAAATATAAAATTCTGATATGAAGCATTTTACATTCAAATTTTAAATACACCAAGACTAGGACACTCATCAGTTCTCAAAATAATACATAAAGACAGAAACAAAAGATAACAGAAGATTTACTATACAAATGAAATGGTTTCCTGCAATTAAATTTCTTTCATTTATAAAAATCATTTCTTAAATTTTAGGCTGACTCAGCCTTCTAAATCACCACAATAAACGCACAATCCAAGTTTACAAAGTTGAGCATCCAGTTCTCAAATTTATGCCATTTAAGACAATGTAAACACTTGACAAAGTATATATTCTATTGTGGATCCAATGAAATGTTTTCTTAGGAGGAGAATATAAAAATAGGGTCTAAAATATAAGCTATATATGAATAATTATCATGATGAATTCAGGCAGTGTGCACAGGGCCTTCATGGATGTGCACCAGTGGCTCTTACAGATAAAAGTAGCCACAGCTTCCTTCCCTAACTTCCTTCCCAGAAGCTATCTCCAATTGATAACCACGAGCAAATGAACATTTAGTTTCCTTCATGGGAGTCTCATTTGGGAAACAGGCTCTCTTAAGGGTATGCTGCAGGTCTAGTAGCAGATGGCCAACGCAAAACAAACTCAATGGCATCTTTAGAAGCTCCTGGTCACATAAACTCACATGAAGTCTCTTCCCTTTTTAAAATTATCTTATTACTTTCAAGATATGTATATATATATCCTATAGTTGCTTTGTGTATATTATGGCTCCCAGTTTAGTGCCTGTGTGGGATTCCTGGGAATACAGAAGAGTGAATCTGCTTCTTGTGCTTATTCTTGGGCTCTTTTCTTCCTATTTCTTTGTTTTGTTTAATTCTGATGTGTTAATTTGCTTTTTCTCATTATATTTTATTTTATTATTACCTCATAGAAACCTGTTTGCTTTCTAATGAGGGACAGAAAAGGGGTGAATCCATATGGGTTGAGAGGTGAAGAGGAATTGGGAGGAGCAGAGGAAGAGGAAATCATGATCAGGCTATATTATGTGAAAAAAAATTTTTTTTCTCAACAAAAAGGATAAAATAATAGGTGACCAATCACTGAAGTTTGCTTTGGATTAGAGTTACTTCTAGATAAATTTTCTGCAGATACTGGCTAGTACTGTGGACAAGCTGTTCAGATACAGTATTTAACTTAGAAAGTTCAATCAACCTGGTGAAAGCCGTGCACGTGAACACAGGAACACACTGTGACAGCCATGAGCAGTGCAAATGCAAAATCTTCAGATTAATTGTTGGATTATCTTCATGCTTCATGCACACTGGTTCTTCTACAACAAGTATTAGTTTAAACTCATATCTGCTTCTGAACGTTGAGGCGCCTCCACAAATTATATTCACGACCTCTTGAAATAAACTTGCTGATCTCCTGCAAAGGGGTTGCTGCATTGTGACCTATTGTTACCTTTGATGATGCCTGCCACCTTGTTATTTGACCTTTTCCAATGTTTAGCAGAGGCTGATGCAAAGCAAGCAGAATTCTTGGAAACATATTTTAGCAATAGAGCCAGAAATAAAAAAAAGCTTGGAAAAGGTCACTCTTTCAATGATATATGGTAACATGCTCCAAGTATTCAGGTGAGGGGGATTTCAAAAATGACACTGCTCCTTCCTAGGTGAAACAACTCCAGTACATTGCTCAGCCTTCTGCAACTTATTTCTCAGTTGTAAAATTGCCTTCGACTCCTCCATAAGATCTCTGGAAAGACTGCAGAATAAAGTGTGAAGGGTTCAACTACAATCTCAACAAAAAGGTGTATACTGAGAGCTAGAGTTGGCATTTTATTCTGTCTTCCTTTAGTGCTTCCTAAAGATTATTAATTTCATGCTACTAGGGCTGGAGAGATGACTCAGCATTTAAGAACACCCGTTAATCTTTCAGAGGACCTAGGTTTGGTTACCAGTACCCATATGGTAAACCACAACCATCTGGGGTTCCATTTCTAGGAGACTGAACTTCCTTTTCTTATCTCAGAGGGATCACAAACACACACACACACATTTCACATATATACATATAAGCAAAACATTTGTAAAAACTAAAATAAAATGAATAAATCTAAGAAATTGCTATTAACAGATCAAATTATAGATCTGATTAGGCATTTCTTATGTTTCACTGTATGATTAGAAAAAGGATCAGAAAAAAACCTTTCATGTAACCATAGAAAATTGAGAATAGCATTAGCAGAACTTAAATCTGGAAAACTAAGGCCACCAGTTTTAAGAGTTTGACTATTTTCAGTCAGGGAGCACTTTTCCTACTTTGTAAAGTGATGACCCCAAGTAATTATCACAATGGCTTTCTAAAAGTTCCTTCATTTGTCTCCCTCCTCTGTCTTTATACATTTATGTATATCATTATTAAGACCATTAGAAATTGACTTGGCTGCACCAAAAGATGCATGTTAATGCAAAACTGCAATATACAATATGGTACTTTTTGTAAAGACAAAAGGAATCAGCTATATGGAAGGAACAACAGGCATTCTTTCAAGTATTGGCTGCTGTTCCCAGTGTAGAAAACATGTGTATCAAAAGGGTTAATGACAGCTTTAAAACAAGGCTTGCCTTCAGTGTCAGGGATTTTATGGCTTGCTTGAACCCGAAGCTTCATAATTCTATTCCTCCTGTGTCTCGTCCATGGACTCCATCAACTACGGTCCCGTACCTTGGATTAACAAACACGCATTTGAATTAACAATGCTTCAGCTGACCTTAAGATGTCCTACATAAAAACCAATACAAATAATACCTTTTGCTTTTCTAGCGATCAAGTTTTAGCAGCGTGTTATTTTTGGCAGTAAGTGGCCTTTGACATTACTTTGGAACCACTTCCTTTTGTTGAATCAACTTCGGGTCACTGGAGAAGAACAGAGGCCTTGGGACTGATGGAGAGGAAGAGGTAACTTGTGGGCCAGTGCTTCAGAACAAGGGGCAGGTGCATGCGAGACACACATAGCTTCCAGCTGCTGCTCTAAGCCAATGTTTCTTTCTTCAAGTGGCCCAGAATGTACACAGAGCACAAAAGCCTTCAACTGGTTTCTAATATTTCTCTTAAAAAGTTTTAGATGAAGATTTTTCTCTAAATGCCCAGTTTCTCTATTTACAATGAAGTGAGTAATTAGAAGTAAATGACCGCAGTACTAAAAATATGATTTCATTATGTTAAAATGCTAACTGATAGAGCTTTTTGTATGATTTTTATTTTACTTCTGGATTTTTGTGGGGAGGATTGCTTGGATTATAGAAAAATAAATTGTGGTTAGTTTGCTTTTGCAAATACATTCTGATCAAAATTTTATCTGTTGAGAGCTAGAGTTTTTCAAAAATCCTTAGTGTACTAAAATTTGAGGCTGCACATGAGATTACATTATTAAATGGATATGTGGAGCCTCAAATAAGAAAAAGAGCCAGTGGATTATCTGAGACAATTCCTTTTACTTTTATGAACTAATATTAATAAGTGCTCCTACCGTAGGAACTGATTGTCTATGAACATGCCCTGATTTACTAACATCACCTTCATGTTTGTAGAACACATTAAGTGGGCCATTATGATAATCATTAACAACCATTAATCAACAGTGAGTTTTCAATGATAGTGTGTTCTGTTAAGTTTTCTACAACTAAGGATAAGCCTCCCCCCCCCACACCTAATTGTGACATTTATCTTCATGAGATTCTATCCTCAAGTTGCCTTACCATGAGAGATTTGATGGAACCTGATAGTTATGTCTTCTTCCTGAACTTTGGAAGGTTATGTTGAGATGTCCACATCTTAAATAGCCTAGGTTCAACCCAATCTGATTCCAGCATCTGGTTGCGATTCTTCCTTTTCAATCTACAGACATTGTATTTAGCTTTTCTGTGCTACAGACACATCGGGTTTCTGATCCCAAGTTTCATGCTAAACAAAATCCTCTCAGTAAATTTTCGTGCAAGGCTCAGTATAGTGTCTGTAAAGAACAATTTATTCGGTTCACAAGAGAATTCAGAAATCAAACTATTGAGGAATATTATCTTCAGGTGTGTAACTTTTGTTTATACTGCATTTATTTAACTCTGTGAAACTGTGTTACTGTGCTGTCTAAAACACCTGGTTGTCTTAATAAAGAGATGAATGTCCAGTAGCGAGGCAGAAGCAAGGATAAGTGGGACTGACAGGCATAGAATATAAATAGAAGAAGAACCAAAGAAAAGGAGGAGCAACAAGAAAACAAAGAGCGGAGGACATCTGGGGCCATCTACCCAGCCACCCGGTAAGCCACTGAGTAACAAGGAAAGTAAGATATACAGAAGTTAGAAAGAGAAACGCCCAGAGGCAAAAGGTATATGGGATACTTTTAGTTAAGAAAAGCAGGCAAGTAGCAATCCAAGGTAAGTCTAGGCAATCATAACTAATAATAATCATCTGTATGTGATTTATTCTGAGCTGGAAGGTGGGCCCCCAATAGAGTGTAAAATCAGAAAACATCAAACAAGTTTATGGATGGAACAAGAAAACTCAAACCAAAACCAAGAATAACCTGTGCCAGGTAATACTGTAAAACATCACTCAACATCATTCAATTTATTTAAAATTTGTTTTCAAAGCCCAAGTTTATGCTTCTATAATATCTGTTTTAGTAACAGTTTTCAAACAAGAAAATGGTGAAAATTATTTTCTTTGTAAATTTAAACCTAATCAACGAAATGAGTTCTGTTCTACTAATGTTCTTCTTCCCCATATTCACTAAGTATAAAAACTGATATTCATGCTGTGCTAGCATTGTGTGGATTACAGAATGGTGTGCTTTTCCCATGGATCATCTCATTTGGGATGTAGCTGAGACCTCTCTTTGCTATAATTTCATGTATTATTGTTTTGTAATGCTGCAGCTTGAATTTAACACAACAGCATAAGCGATAGGCTTAGTAAGTTTACATTAACACAAGACGTTATTTATTTAAGAGGGATTATTTATCAGAAGATAATAACAATGTTTTTTTTATTCAAAGAGTAGTCTAGAAAACCAAGAAGAGTTGTGCAGGAAACCGGTGACAGATTGGTTATCTGCTGAAGAAAATTAATTCACCCCGAAGAATATTCTGGTGCCGCTGTGAAGTTACCTTTCAAGTGCCCAACCTCTCAGCTAAGATAATAATGACACACTTTGACAACCATTTCACTGGACTCTAATCAAACTTCTGTATTGTCATTGAAAAAGAATTGTCCTCCCTCAGGAACAGGATTGGTGGTTGTCTGCTCTGTCTCCCTGATTCAAATAACAGATGTCTCTTCCCAGCTACATAGCAATGAGCTCTTTCCTGGAGTATCCATTTATCAACTCATTGCATGTCTCTTGTTCAAACATTTCTAAGATGTTCTCTAAGATTCAGGACTATTATTACAAATCATTATTTTTTTCTCTTTGTTTCTTGCTTTTTCAAGGCAGGGTTTCTCTGTATGGCCCTGGTTGTCTTGGAACTTGTCTGTAGACCACGCTGGCCTTGAACTCAGAGATCCACCTGCCTTTGCCTTGTGAGTGCTAGGAATAAAGGCATATGTCACCATTGCCCAGTTCACCTTTATTTTTATAAGCAGAAATACAACTGTCTTAAGAGGACTAAATTATTCTAGCAATAGAACTTTATGACTAGACAGGAATTTCATGTATAAAGTTTATAATTAGCCAAAAATCATAATCATAATCATAATCATAAAATTACCCCATTGTTTCTAGAGTTTACATTTCATACATTTTGTGTTATGGTGAATATTCTGTTGGAATAGCAGCTGCCAGTGACCTGTGGGGACTGGTGACTATCACATAGCTCTGTGACCCAAGGTCTGAACCAAACAGAATGATGCTTATTGAGTTTTATATTTTTCTCTTTTTGTTTTGATTTATTCACAAACTGGCTTATATTCAAGTTTCTGATTTTTGAATGTGAATTTTTCTATTACAGCTCAAACTTTCCATGAAGAAGTCATTTGGTAAACATGGTCTCTATAACATTTATATTAATCATGAAGTTTCCTTTTAGTTCCAGATTATTTGGTTAATTTGATACTTGCTGAGAATGAAGAGTGTACAAATTGCCTTTGTTATGTATTTTGAAACCTTTATACTAGCTAGCTAAATAGCTTCATTCTAATAGCAGAAGATTGGCTCTCCAAGGGCTCTTTTCTTTGTATGTGTTACAGCAACTTTTGATTTTCTAATAGGACACTCCATATAGTATACATTGCTTTTCTGTCTCTTCCTTCTGTGAAAAGGAAGCAACTGGGCTGCATTCCTAAGTTCTGTGAATCTTCATTCTGTGTACTCAGATCATCACAAACTGGCTGATGTAAAACAGAATAATCTAAACATGCATCCAGAACATGTTTACTTTTCTGTTTGAAGAGAACAATATTTTTACTGTTATGAAGGCAGAGCATATTTCAAAGAATAATTAGGATGATCTAAGACAGCAGGAAATATTGATCTTTCAAGGATGGCACTTGTACGATGAGATTCCTTTGACTTTATTTGTATAAAAGACACAGAAAAATATTTCATATAAACATAATGTTCTGTAAATGGCACCCTGGAGTATGGTGGTGAAGACAAGTTTGAGTTCTCCTGTCAAGTATGACGCTAATTTTATAGCAAGTAATTTTTTTGTAAGCTACTTCTATTTTTAAATGACTAGCACTTTATAAAGCCTTTGGAAAGCTCTGTAAAAGTAAGATTTTTATTTCACGAATCTAATGTATTTATGTTTTACAGCTTAGATGAATTAAAATGAATGTTTCAGATGGCAAAAATGCTGCTTCGATGTTTTCATTTTATTAAATGAACCTTGACAGCATAGACTCCTATCACTGATAGAAAGTAGCTTTAGTTTGAGTGGGGCAATATTAGATTTGAATGTCATTCTATTTTCAGCTTTAACATACTAGTTAGGGCAAGCGAAATTGCTATCTGAGGTTTGACTTACTTTATTAGTGTGCATATAAACAGAGTTTGGACCTTTCAATTTTTCAGCAAATGACTCAGATAAGCAATAGAGAGTTGTCTTTCTCATATATCGCTGTCTTGAAATGTGGAAGTTTAGTGTTTCTCCTAATAATCCTACCCAGCAGCACTCATCGATTTCAAAATGATTTATATCATGTTTTCATAAGAAAAAAATTCTAAATCAATAACTAGTAAGCTGACATTAGTGATGAATGAATTCATTATTCATGAGTAGGTTCAGGAATGGAGACCTCGGTGAACTTATGGATCAAGGTAATTATTATTGGTTTCAGGAAAGATCATACCATCCAAAAATATAAACACAGTGAAAGTTGCAAGGATGTGTTGCATAATAACCATATAACAAGCTAGGCTGATAGTGAGTGGATGAGATGTGGTTGTGTTAGCAGATTTATTGTGGACCAGAACTGTATCAGGTAAAATGGGGTCATTGATGTTTGGAGGCATTATCAGACTGAAAGACAAATTCTATTGACTGGATCTGCCGTACCGGAGGCTGAGGGAGAGACCCAGTGGCCTCCTGGAGAATTCCATCAAGGCAGGCTTTTTGAAGAACTGGTAGAGTCTGCTAGGCCGAGAAGAGCCAATACTCAATGTCCAAGTCTAGAACACAACACTGCCAGTTAGGTTTCTTTCTTCTTGTCCCTCCTTCCTCAGTTACATTGCTGTAGGACTAGGTCATCTGAAGAGGGGACAGAAAGGGAGGTGGATACAGCAGAGAGGAAACAGTGAATCACAGCATGTATTCTTTCTCATCACAACATTTGAATCAGGAAGCAATGATTACAGAAAAGTGCTTGCTTTTTAATCCATGAGATGCAATGCTTGTTAAGTAAATGTTAGTGGAGAAATTCATGGCCCATTAATAAAATACAAACTTTTGGACACAGCTAGGATGTGGAACAAACGGAAAGAGAGGAATCAACATGTTTGAGAGAGTTGGAACATGCAGTGGTGGGAAAAGATGAGTTTATTTTATGACGTGTCTTGTGGGGTACTGTTTCCCAGCATTACCCCCATGGAATATTGGTTGATACATAAAGCCGTATAAAAATACCCTCGTGTGTGTGTGTGTGTGTGTGTGTGTGCGCGCGCGCGCGCGCGTGCACGTGTGTGTGATTTGCATAGTCAATGTTCCACAGACACTAATTAGTGGAAGGAGGAAGCATTAAGATTCTGAGTTCCGGATAATTTCTGGCCCTCATGACAGGTACCTGCTCTCCACTTTCTTCTTGAGCTCATCAGCTCCTCCACTGCAGAACCAAGATCGACCTACATCTGAACTCACAGAAATTGAGGTAGCATGCATAGCGCCTGAATGGGTCGGCGCCAGATAGGGTCCTAAAGCTGAAAGGAGACATGGACACAGGACCCAATCCCTAACCCTGAAGCTGTCTCTCACTGATGACTTCTTGCAAATGAAAAGTTTGTTTTCTACAGGGTGTCTCACTTGCGAAACAAACTACTCTTAAAGGCAGGCTGCATCCCCAGCAATAGGTGGCCAACAGAAAGTGAACTCAATGGCTGTAATCTTGTAATCTGTACTTTACAAGAACAATAATTACAATAGATCTTCAAGGTCAAGAGGATCTGGGAGAATCTTAGACTAAGTCTATTTCATCATTTCAAGAGTTTATTTTTTTCAACATTTTTGTAATATAGCAATATGACTTTTACAAGCACAGGAGTTATTATCACCATCACTCATTAAATTCCAGAAATAGGTGTATAAACAGTTAGGGATGCTAATTTTTAAGTGTAGTGAATTGAGTAACAGGAGGTAATGAAAACAGGAAAGCAGGTTAGCAGCTCATGATTACTGTACAATGTGGAAACACTTGATTAGGCTGGGTAAGAGAATGGACTTCACTAGAAGTTGCCAGTCAACACAATTCCTTTCCATATTTTAAGGTACCATGGATGGTATGGACAGTATTGTAATCCTGTATCTGGGAGACTGAGGCAGAAAGAGGAATGGTTAAGTTTGAGTCCAGAATGGCTCACACCTTGTTTTTTTTTTTTTTTGACACAGAGGCCCTGTGTCAAAAAAACAATGGTCACCCAAACACAATGAAAATACATCCATGTTAAGACAATAGGAGTGCTCAAATGTCAGAGATATTTTTTGTCATAGGCTTCATAAAGAATATTATCAAGAAATTCAGAAAACGTAACTTCCGTAATTCAATTTTACCTCTTTTTTGACAACCCCTTGAAGCTCAGAATGTCTTATTTGATGTTTCTGATGCTTTATGTGGTTTGAAAGCAAAAACAAGTTAATCACCACCCGCTGGATATTAGAAGAAGATATTTTTCAAGAAAATTGATAAAACATTGACAGAAATTAATAACTCAAGTTATAAAGTTAGAGCAAAATATCAGCTTTATAATGACTGTGAAATAAAACCATTTTTCCTTGGATAGAATGTTGTGTAGAACATTGCAAATTAGGATCATAAATATTAATAGATTTGTCACTATATATATAAATGTATATAGAAATACACACATATATCATTTTCTCATTTTCATGTTTATACTCAAAGACAACGTGAATTAACACTGAGTGGATGCTTAGCTTTTAAAATACTTTATAAATGGAAAACAAAAACCATTAAAAATAGATCAATTGCATACACAACATAAAATAATTCACAATTATTTGAACACTAGTAGGTACAAAATAATGAAGTAGGCTTCAAATGCAGAAATGATAGCTATAAATTGGCATAGCTTTTATCAAAATACTTAAAGAAAATTTAAAAATACTAAGTAGAGTTGTCTAAATTGGAAAAAGGATGCTAATATCTGAAATATTTATGTGTTGAATATCAGTAAATTTAAGAGCATTTCTGAAATGAATATAGCATATTTTTATATAAAGAGAAAGAATACTCATTTTACTATCTTAAAGTCATATTTATAAACACATTATTCACTTATACCCAGGAATAGTAGCAAGAATATATTTCTGTTACTAACAATGTGTTCAGTAGCATATTGGTACAATTTTTCCAGAGGGTTTTGTGATAAAAGGCTTTCCTCATAAATTGTTTGCCTTTGTGTTATTGGACAAACTAAGCCTCCATAAACCATGAATTACCAAAGAAAGTAAATGTAAATTCAGTTGAGATTTTGTAAATTCACATTCACGAATGAGAAAAAGAATACGGTGATGAAATGAAGTTAAAATCGAGGCAACGGACTTTAATCATTTCCCCAGGCAGAATTTGTCTTCCTTGTCAACCTCAGCCGCTGAACATATTTCCTTCTTCAGTTTATTTTATATTCTAAAATCCCACAAGGCATTTTGTTCACTCAGACTGTATTTATCTAATGCCTAACATATGTCGGGCACCCTACCAGGTGTTAGAAAGGCTGCTAATATTATGACATGTACCTCTAAGCTCCAGAAATTTGACTTTTAGTAGCAGAAGGAAGTACACGTGTTTGCTCCTGGTGGGCTAGGGACAGCCATTTATTTCTTATGATGAACAAGTTTCAGAGTTGATTTCCTCACAGCTCAACATTTTGCTTCTGTTTGTGGTTATAATTATGATTTTTCCCCATCTAAATTGCAGATGTCTCTCTGGAAGAAGATAGGATAGGGGTGTTTATCTATGCTTCTAACCCATCCTTCTCCTGAAGAAGCCTGTTTTCTCCAGATTCTCACTATGATACACAAATGACTATGAGTGTCTGTGTAGAAATGAGTGTTTAATATGAGTTTTACCTTCTAAGCAGTATTTTCAATGCACACGGCAGCACAATACTGTAGAGAACCCCGGAACATCTCCATGTTGCATGATGAAAACTCCACAGTTATTTTACTCCATTTTCCTTACATCTATTTTTTCCCTCCTAAGCATATAGTAAAAACCATTCTACTGTTTCTGAGAGTTTATTTAGCTATATTTAAATGAATAAAGAAAGCATTCGTCTTTTTAAAAAATAGTTTGGAATATTTAATTTTATTTTATGCATTTGTGTGTTTTACTTACTTAAGTATTGTGCTTAGTGTTGTCAGAAGTAAAAAGATGACATGTTACTAATTATAGATTCTTGATTAGCTGCCACGTGGATTTTGAGAAGTGAATCTGGGCTCCCTGCATTAACAAGTGCCATCTCTCTAGCTCCCATTGGTCTTTTTTGCAGTGATTTATTTTGACAGTATCTGAACATTTCATCCAGGCTGTATGAGAACTTCTTTCTTTGCAACAGCAAACACAAACTCCAATATGTATATATACCATATGATCTTTATCAGTTCATCCTTGAATTTGGTTTACTGTTTCTCATGAGCTATTGTAAATGATGTTGCAATGGACTTGGGATTCAAATATCTCAAGTCCTGAGCATAAGTATTTTGTGCAAGTACCTAAGAATGAGACTGTGAAGCCATAGTTCTGTTTTGTATTTATTATGTCCATAATTCATTCATGTCTGGTGGACAGTATTTCATAGTATTTCTTGACATTCTCCATCTCCTGTAGTCTTTCTGCCTCACAATGTTTCTGGGTAGTTAAAGGAGTGTTATGTTTGTCTTATTCATCGATGGACCCTCAAGAATTACTAATGTCCAGCTCTTTGAGTTGTTAGGAGTCTTTCCATTAACTGGCAAAACCTACGAAAGGAACATCTATGATCAAGTTCATAGAAGTACTAGTCTGCACCTACAAAGATAAATATTTCAACACTTATAAAGTAAGTGTTCTTTCAGTAAAAACATTAGTAGTAAGTTCTCTCTTAGGGCCCTTCCTGGAGTTTTGTTTCATCTCCTTTATTAGGCTATGGTCCGCTTTTCCATCATGCATCACTATCTGTGGGAAACGCATATTAGAAAGAAATCATTGTCTCCCCATCTTTATGAATGGTTTGTACTTTGCCAATAAACCCAACAAGATACTAAGGATGGGGATTGCTATATACTTTTGTCAGAAAGCATGATTTCCTGTTCCTAGGTGTCCAATTTCTTTCTTTTTTGTGTGGGGAGGTGAGAAGAGTGGTTTTGACACAGGTTTCTCTGGATAACAGCTCTGGCTATCCTGGAACTTGCTTTGTAGACCAGGTTGACCTCTAAGTCATGGAGCTGGGCCATCCAAGTGCTGGGATTAAAGACAATTACCATCACTGCCCAGCTAGCGGGTGTGCACAATTTCTTAATTAGGAAGACTTTACCATTTCCTTTTCCTGTACTACCTCTAGTGTCTGTCTGCGGTGTCAACAGAGGTTTCTGTCCTGCCTGGTTCTGTGTTGGATGTCATTTGTTGATCGAATTTTCTGTCCCACATGGTCCTGCCTGGTCAGGCAAACATTCAGTTACAAAGAAATCACACAGAGATCTACATTAATTATAAACTGATTGGCCTAGTATCTCAGGCTTCTTATTAATTCTTATAACTTATATTAACCCATAATTCTTGTCTGTGTGAGCCATGTGGTACCTTTTTTGTCAAGGCAGTCACATCTTGCTTGCTCTCTGTCTGCCTTCCCCTCTGTCTAAGTGACAACTGCAGACTGAAACCTCCCTCTGCCCAGAATTTTTATTGCCCCACCTCCACTTCCTACCTAGTCACCACACCTATACTTCCTGCCTGGCTACTGGCCAATCAGCATTTATTTAAAATACAAGTGACAGGGTACAGACCATTGTCCCATAACACTGTAGTCCTGAAAATTCTCTGGTCTACAACAGTAGATTTCCCCACCTGATTTGCTCCCCAGTAGCCATCAGTTGTACAAAGTGAAAAACACCCTATCTCAGACCCAAATCAGGTGCAACAGAATTTGTTCCTCTAGCCAACACTAGAAAAGTTTAAATCTGAATAATGCTAATAAAATAAAATAGGAATAAAAGGAAAAGAGGGGGAAAAAGAAAAAGAAGAGAGAAAAATTCTGAATCCTGGACTCCTATTTCACTTATTTTTCCTTATTCTCGAGAATATTGAATTTTGAATGTTCTGGTTATGATGAGCTATTCTATAGCCAACTATACCCTTTCATCCTTTTCTTTGACTGTAGGTAGAATCCTAAGATTGTTCATTTTTACCAAATCAACTTGTCTTTCTGTTGTTAGCAAATCATTTATAACTTTCCTCTCAAGATAGTGGTCCATGAGTATCCTCACCATTAAGCTATGCTTTTCCTTAGTTTGCTAAAGGAGGCAAGACAAAATAGATTTCCTTGGTGTGCAGTCCCTAAAGATGTAATGTTGAAAGCATAATCCAATTGTACCTTCCTCTATTGGGATGAGTCAAATGCCTAGTATTGTCTCCTGTAGTGACCTATGGCATTTTTGCCAAGAGGTTGATGTAAGTAACACAGAATGAATAGCCCTGCTACCTGTTTTCATATAGTAGTTCTTGAATTTATGTTCATCTGGGACACCACCTCTTCTCTGAATTCTTATATGATTATTTTGATACATGCTCAATTACTTCTATGGAGGACTAGGGCTAGGACTTCCTCTTATGTATCCATTGTTCAGGAGAAGGACATATTGTCTTTAGATCACTACACAACCTTAACATGGTTATAATACTATGACTTTACATCATTTCAAATTAAAATTTTGGCAATTATCCATAAATATTTATTTGTAGTCTTTAAATTAGTCTTCTGGAAAACCAGAGTGTTTCAAACTTTGCATTGCATTTACTATGCTGACTGTTGGGAAGTGTGTTGTCTTCAAATTTACTATATGGATCAAGGTTCATGTGTTGTCTTCACATCTATTCTGTAAGGATAAAGGCTCAGTCAAGATTTAGAGTTTCTAGTTCTTTTCTTCATAGCTCCTTCTCAATGTGATTGCTTCAGTTGTCTTATCCAGCAACTCCCTGAGGACAAGTTTCTCTGTGGGACAGTTAAATGGAGCCTGATTTATTAGTCCTGAAGATCCCCATAGCCAACCAGATGGGATAGATATGGCAGAGTGACGACCTCTCAATCACACTGGGAACTTCTGAAATGTGCCTGTTTTCTTGAAATATACCAATGTTAATGTTCCCCATGAAAACCTGTAACTGGAAGCCCAATTAAAATATTGGGCTTTGTGCTTCCTTGTCTCTCCTATTCTCTCAGTCTAGTGCATTTTGTTACCTTTCAGGTGTATACTCCATATCCGTAAAGAACTGAGGGCTACAAGTAATAGAATATTTGTTTCCATTTTGTATCTCTCCTAAGCATTGAAAGGGTGAGCTCCATTGAAATGATATTAAATTAAAATATCATGTTGTACTTTCATTCTATTGCTATGTTAAAATGTACCATGAGGCCTTTACCCATTTACTGCCCTACACATCAATTAATTATGCATGTACATATGTCTATTCTCTATATAGATTACGTTCTTCAAAAACCAGTGATTTTTGATTATAACTTTCTTACGCAAATACTTCTAGTTTTGCAGGTGGGAACCTTAGAAGATGATCCATGCATCATGCTAATGTGACATGTGGTATCCTTATTTACTTTGCTTTTAATTTTTTTTCATGAAAATATACTCTCAGTAAGAAAGGGAAATTAGAAAACTTAGATCAAGGAATGATTTTTGAGAGATGACACAATGAATAGACCTCTCTACTTTTTCCTAATCATATTTATTGCAAGGACACTAGTTCTAGGATTGGATCATCAGAATCTATCTTTATAACTCACTTTTAACTTAATTATCCCTTGGAAAGCTCTATTTCAACAGTTGTGAGGTTTTGGTAGCCTAAAAATTAGTGATTTGACATCTTCACTTTACAGAGATGCAATTCCTACCATAGTACCCGTGATTTACCCTATATCTGCTATGTATCAATCCACTGTAAGCTCTCTTCCTCATGTTTACCCATTATGTACTTTCAATATTGTGCAAAAGGCAAATCTAAAAGCAGTTTATGAATCATTGCTTTTATTCTAACTTTCCTGTTCAAATTGTTCTAGACTTGGCTTGTTGGAACCTTTTCAACGTGAACCTTGTGTATTGTTAATGCAATGCCCTTATTTAGGGTGTGGTTCCCTGTTTTCAAAAAAATTACACTCTAGGCTTATCTTATTATGCTTTACCTACCACATGCCTAGACTTGGCAACTTTTTAAAGCAATCTTGATTCATTAATGGTTAAGCATCTGAACATATTTATGCATCTTAGGTAACATATAAAACATAAAATAAGGTTAAGCCTAATGTATTTAAATGGATATTAGATAAATTCATATGATATGTCCAAAATTATTGAACCACAGAATTCTAGTTGAAAAAAATGATGGACCATATTTATCATTAATGAAAAATATTATAAAATAGATTTGGATTAGAAAATATTTAGAATCTTGAGGGATTTTGCTTGGCAAATATAAACTTACTGAAGTGCAGAGTCACCCACAATATTTACTCTATAGGTATGTAGAGAATATACTTTCCTAAAATTAGTTCCTTTCCCAAGCTTTGGGATCTTCATACAGGCTCTTAAATGCTTTCTTGGAAAATCAAGTTACAAATGACCTTTAGAGTAATGTGTAACAATCAGAACTAAAATGAGAGAATAAATTCAAATACTGCTGGATGAACTGGGGATATTGCTGACATAAGTTGTTAATAATGGAAAAACTGACCAGCAAAGAAACTCAGTGATGTAGAATATGTCTGAAAGCATATTGATTCTTCAGTACATTAATCCCTTATAGAGAGGAATTAATGTCAAAGAGTGAGTCATGGGCCAAAGTATAAGATACTTTCAAATGCATTTTCTGTGCTTACAGTGTGCTCATCTCGTCAACCTTGGGTTGTTAAACAATTCAGATACTTTCTATGTCTTGATTCCATGGTGCATCAAGGAAAAAATAGTTTTAAAAGAAAATATTCCACTTCAGCATTTTAAAACTAAAAAAGAAGCAATTAGTAGTCTGGGACGAAGTAATCTGTCAAATAAGAATGGCTTTAAAGAGTGATGGTCTTGAATTCTCTCATGTACTGTGCTAGGTACTGTTTGCTTTTACTGTTATAAATAATTTTCAGTCATCATATCTGGTAGTTATTGCTATTCCCGTTTTGTAGTTGTATTGAATGAGTTCTGACATACAAGTTATTTTGGTCATTGGATACAGTTTAAGCTAAGGATCAAGGACTCAAATTAACAAATGCTTACCTCAAAAGTTCTGTACATTTTATGACTTGGTACCACTTGTTCTTAGTACCAATCTAGATTATATTTTTCAGGTCATAAAAATGATCTAAACAAACCATTGTTAAAAATTCAATCTGATTGTTTAACATGTTAATATGGAATTAAAATATTAGCCATTACCCATGATCAGTTACTTCCAAATATAGGAAAATGGAGTAGATCTACCTTTCATACTCTTTGCACATAGAACCACTAAAAATTCTGGATATATAAGGCAGAGCAATGTAGTTTATGAAAGTGAAAGGGGCAATGAGCAATGGCCAATGGGAGGATGCTGCTTTCTCTTTTGCTCTGCACCTCCAAGTTTAGTGGCAGGGGGCAGCCAGCCCAAGTGAGGGCAACCAGAAGCTCAAGAAGAGCTTTTCACCCCAAGGCACGTTATCCCATCAATACAAAATACTTTCAGATAGTCTGATTCTTTCTTGATGAACACCACAGAAAATGCTTCTACCCACTCTCAGCAGCAAAGGCCAAATGGGGAACTAGGTTTGCATTTGTCCAGGATACAATAAAATACCCTGAATCTTCCAGTAGTGTAGATGGAGAAGTTCAGGTTGGAGGCTGGAATTTGCTCTTATCCAGGAGACAATAACGCTCCACACTCTAAAGAAGAGGTCGAATGCGCAGTCTGGACTTTAGCCCAAAGCCATGGTGGCACAGGCTTTGCTCAGAATGCTTACTGGTGCTTTATCAGAGGAAATGTAGCAGAATTTCCCATTCCAGATTGGCAATGGAGACATGACTCTTCCTCAGTGGTGATGGAGGCCATGTAGGGAAGCTCGCAGGCACACTTTTGTCTCTACTCATGGGTTGCCTGAGCTCCACCGCACCAGTCAGTAATCAGGAGCCCTTCTCTTTTGAGAGCAAATGGAAGGAAAGCTGGGAAATATTGTCAGAGGTCTGCTGCAACAGGAGACCAAATGAGATAAGAATTGACAAGCCCACACATTCCTGAACATCAGTTATTTGTTATACCAAGAAACAGAAAAATCTCAACTTGAGCCAGAAAGGATAAACAACATCCCTTTAAAACAAGATGATAGAGATAATTATCTGACAAAGGGTTTTAAAGCAACAATAATGTTTCACTGGCAATTAGCAATATCTCCAGGACAAATAAAGAATAAAAAAGAAATAGAATGCATAGATGAAAGGTTTTAAACTGTGGACTTTCAGAACTGAGAAATCAGAATGCTGTTCTCTGCCGGACTGAGGTTGGGTCATAGACGCTAGTCTCAGAAAATCAAATATGGTATGTTTCTTCCCATGTGTGTTCCCTAGATTTTATAAAAAATGTCTAAAACCATCTATGTCAACGTGACAAAAAAAGGAGAAGTGAAATTGTCAAGGAGAACACCGGGATTCAGTGGAGGGGAGAGCGAGAAAGTTGAAGGAAGGCAGTGCCTCCAAAGAGGTTCCTCATTTCCAGAGATCCCCATGTCATTCCCTCTGCTTCTGCTGCTCTCTAGTCAGAGCTTTCTGGAATTTCTTAAACTCTGCTGTGGCCTCTTTCACCCTTTAGAGCAATTCCACAAGCTGTATCCATACACATATATAGATATACTTACTGTATGATGTGTCTGATCTGAGGGTTTTTAAATGGAGTGGTTAAGAATGGACTTAAAAACCTTCTGTTCACCCAGGCTAGTGATCGCTGGAATACAGGACCACTAACCACAGACACCACGTAACTTCTCAATTCACTCTTAATCAATAAATTCTGACATCACGGAAAGACACAGACAGATGTATCTATATTTTTGACATAGTGATCTCATGGCACTATGATAAATAATTAATTGCATATTCAATAACTTTGTTGAACCATGGAAAGCAGATACGTTTTAAAAATTACATAAAATGCCTCAGACTTTAACATTCTTGAAATAAAAAGTGCTAAATAATTACAGTTCTTTTTACCTAAGTTTCTTTTAAAAAGTGAACTGTTTCACCCCCCCCCAAAGTACAATTTAATAATACAGATTCACATTCAATCCATATGCATTCAAAGTAAGTCTGCTAGTTCTTTAAATAGAAATAACACAGAAATAAGTACCTTTTAACATAATGTGTCACTTGCTGTTCTTTTTCCATATTAAAAAATATAAATACAAGCTGCAAATGAAATAAGTACCTTTTAGCATAATGTGTTGTGGGAGTGTTTCATTTCCCATTGCTCCTGAGAGATTTCTTCTCTTGTTTTTGTTGTGGGGTTTTCTTTTCCTACTTTACAAATTGTGTCTTATTAATACTTCATAGTTTTACTGTGGATTTCTTTATTAGCATCAAACTTTAATAATGCCTCCTTTAGAGATTTATTTAAGTGCTTTATTTCTTTTTCTTTTTTCTTTTTTCTGTCCTCCTTCCTCTCCACCCATTTTGTCTTTAAGATTCCAAATCTGGGTATTGTTTTGAACACTAATCTGTACTCTGTGATACATCGAAAACAGAAAAGTTCATTGTGGAAAGGATCAAATTAGTATTTCTAATCAGAACATTTTTGTCCATTCCTTGCTAATATATGGTACTGGATTTACACATATTTGATGCCAAAAGCTAACCAAGGGACTTCTGAAAGTGATTGTCTCAATAACTTGGGAGAATTGTGTTCCTCTGGGACTTGGCAAAATTGTCTATCCTGGATGAGTCTAAGGCCTCACTAAATGCATTACATTCTATTTTTTTTTCTGGAGATGAAGAAGTTTCTTAATACTGCATTCCACTCTCTAAAGCTGTCAAATGGTGTTTTTTTTTTTTATTCCAAAATCAAATGAAATTTGTACCTTTAAAACTCCTCAGTTGAGGAAATTGCTAGTGAGCCTGCTAAAAGGGTCTACACAAGGAGATGAGGGATCTTCGGCATCTCTACGTTATAGGTGTTCCTTTTTCTCTTCTTTTTTCCCTCTGCCCCGCATCTCTCTCGAATTCCTTCCTTCCTTCCTTCCTTCCTTCCTTCCTTCCTTCTTCCCACCCTCCCTCCCTCCCTCCCTCCCTCCCTCCCTTCCTTTCTTTTTGCCGTTAATTTTTTAAAAGCAAAAAAAGAGCTGGCGAGATGGCTCAGCAGTTAAGAGCACTTACTGGATTCTTTGGGTCCCTGAAATTCATGTAGTGCACGTAAATGCACTCTGGTAAAGCATTCATATACATTTAAAAGTCACTCTTTGAACACAATAAAGAGAAAAATCTTTCGAAAGAAGAGCTGTTCTGTGAAGTTTCTCTGCCTTCACCCAATTCCCTTCTCCCACTGCCGCCTTTCCTGAGAAGTGTGAGGACTTGGTCAGACCCCGATTTGAATTTTTCAAAAATATCTATGATGTTGATTTTATTAGGAAACCGACAAATTGTATGACTGTGTTTCATTTTGTATTGCCCACTTTTCTTTCACACCAAGGAGTGACAAGCTAAGTTTTATAATTCTTCCTCTGTTTATTAGCTGGGACATTTCTCTCTGTTTGAGAAACGGGCTCTTAGTCAATTGTTTGGTTTTTCGTGGATATAGTGTTGGCAGAAAAAGGAAGTACAAATATTAGTATATTTTTCATGGTTAGTCAACATTCAAGCTTGATTGGAGAATTATCTGTGGCTTCTTTATAATGTTTTCCATAATGCTTATTTTCCTATGAATAAAAGTTAACTTTAAAAGTAGATGGAACCTTTCAAAGCTAATGCTGTAAGGTGGATTTCTGCATTTCCTGAATGAGAAAACTTGTTCTTCCTGTCAGTTGTTCTTCCTTTCAATGGTCCTGCCCTGGGAGAGCCGCCAGCCTGGCTGTGTCTCTGGAGAAGGCCTGCTATGAAGCCGTCCAGTCCATCACAGCGTGGCTATCAAGGTTTTCATCAAACCCAATAAAGAAATCAATGTTTACCTTTCTGGTTGTATATTTTATAGTTTAAAGAAATTTAGTTACAAATAATTTACTTAGGTCAAAAATACTATTTTATTAAAAAAAAAAAAAGCCGAGACTCTCTGGTTAGCCAGCAGAGATTTTGTTGTTTTAGTACTTTCCCTGGGATCAGTCAGAAATCTTGCTTTACTGGTGCCGGAAGAACAAAGCTGATCATTTGCGATCACTATCATTTTGAGATACGTCAGCCCAAGAGCAGCAATAAGAAAGAAAGAAAAGAAAAGATGGATATTTGCAAGCTGTCTTCAGCTCTTAGATGTAGAGGTTCTAGAGAAGCAGTGATTAAATGTTGACAAACAGATAATCTGTTAACAACTTAATGTTGATCGTGTCAAGAGATTCTTTTTCAGCTGACTGAATTTCCTGTTTTATGAAGCATAAGCATTCCAGCTGCAGAACAACTCTATTTGTATGCAGAACCTCGGTAGTTTGAAAATGGCATATAGTTCTTCGTCTTATTTTTTATTTATTTATGGTGATGGAAACTAATGGATTTATCAAATAGGCATCCGGTATACAAAGTCTTATCAAGCTCTTTTCCAGCTTTCTAATGAATTGTTGTGTGAGTCGCTACAACTTCAGGAGATGTTTAGTATTCTGAGGTATGTGTGCTGGTATTTGAATATAAAAGTGGTTATTCATATTCATGGCGGTCTGTGACTGTGTGCAGAGGCACAAAAGCCACTAAGAATCAGAAGGCTCACACCCCCAGCCCACCTCCAACAGCAGGTCAAAAGAACTTGTAGCTCAGTCTCGGAGGATTTCTTCCTATTACAAATATGGAAGGGGGATGCTTAAAGAAATGGTCTGAAATTTAATAATAATAAAAACGCGGCCCAAGACTTATGTTCTGCCTGATGGCTCCGGAGAGTAGAAAGAGATTATGTTAAAGCATAAATGGAGCTTTAACATTTTTAAATCCAGAAGGTCTAATCTAATCTAATCCTTTTCAATCCAATTTTTAGAACTGCAGCCTAGACATCAGATTAAAGCGAGTGCTTCCCTTTCTAGGCCATTTTAAACAGCCCGAGCACCTGTGCTTCTGACCCTCCTCGAAGCACTTTTAAAAAGCCGTGATTTTTGAAGAAATGAAAATAGAATCGATCAGAGATATGCGCACACATGTACGCATGTGCACAGAGGTTCACATAGATGATTCTGCCCAGAGTGCTTGAAGAATTATTGCTATGTACTTGTGAATGCACAGAAATTGGCAATAGATTAGAGCACACTGAACAGATAATAAATGCTGTTATCCGTACGTGTGATTCAGTGGTTTCTGCTTCACCCCGTGCCCAGTGCCCACTGCTGCTTCACCTCATCTCAGGTCTGCTTTCCACCCCAGGGCTAGAGGCCCACACATAGTTTAGCAAAGCTGGCTCCGCTTCCAGCCGTTTCCAGTTTGCTCGAATTATCCTTTATGTGAAAGCTACTGCTGGGTTAATTAACTTTAATTCTCTTTCTTGCAATCCCCCAGCCAACACAGGCCTGGAGACTTCAGAGACTCACACACCAGGTTCTCCCTTCTACCCAACAGCCTGCTCTTTAAAAACAGCCTTCTGTTCTCTCCTCAAATCTTTCCATGTTTATTACAGGGGAACAAACTAAAAAGAATAAAACCTTTGCCATATGACTCTTCTTATATCTGTCCTGGGAACCTTTCATCCTCAATGTAAAATTACCATACTTTTATCCAAGTGAACAAACTCGTAGGACCTTACATCGTCCTCCTGCAGTTCAGTCTAAAATTCGGCTCTGCCGCTGTCTCTGATTTTAATTAAAATAATTCACCCAGGTGAAGTTTCAGTTCTATCATTTCTGTCTTTCCTTGTGGCAGATTGTGAAAGTCCTATTTCTAAAAGATGTATTTATTCAAATCCAGATTTTAAGGGGGAGGGGCGGGAGGAGGATAATCTTGCTAAAATTTGACACACATTCTGAAAATTCTGGAACAGCATGCCACAGCCATTCACTGGTCCCTGAATTGCTGCACTCTCCCACGGCAAAGCTGGAGTCCAGACCCAGGCATCACAATTTGCAGCAATGTGTTTGCAAGACTGCTTTGTTCATTGTACTGTTAGCTGCTTCACATGGTCCTGTGCTCTCGGATCCAAGGTAGTCCTGGGATCCCAACGGCGAGGCAGACTCACAGACCTTAGACACTTCCTTTGAAATATACAGCGTAATGAGACCGTCAGGCAAATTGTGTGCATGCTAAAGTCGAAAAAGGTGTTCTCTAAAATACTGTCAGTTCTTCAAGGACAGCCAATAGTCTGTTTTCAATACATCAAATGGGATCTTCTCTTAAAGCCATCTACTTTCATAAACTTAAAATCCAGTTTTAATTTCTGGGCTTAAAAACAAGTCATTGATTTCATGTGTATGTTTGTTATATTTAATATATGTATTTATATAGTATTATTTAATTACACAAACATACATATTTACATATGAAATATACATAAAAAATATTTTATTATATTATAATACATACATATATTCTAATATAATTTATCTGAAATAATTCACTTATATCTTTAGGATAATAAATGACAGCAATTTATCATGAGATAAGCAAATACTACAAATAAGCTACATCTTGAGCTGTTCTGTTCCTTCCTGAGTTGTGGATATTTATGAAACCTGGTGCTGAGTCTGTGTGCACACTGGATTGGCATAGAATGGACTCATTAATATAACAAACTGTTACATTAATAAAGCAATTCCAAACACCAAACTGCTTTGCCAAACTGACGTTTGTTCTTCTCAGATAAGTGGCAACCATCTCTGGCACAGAAGCAATCTCAGCCCTCAGTGTGCTTTTATTTGCACGGAGGATTCTGAAATGAGTCATTTCTGTATTAAAGTTGTTTCAACATTTACTGGTTAAAAAGAGCAAATCTTTTTTTGTTTGTGTAATGGGGAGGATGCTTGCTTGTGTCCCAACTGCTCAGCCCTGAAATAATCACATAAAAACCATGCTATTTAAAACACTGCTTGGCCCATTAGCTCTAGCTTTTTATTGCTAACTCTTACATCTTAATTTAACCCACCTCCAGTAATCTGTGTATCACCACCTGACTATGGCTTACCAGGTAAAGTTCCATCCAGCATCTGTCTGGGTGGGTGGGTGGGGTTACATGGCTTCTCTCTGATTCTGCCTCCTTTCTCCCAGCATTCAGTTTGGTTCCCCACCACCACCTAAGTTCTGCCATATCAACAGGCCAAGACAGTTTCTTTATTCGCCAGTCATAATTACAGCATACAGAGGAGACTCCCTCATCAGGTTTGCACACTTCACCTCACATCAGAGTAGCCAAATAAGACTGCCCTCCATCACCAGAGTAAGATGCCAGCTGTCCTAATCTCTCCTGGGTTGCTTCCTTTCTAAGAGAGACACCAGCACTGCCCAGACTATGCACCTGTCCTCATATCTAAACATTGGCTCAGGTTCACTTGTCCCTCTAGGCTGTTCCTAAACATAATCTGCTCTCCATGGCCAGGGCTTCTTGAAGGCTACCGACACACTGACCATTCAAACATGGCTGTGACTGGAACACTCAGCAGTTTTCAAGGCATGTTGGAGGGCAAATAATTCACTGACCACATGTCCAGTTTTGTCTCTGGGTTTACCTTTCTCCTCATCTTCCATGCCCCATCCTCTCCTATACCCAAGAGTCCACTTGCTCTAACTAACCTACAGTTCCCCAAACACTCTTTGCTTTCCCTCTTTGTGATATCATGAAACAAACCTCCCTGTAAACTGAACCTCGCAGACTTGCTGAACAGAATGTCTCTGGCATGCTGCTGACCAGCAGCATCGTGAGTCAGCTAAAAAATGATGTTTATTAAAACAGTGAAATAAATATGTATCAGAAAATCATATGTAGAGGGGGCAATTTTTTTAAAATACAGAAAATTTTAATAGTCAGTTCCTTTTTTCTGTCTCCATTTAAGTACACTAAACTATTTGAGAAGACTTTCCTGGCCATTTTTAAAGGCTGAAGTTCAATTCTGCAGTGTCCAGAATAAAAACTTAAAAAATACTGTCATTTTGCATTTTAATTTAGGTAGATAAGCTAGTTATTTGCTTAAAAGACTCAGAATATCTTAGGTCTTCAGTCTCAAGGTATCTTAAATCCACAGATGTGTTACATAATGGTTTAGTGTCGATATGGTTGGATTCTAAAATATAAAATACACAATTTAAAGTTAAGATGTGCAAACTTACTTTTTTAACTTATTAATTTGTAAGTGTTAGATTCTACCTTACCATAGGGAACTAACATTCTTATTAATAAGACTACTAACACTCTTTAATTTTCATGGAAGATTCAGTCATATCTGTCTTTGTGTCTGCCACTCCTGTGTGGGGAAACTGAGGCTGGGGATACAGTGGCGAGCTAGGTTTCAAGGCTTTGGGCAAAAGCTTTTGAACTAGTGTATGAAATGGAAATAGGCAAAGAAAAGGACAGAACATTCCCTGAGGCCAAACCAGCTTGTATCGCTGATGCCAATGCAGAGACACTGTGGAGTATCCAAAGGTCAACTACAGCTTGCTTTAGTCCTAAAAATATCACACCCTGAATGAGATATCTACTCAGAAGGTTGTATGTGGACTTTCATGAAACAGATAGAACACACGTATGGGAATTTTGATGATAAGTCTGACAGAAAGCCCACACAATGTGACCTAAAGCCCAACCCTGCTCGTAGCAGTGCTGTTTGCACTGTGAACTCTCTTCGCCCTTTCCTTTTCCTCCCTTTTTAAATAAATGATCTTGCTTTGCTTGCTACTCACTTTCCGTGTCTGTCCAGTTATTTGTTGGAAATACAAAACTCGGGGCCCCAACACAAGTTCCCTTGGAATCCAGATAGCAGTCAGGTTCCAGAGTTCCAGGCGAGCCTGCATTACAGAGTGAGAAAACAGTGGCTGGGAAACAAAACGAAACAAAAATAAGTTCCACGTATCAGGTATAGCTGCTCTAATTTACTTCATCTGAATGAGCTTGGTAGAAATGTGTGACTTTAGGACCCTTTTCTTTTAACGGTAATGTATAGAGGGGGTAAAAACCCAACTCTTCATATGGTTGATGTGGCAGAGTCTGGGGGAGGATTTAAAAAGACTTCAATATAAAATTTCATTTCTCAGCTCAAATATATAGTTACAAAAAATGGTAGAAAAGGACTTTCTTCGAACAGCCATATCATGGTACTCTCAGGATGGGTGTGTGATATTTATTCCAATAAACACTCACTATGAAAATGTTGATGGCGAACTTGAAGATGGTATAAAATGCCAGTCACCCATGACTAGAAATAACATAGGCTGGATAATTATTACTACATGTACCTAAATGATAGATGACAAGAAAAACAAAAATCAGAGTAATGGAGCCGGGCGGTGGTGGCTCACGCCTTTAATCCCAGCACACGGGAGGCAGAGGCAGGCGGATCTCTGTGAGTTTGGGGCCAGCCAGGTCTACAAGAGCTAGTTCCAGGGCAGGAACCAAAAGTTACAGAGAAACCCTGTCTCGAAAATCCAAAAAAAAAAAAAAAAAAAAAAGAAAAAGAAAAAGAAAAAGAAAAAAAAGAAAAAAAAATCAGAGTAATCGGAGAAATCAAAAGATTTTGACCCTTAGAGGATGTGTTTGTACACTTCCACCCGGTGCACCTTCCTCCCCACTGGCAGTCTGACAACAAGGTAAACCTCCATCTACTGATTAACTCGGCTGTCACTCTCCCTGCCGCCAATGTTCTTTGCCACCTGCAAGGTCTGCTGCCAGGCAGATGACAATAAAATGGTAACTTAAACTCCTGAAGAGGACTCCAACATGCTGCTGGGTTGAGGGAAACCACGGTATAAAGTTCAAGGACACAGCAGGTCTAGAAGGGAGCAGCTGCTTTACCTACCCAGAGCGTTCTAGGAAAACCCAAACACAGTGTAAAACCTTTGTGCTTCCCTTCACTCTAGGGTGTGGGAAACTTTTGTCAACGGAAAGGAATAAGAAAATTGTCCAAATGTAAAAAAAAAAAATGAACATTTCTTTAGGTATAGCTTAGATAGGGTGCCTCTAGAGGGAAATATAACATAAATGTCCTATGATCCAGGCACAAAGTGTCTGCTAGAATAGTAGAAAGAAAGAAATGATTGCTAACATTCATGACAAGAAGGGAAATTAAGTTTAGGTGTACTGACTGAGCTTGCTCTAAAAACTCTTTGGTGAATTTATATTCCTTCTGTCCCCTACAAAGAGATTCCATCAAACAACCCTTCCCAAGGGAAAACAATCCAACATGACTCCTATTTCCTTGGTCATAGGTTAAGATGTTTACTTTTCACAGTGTAGACAAAAGAAGGAAGATTTGTCTGGGGAAAAAAAAAAAGAATTGCTATGCTCTGCTAAACTGAAAGGCTTAGAATACAAAGAGAAGGCTTGAGAAATCAAAAAGCAAACAAAGATTACTTTGGCATCAACTGACTGGGATTTTAATTTCCTATATTGCGAATTAGGCAACGGCCACACTGAAAGCCTTGGCAAGGCAGAGGGATTAGTTCTGCAGTGGAGACAGTGGTACAAACTAGAAGCCTTGGGAATGTGGGAAATTTTGAGAAACTTACTGTAATTCACTTCTCTTTTTTGCTCTAGGAAGACTTCTGTCAGCACTGTGGGTTAGGGATGTATCTATGTCTATTAGATGTTGACAATGAAGTCGGGATGGGAGCCAGGAGGTAATAGTTGTCATGGTTGTCTTGTCTCTGCTCATGCGGCAGCTTGGGGGAGGCAGTTTGGGGAAGGAATATGTGGGACTGGCTTCATGGAGCGGTACACAGAAGAAATGTAGCAAGAACTAAGGCTTCCGATCCATGGGATGAAAGCTGCACCCCATTGTAACTGGAGTAGGTATAAGCTAAGCTTGAGAACATAAGTAGCCTATTACATTCTAAGTCAGAAAGAAAACACTCATGTAGTAAATGAAGTGGTGACAAAATAGTTTTGAAACAAGGACCCCAAAAGAAATCATCACTACTAACAGGTAATGAGTGCAGGCTGCTTGCTGTCCTTCCTGTTAATCAATGCTGGATCTTCCAATGTTTTTAATAGTTATACCGTCATAATCAACAACATGTTTTCTCATATTAGAGATGAGAAAGCCGACTCAGAAAAAATTTGTCCACAGGATGATTTCACATCAATTGTCACTGAAAAGTTTAAAATTGTAGCAAAAGTTGGGTGGAATGCATTTCGGCTGCCATTCTGCACTCTTATGTATTCCAAAGTGTGGTATCCCATCTTACCAGAAATCATTCCCTTTCATTTACTTGTCTATAAAGTGGGGATCATCCCACATGAATACTCTTTAAAGGCAATACTAAGAAGATATAAATATGTTCCTGGTCAGGGGATGTGGCTGGGTCAGAAGAGACACGTCAGCCCTAGCTTAACATCGCAAACACTGGAAATTTGACTTCTATGTATGGTTTTTTTTTTCATTTAAACACTGCTTGGCCCATTAGCTCTAGCCCTTACAGGCTAATTCTCATATCCCGATCAACTCATCTCTAATAATCTGTGTAGCATCATTCTTACCAGGAAAAATTCTAGCCTACGTCCATCCTGAGTCTGAGCTTCATGCCTCTGCCTCAGAGAGCAGAGCTATGCATCTGCCCGGGAGAGGGGAGCATGGCATCTCTCTGAGCTCACTTCCTCTTCCTCCCAGCATTCTATGTATGTTTTTTGAGGAATGCCACTTACTTAACTTTTGTGTTTCATTTTTTTTTTTGTCTTTAAGCAGGAGTGATGATTGTGTAGCACTGATAGGGTTTTTGTATGACTAACAATATGACTGTATGTTAAACACCTACCAGAGTTTATGAATAATATCATGAAAGCCCAGGAAGTGAGAGTCAGGATTTGGCTTCAGATATGGTGGCTACAGGAGTTCTACAAAATAGCTGAAAGTTTGGGAAAGTTACTGGAGGGCACCGCTTTCTAATCATGAAAAACAAAACAAAAGCCAGGAATGTAATGAGCGTGTGAAGTTTGGGACGTACCGTTTAAAACAGAGTGAGGCCAACAGCTGTTCCCAGGCATCTGACGTTGCTCATGTGAGAGTTTCCATTCTTGCCGTTGCATTGGCATAGGTCCTGTGAAAGATCCTGGCTCAAATAAGAGATGAGTGACAGCGACAGTGTGTTGGTTTGGACTCCTTAGGTGTAAGGATTGAGGCAAGAGTTTGGAGCTTATGAATTTTGAAGAGAAGGCTCTTTCTAGAAAATAAGGGCAACAGAATAAACGGAGGGACATAATAGCGATATGGCGTCAGATAAAATACTGTGTTTATCTGATAATAGAGTTGGCCTGACCTCAGGAAGCAAGATGAAGTTTGGCATCACTTGAAGCCACACACACACACACACACACACACACACACACACACACATATATATGTCCTTTAAGGCATCCTTGTTTGCAAAGTTGCCTATGAAGTAAGAATCAGTCTTCAGAGGAGATAAGACTTCAGAATATTCAGCAGCTGGAAAATGAGTGAATCCAGAGGAAAGGAGGTCTCTGGAGGACAACGGCAGCCTCCACCAGACCGAATGAGTAAAAGCAACTCAAATAAATCATAATATTAAAATTTATTGGAAACGTTAAAGGCAATTCTGATGATATATAATAATGTAAATAAAAAAGTTCCCATTCATCTCTCTAAAGAGAGCCATGGATTTTCTTGAGAACTTTTAAATTTTATTTCTCCTGATACATAAGCATCTAGAAATCACACACATAAATAAGGCATGATGCTATGTTGTGATTAATGCATCAATTGCATAATGCTCCAATCAGGTTAATAATAATTATGTCCCAAACATTTTCATGCTAAAATAATTCACAGAATCCCATTTTTCAGCTTAGTGCAGAGCAGCGCCTCATAGTCGCCTGTCTTCTTGGCCCCTACACACAGCATAACTCACTTCTTGCTCTGACCTAGCTACAACTTGGTGCTCACTGAGGAATCTCCCCCCCCCATCTTTTATTCTCTGCTCTTCCTAACCTCAGATAAACACCACTTCATCCTCCACTTCCATGGGATCAGCACTTTCAGAATTCACTCATCAATGAGATGTAGCTTTTGACTTTCCATGCCTGATGGATGTCACTAATCTAGAGTGTTTGGGGGGTTGGTTTGTCATGAGAACTAATTGCTCAGCCTGGAAAATATGTCCTAGAATATGAGTACTGGGTTTGATATTTAGTAAAGCAAAATTAACCAACTGAACAAATCCTTTTGGATGAAGTCCCATAACAAAAATATGCCAGCAAGCAGCGTAGTCAAGAGAATGTCAGAGGTGATTTTGAAAGGTTTGAAGGCAATTATTAATGCAACTATTGATTTATAGCCAACATTGTTGCAATGAAAGTATTAATAGCCATGCAAATACAATTAGATTAATGATGACGCAATTTAAGTGAAATCAGAAAAATGATCAATGAGAAAGGTCAAAATGGGGATGAAGCTAAGAGTAGGATTATCCTGTAGGAAGTACCCAGGGATTCAAATAACACAAATTGTAATCTTTTGTAATACCGAGTACAGATGTGTTACAAGTTGTGAGTTATCTGTTAAAAACTCAAGGAAAACCAAAATTCACTATAAACAACCTTTTCTCCACATCTAACAAGTCAATAGAGGAGCCCACAAGGAAGTCACCACTTCCCAGCCTCCTTTGATAAACTTGAAAAGTTTTCTTCTTGATGAATGAAGAAGAGACCTGCTCACTTAAGCAAAAGGCGTGTGCAATGGTAGCCTTCCAAAACACCTTCGAAGAACAACATTATAGGCAGCCAGATTGGTGAGGAAGGAATGCACGGTTTTAATAACAGTGCTTTTATTGCCTAAATTCCACACCCTTTAACGTCCATCTTACATCCACTTTTAGATTCTGCTTGGCTACCACCCTTAGACCCATGATGCCTGTTTGTATAAAGTCCCAGGCCTGTTTGTCCCCTCAAAACCTCTCCTCTCCCTCTGTTTGCCTTTGATAATGTGTGTCAAATGTGGCATAAGCAAAGTACACACTGCCTATAAAATCTACTTCCTTCTTGCCTTGCAAATTTATGCTCAAGAGAGTTTAGATGGATCCCCTCCCTCTTGGAACCGCGTGTGTAGCTGGCAGTGATTGCCTCTCACCATTAACAATTATATGAAAAACCTGCTGCTCTCAGAATCCAACCTTTGTATCCAAGTTCGCTCAGGTCTTCACTACCTTACAGGAAGTCAAGGCATAGTATAAATTGCTAAGATTAATCATGGCACCCCACACCTGGGGGAAAAGTGTCGTTGGAACACTTGAGCCATGAAACCAGATGGTGCGTTATGTTTATCAAAGCTGTTTGCCTAGAAACTGGACCAGATTTGTAAACACTAAATCAATATTTGAAGGTTAGGAGCCAGCTGTTTTGCAGGATGCCGTTAAGTGACTGGAGCTCGTCAGCCAGGCTCCGATGAGAGGCATCCATCCTGCAGCCTGGCCGCTGTACCTGCATTCCTCCGTTTCACAGCAGCCGCGGGCTCGTTTCGGCCATTTCCACAGGACTCAGCAAACCCAACACAGATTGTCGCTGCACTGCTGTGATTTTTTTTTCTCTCGGCAGTTTTATTCATTTAGTGCTGGCAATAACTAACTAATGGACCGACTGTTTATTTGCTTGGCATCCCTTCCTGAATGCTCATTGACCAGGGAGTCACTTTGACTTGCATGTGGTTTTGGTTTAATTTGCCATTTTACTGTTGCTAGGGACCTCATGGGTTTACACTTGCCATGCCCCAATAAACTTGCTTTTTATAATTGGAGAGATCTGCTGGGCTCCCCGATGACACATGGCAGAGGGACCTTAAAAGTCAATTAATAATAAGCACACTTACATGAGTATTTTGTCAAATTATTTGTTTGGGGGCAGCTGAAATCCACATATCAAATTTAATTCTCACCATAAAACAATAAAAAAAAGATTATTTCTATGGTTTCTACCTCATCAAGCTAAATATTTCAGTCCAAGATGATGTGTTTTTTAAGTTTTTTTTTTTGTTTTTAACGTTTAGCTTCATTAAACTCGAATACAATTCTGACCAGACCTCATGTATACATTTCTTGTTCTATTAAACTGAAGTTGCGTGGATGACAGGAAGTCCTTGTTTATAAAGGAATCTTGTTTGATGTAAGGTAATGGAGTTTGCAATCATATCTTCTTAGCACACTACGCTCTGAGAAAATGAAAATGGAAAAAGAATTACTTGTCTTTTTTTCTGGTGAAAAACTGTCAGTTTTATTAATGAATCATTTAATCCTTTATAATACATTTTTCATCTAAAATAGAACAAAAACCGAGGCTGAAAGTTGACTAAAACAATGCATCAGATACAATAAAGTGTAGTAACCAAGTAAATTATTGCTACTACTAATTTCAGAATTTAATGCTTTAAATCTATGGTTTAAATGGCAAAATCTTAATGAAACTGTATACCTTAGGCTTATATTTCAGTATGGCTGTGATGTTGGTTCTTCAGTAATTTACAAATGTGTAGAAGTAACAATTATCCTTCTGTGTTTCTTCAGAGCAAGTGAGGCTTCATCAAAATAACAGTTTTGGGGTGAGGATAATGTGAGAATAAATTTAGGGTGATGGAGGCTATCATTGCAATTTCATAGGAGTGCTGAAAATGCTAAAGAAATTTCAGATACATTTGACAAGCAAGCAAGGTTTGTTGGTGCATTAAAATACAATATGCAGCCTAAAATATTTCAAATAATTTAGATTCGGTGTATTAATGAGCAGAATTGGAGCAAAATAACCACGAGCTGGCATGTATTAAAAATAAGGTATGTGATTAATCAGACTGGAAAAGCTATTTATAAAATGATGCTAAACAACTCATAAAACCATAACAACAGATCTGCAAAGTTCTACCTCTGATCATGGTTTCTAGTGTATTAAAGAGACATGTCTAAAGTGAGTACAATGCACAAATTTTTGAGGAAATGCAGAGTATTAAAATGTTGCTAACGGAAACTTCCTAAATTAATAATGTGGACAAATGACATTTTATTGCATCTTTATAAATAAGAGCTAATATAATAAAATATTTAAATTCAATTCATAAAAAGTAAAACAATTGAAAGTATTGTTTAAAACTATTTAAATGATTGAATAAAAGCTTATTTTTTTAAAAAAAACTTAATGTATACCCTTTACAAAATTCAAAATATCCCTGGGCGGGGGTGGAAAGCCTAGGAGAAAAGCCACGAACTCAGAGAGCAGATACAGGGAGTTTACAGACATGTCAGATGGTTAGCGTATGCCTTTGAACAGCCATAAGATAGAGTGTTGCTGCTCCCAAGATAAAACATCTTTCAGATTTATTTTTAAATCAGAACGTGAAGTTTGTACAATCAGATACTTTCTAGTTCAAAGGTAGAAATGCTCCACCCTCTTCTACTCCTAGTTCATCAAATCATCCCAGAAGACCGTTAATGTTTGCAACCATTTTTGTGTGTATGTACAAGGTTTTTCTAATATATAAATAAAATATATTTATATTGTTCATTCATTTTGAGTCCTTTTTTATATTTTCTTTTATTTATTCTTTGTGTCTCATGCCTTCCGATCCCACGCATCTCTCTTCCTCTCCAGAATAAAACAAAATAAAATTTAAGAAAAAATAATAAAGGAAAAAATTCTCATCTTGGAAGCTGCACTGTAATACAGTGAGTTACACAGTAATCCCCTTTTTTCCATCTATTTTTACACACTTGCAATCATTGCAAAGAATCATTGGTTTGGTGTAAGGTCCCTGGTCTGGGCCCCCACAGGCATTCTTCCTGCACATTCTGTGGCTTTCCTGTGTGGTTGGAAATGCCACAGCCGGGGGACCAGAGGACAAATACTCCCACTGCCCCCGAGTGCTCCAGCCGATCACAGATGGAGTGGATGAGGGGACAGCACATATCCCTGGTTATGGGCCTCTGGTTTCTGCAGGGTTGGTCAACTGTCTGCCAACTCTCCCCCGTCTTCACCACCAGGGTGACCTCTCCACCATTGCCTTGACTAGTTCATCCCTTACAGCTAAGTGCAAGGGGCGGGGTCAGGCCCATTTCCTCTTTTCAGGTCCTCTGGGTCAGTTCTTCTACACCTGTACCTTCAGGGCCAATTCTACTGTGCTTCCCAGGTGAAGTGTAGGGTCCATTCTACAGAGTGTTTCAGCTGATGGGGAGCTGAGAGAGCTCTCATAATCTTACGATCACAGGACCAGCTCTTCCATCTGCCTCGTATATTGATGGGCTTGGGGGAGGCATCTCCCCATGTTGCTACATGACCTATGCTCACATTGGGGCTGGTTCACCCACATCTCTGCCAACAGTGTCAGCTCTACTATGCTGCCCAGGTTCGGTGCAGGATCCACTTTCCCAATTGCTGCAGCTGATAGGGGGAGGGGGTCAGTTCCCTTGCCCACCAAAGGTGCCAGGGTAAGGGGAAGAGGGAGAGGACATCTTTCCCTCACCCTCACCATCACGTGACAGATGAGGGGGTGTGGTCAGCTGTCCCACTCTCAGAGCCCCAGGGCTGTCTCACCAGCATCTCTGCCAACAGGATCAGCTCTACTGTGCTGCTTAGGCAAGAAGAAGGGCCCGCTTTCCTGAGTGCTGCAGCTAGGAAGGGAGATGATCAGCTTGTTTTTATGTGGCGAGGAGTAAGGGGGATGTTTCTCTCCCACCCTCACCACTGCCTGACAGACCAGTAGGGGCTGCTCTCCCCAGCATTGCAGCTGGTAGCGGCAGCAACAGTTCTCACTCTTACGACCCTAGGGCCAGCTCTCCTACCTCACCAAGGTTTTGTTGGGAGAGGGGATTACTTTTGATTTTTAAGTTTAATAAAATCATGGACAAAAGTTTGTGAGAAAAACTTGCAGTTTGGGGGGGGGGGGGGTTAACTAATTTGGCTCTCCAAGGGTTAATGCTTTAAATTGTGAACCCATTAGTTTTCTCGTTTTTAGAAATTTCCTAAAGCTGTAAAATCAACAAAATGAACAATGATTTGTGAATTGACATTTACATTGTATTTATAATGGAAAGAGACTGGGACAATGTTAATATATAAACTGCCATTTAGAATGCAATCTGAGTGCCCCGTATTTCATTTCTGTGGGGTAGACTACATAGAGCTCACATTCACTGAAAAGAAAAACACCTGATGCAGAAACAGAGCAGGAAAGGAAGCACGTGGAAAGAGGAAGTAGACAGGACGATTGATAACCACTTATTGCTGTCCTTCCGTTTGTCCAAGCCTTAAATTATAAACTCAGCATCTAGCAAAGATCTCCTCACTGGAATACATATTAGTGAGAAAAGGAAAACCGTCCTGTGACATAGAAGTAATCCTATGATATCATACGATTTTCTGGAGATATTTCCCTGCAACATAAATATTTAAATCATGCTAAGTGTTTCCCATAAAAAAATAGAAAACAGAAGAAGAAAGCATTGAAATGCAAATGCTATTGAAACATCTATTACAGTCATGCTATATTCATTTCTAATTTTGGAAAAACTTGTATTTGCATACTTTGTATATGCTGGGGTTTGTCTAAGCTGCTTCAGCCAAAGTTTAAGTCCTAACTCAATTCATAATTTTATTTATGCATGCAATATCCTCCATATCACTAATTTTATTTCAACTAATATAATCCATTTGGAGGGAGGTTCTCTGTGCAGCCCTGGCTATCCTGAAACTCACTCCATAGACCAGGATGGGCTCAAACTCAAATATCCTCCTGCCTTTTGAGTGCTGGGATTAAAGGTATTCACTGCTGCCACCCAGTGAGTGTAATTCAAACAAAAATATTTACTAAAATGAAATGATAAAGGTAAACTGAAAAATTTAAATAAATTATGGCACTTTGAGCAACACAGACATGCAAAAAGAAAAAGGGAAAGCTGACCAGACATGCATTATAAACTAAGAATTTTAAATGAATTGATTTGACAGATGTCATTAAAAAAGAATACAAGAAGTAATTGTCATCACTTAAGTCCTATATTATAAGAGACTAAAAGATAACCCCCAAGAAAGATTAAGAGCTACAGTGAGAGATGTGTCTAAAAAAAAAATAAAAACAAAACAAAAAATAGTAGGAGATAATTCCTAAGATAATCAATGACTTGGAATAACTAAAATGCTGTATGTCCCCAATTCTCAACAACAAGTGAAAAACGAAGGTAGCATCACCTGTTCCAAATTATAAAAATGTAAGTTTGTGGGAATACCATTTTGGGCCAGTACCAGATGAATTAGTGGTTTCATATGGCAGTGGAAATATAAAATGCTATGATCTTTGTGAAATGTCTTATTAATATTATATATATTAAATGAATACAATATATTGATATTACAAATACTACATAATATTAAGTATGTAAAACACTTAGGATTCATCAATTTAACTTGAGAATTTTTCTTGAATAAATTATGTCAGTCAACAAAAATATATACAGTACTACATCACCATGCAACATACTAAGTCATTAGAGTACTTTTAACAAAAAGAAATGAAATTTTTATCTGCTAACCTAAAAGACGCTCACAATGCTGTTGAAAGCGAGAGGTGCAAATTGAAAGATAAATTATCAAGCATGATCCAGAGAAGTAGCTTTTTCTGTCTCTTCCAGTCCAAATATGTGCATTTGCTTACAGGTGGATCTGGACAAAGTTTCCGAAAATGTGTGCACAGATTACTCAGGGTATTCAGAACAGGACGGAGTACTAGAGAAATTACTATTCTTTTGAATGATTTTAAAACTTTTAGAGCAGCTAATTTTACTTTTAAATTCACATTTTGTACTTTATAAGTTTCATAGATAAATGTATATATTAAGAACAGATCTTTCTAGGAAGTCCTGGCAGTCCTGGAGCTCGCTGTGTCCACCAGGCTGTCCTGGAACTCAGCTCCTCCTGCCTCTGACTCCCGAGTGCTGGGATTAAAGCCATGCACTACTGTGTCAGCCTTAAGGTACTATTTTTCTTTGTGACTGTAATATAATCATGTAACTTTCTCCCTTACCTTTCCTCCCTCCAAACCTTGCCATACAAACCTCCCTGCTCTCTTCCTAATACATGGCCTCTTTGTTCATGAATTTCCCTTACATGAATTGCAGGGTTCTTTCTGAAATAAACACTTTGACATCAATGAGACTGGAAGAGAGCTAACACCAGAGTACCGGCGCTGGGACACAGCTCCTGAAAGGCTTTGATCCTGGGTCCAGTTTACACCTATTTTATATTCCCAAACCACAAGGTGGGGTAGCAAGCAAGTGGGATGGTACAGCAGCATGTGAAGCAGGTACTAGGTTGTTAAGGACAATGACCCATTGTTTCAGCTGTTCCTCCAGTTTATTCTGGTCCAGCAAGTGAAGTCATGCTTGGTACAAAGGCAATACAAGCAATGCTTTAAGTAAGTCACTAAATTAATCAATCAAAAAGTATTTAATAATTTAGTTTTTCTAACTTATTCCACTTCACATGCATATAAGCATATGTGCATATTAATATGTATTTCTAAATATAACCTATTCACTTTGTTCACTTGGTATGTTTCCTCTGTATGGAAGTATGTATGTATGTATGTATATATGTATATGTGTATATATACACATATATACACAACATAATTTTTTTTTAATTTTCATAACATGCACCACAATCCTGCTTACCTCCCAGCTGCACCTACATATCCTCCCTTCACCCATGCAGTGTTTCTCTCAAAATAATACTCTCCCCAAATTAACAAAAACAAAGCAAACAAAAAACCCCACCTTGCTCCTCATGTTTCCCATCCCTCCAACACCTCTTCATTCCTTCTAGTGGCACTAGGAGTTGTGGTATACCCTTTATCCCATCAGCCCCAATATTGGCACTGTAACCCTATCACAGCAGAGGTCTGTGTTGACGTCTGTGGCCACTGTTGTCATCAAATGTTATGGGGAGTACAAACTGGTACAGCCCCTTTGGATATCAGTATGGTGATTTCTCAGAAAATTAGGAAACAACCTTTCTCAAGCCCCAGCAGTACCACTTTTGGGTATATACTCAAAGGATGCTCTATTAACTATAAGGACATGTGCTCAACTATGTTCATAGCAGCATTGTTTGTCATAGCCAGAACCTGGAAGCAATCTAGCTGCCCCTTGACTGAAGAATGGATAAAGAAAATGTGGTACATTTACACAATGGAGTACTGTATAGCAGAAAAAAAAAATAATGACATTTTGAAATTTGCAGGCAAATGGATGAATCTAGACAAATCATATTGAGTGAGGTAACCCAGACCCAGAAAGACAGATATCATATGTTCTCACTCATAAGTGGCTTTTAAACATAAACCAAAGAAAATCAGCCCACAATTCACAATCCCAGAGAATCTAGATGTTGCAAGGAAGGGCCTGCTTGTTTGTCCCTGCTGCCAGGCTAGCTTAGCCCTGAAAACACACACACACACAAACACACACACACACACACACACACACACACACACACACACACACACACAGAAACTGTATTAATTAAATCACCGCCTGGCCCATTAGTTCCAGTTTCTTATTGGCTAATTCTTACATCTTAATTTAACCCATTTCTATTAATCTGTGTACTGCTGTGTGGCAGTGGCCTAGTGGATAAAATTCCCAGTGTCTGTCTCCAGCGAATCCATGGCGTCTCTCCTACTCTGCCCTTCTTTCTCCCAGCATTCAGTTTTGTCTTCCGTGCCTACCTAAGTTCTGCCCTATCAACAGGCCCAAAGCAGTTTCTTTATTAATCAATGAAAGCAACACAAAGACAGAAGGACCTTCTACACCACCTAGACAACAATGAGGACCCTGAGAGAGACATACATAGATCTAATCTACAAGGCAAGTAGAAAAAGACAAGATTTCCTGAGTAAATTGGAAGCATGGGGACCATGGGAAAGGGTTGAAGGGGAGTGGAGAGGAAGGGAGGGGAGCAGAGAAAAATGTATAGCTCAATAAAATCAATTACAAAAAGAGAAAAGTCAGAAATAAAAATATGGGAAAGACTATAACATGCAAACACACACAAATATAAAGTTCACATGCATACCTGTGGCTATGCTGGTGTCTGAGGGCCATACAACTGCCCAGGCCATGACTATCTGAGTAGCCACACTGCTGCATGTGGCCATGGCCATGGTGTTATCCAGGCTGGGATGCTGCTGAGGGCCATGTCTGGATCCCTGGCCCTACAGCAGTCAGTGTCTGAATTGAAGTTCTTGGCTCTTGTTACCACTGACGATGCCTGAGGTCTGGTCAGTCATCTGAGACCATACTGATGTCTGAGGGACATGCTGATTTGGATGGCCTTTGCTGCCATCCGGGGCCATGGTGACATCTGGGCCTAAACTGCTGCTGGAGTCCCTGTCTTGGAACTACTGCAGCTGGGGTCTATATGTTGATCTCCATAGCCTATCCTTAAACAGCATAAGAAATATGATATAGTACTGATGGGTCTAGGATGCTCTTAAAGTTATATATCATATTGATGGTGGGAGCATGTGGGTAGTATCTGAATACCGGTGAACTTTCCTATCCGACTTGGAGAACATAATAAGAGTCCCACAGGGGGCCTTAACTGAGCCCTTGCCTTTGCTTTTTTCTGGTCCTGGGTGAGCTGGCACTGCCCCTAGCAGGAGAAGTGGCTCCACCCCTTGTCTGAGGGAGGTGGTCACAGTGGCTGGGATGGACCAGCTCAGCCTCCACCCAGACCCATATTCTGGGCCTTAGGTCAGCCCACCCTAACATCTGTTTTATCTATGACCTGCTGGAGCACAGTGAAGGGACTGGATTTGAGGAACCATTGTCTAGGCATCTCCATGATTCAGGGCAAAAGCAGGACATCTGAGAGTAGTTTCAGTGAGGGTCCAAGAATGACGATGTGCCAGAGGCCAGAGGCCTTCCTTGAACCACACCAGTAACTCATTGCAATGAACTCACGTATGGTTTTAGACTGGCTAACTGGTAATGGATAATTCGTTGGTGTGCTCTTCCTTGGAGAAGACTATTTCTCCTGATCTCAGCATTACCTGAGTTGCTTGTAGTTTTCTTGTGAAGGGCTGAGGCTTAAAATAAGAAATAAAAATCAAATAATTTATGCCATGTATTACTTTACATTCACTTGACAAATAATAATTTCTCAATTCATGTCTTTTATGCTACAAAATAAATTTATGATAAAATTTAAAATGGCCTTATTATTTCAATACAAAGTCTTATTACAGTGCTGGTCTTACTCCGTGCTACAAAGGAAGTCTGCAACATCTCTTGGATGCGAGAATACATCTGCATCCACAATTTTCACTGAGATTTATTTTCTGTCTCTTTTTTCTTCTAACAGAACAACAAATACCATTTTCCCATTTTGTTTTACAAAGACATTGCCAATTAAACAGTTCATTACAACTGCTAGATGAAGGAGATTTAGAACAATGTGGCTTTCAGTGTGTTTATGTACTTGGAAGGCTTCAATTCACCAATCTTCTGAGATAAGGAAGTCCTAGCTTAGAAGGGAAGTAGATGTGGGCGGTTCCTGAGAAGAATTGTGAATAAACACCTTTCCACATGCTGGGTGAGGCTCTGCTGGATGAGAAGACACCCTGGAACCAGCAGTGTTTTAGAAAATCAGAAAGACAAAAGAAACAAAACAAAAAGCACTCAGAAGCCAAAATTCATGTGCTTTCATTTGGTTACTTAGGAAACCCCGCTATTCCATTTTTTATTATGTTTCAAGTTACTTGTTATTAGTTCTCCACATAATAAATAGAACTTTTGGGGCATTTAAAATTCATTGATAAATACAATATATTTAGTTAGAAATTAGAAGGCAAAGAATAATTAATTTATTGATCAGTAAGTGATAAAAATGTGTCAGTGTTTAATAACAGCCCATTTTGGTAAAATAACTAAGTTTTCCAAAAAAGAAAATCAAATTTTATTTTAAATGATATGAATTTCTTTAAGATCTAACTGAATAATGCCTTCAGTTTATGGAAACTATTTCACTATACACTTGTGTGAGAGAATAGGTTTTTTTTTTAGTACTATTGTAAAATAACTTTGAGATGGTCCAAGGTGACACTTTCAAAGATCAGACCATACTTTAATTCATTGGCCTAGAATACTAGTTTAGTATCTTTGTGAGAACAAAGAAACATGCTGCATTAATCTCAGCCAGATAGTGTGAGCTCGATGGTGAATCGTGCAGTTTAATACGTTGGCAAATGTTGATATCAAAAGAAAGATAAACTGAGTCATTTTTACTTGGGCTAAAGAGAAATGGTCAGAAGTAAAAGCACCATTAGGAGGTCCTGTCAGGACCAATGCTTTCTCATTGTTTCCTATCTCTGCTTGATTTCAAGATTCTTTTTTTTTCTTTTATTTTTGAGACGTTACTATAATTATGTCATTTCTTCTTTCCATTTCCTTCCACTAAAGCTTCCCATATACCCCTTCTTACTCCCTTTCAAACTCATGGCTTTGTATTTAATTAACTGCTCTAATATATATATATATATATATATATATATATATATATATATATATATATATATATCTGGTTGGTCTGCATGAAGTTGCGCATCATGTATGTTTTCAGGGCTCACTATTTGGTATCAAATGACCAAGTGATGTGGTTGGAGAAGATGATTTCTCCCATTTTCAGGATTCTTTAGCTGCTTGTGGCTCGTTATGTGGAGGCCTGGTGTGCTTCTCCCATCCACTTTGGCATGTTCATTGTTTGTTGGTCAGACTTTATAGGCATGGCCTCTGAACTTGCCAGGATACACAATCTCACAGCAAACTCCCTGATCCTCCGCTTTTTACAATCTTTCTATTCACTGTTCCACAGTGTTCCTTAATCATAAGGTGTGGGAACATTTTGTAGATGTATCCTTTGGCATCAAGCTTCACAACCTTGCATTCTGATTGGGCACTTGATCATAAAGAAGAAAAGCTAAAACACCATCTACTACATGGAGAGTTGTCCTTTGTATTGCCCATTGCTCCTGGACTCAAAGCAACAAGTTTCTCTTCCTAATAGCATTCTGTGTTTTGATACAGAATGCCATTCCTGCCCAGGAGACTGTCCAAGAATTAGGTTGTTGATAAGTATAGACCAGGACACCTTATACTCATGCAAGACAAAGACTAAAGATTTGTGAAACTAATAGATGGTTTAATGCTACTGATAAAACATTTCATACAGGGATACGTTGATTATTTACTAAATTTGAAGATGTTTTAGGCACCATTATTTGAAGAATAGTGACTCTTAAGAGTTTTACCTCCACCCCCACCTCCACAGGAAGGAATCACTGTGCACTATAATTATCTGTCCCATAGTTTGTTCTCTTTAATAAGCCATCTTCTGATGTGAAGTTGCTTTGTTAGGAGGAAGACTGAGTAAAAGTTCTTGGCTTCAAAAGTTCTGTGCACACTAGAAAGTTTGGAAGCTTTATAGAATATGGGTTGCCCTCACTTTGCTAACACTTGCTAATGGTGAATGTAGGAGAAAAAGGCTTTCTTAATCAAAAGGATTCCCTTGTTCTCTACAGAATTATCTTGTGGAATAAATTGTCAATGTCCTCATTTGTTTTTGGTTAGAAAAGTATCTTACAGAATTATATTTTGTTTGTGGCTGGCTGTTTATATCCAATAATCATCTATTTGATAGTAAAATAAAGTTGGGGGTAGAGAAATGAATATGACAAAGAAGGAACAATGATAACTTCAGCAATATTTATTTCTAGAGAGAAGGTCTTCACTGTGGTCCAGGCTGGCCTAGATCTTTATGTAGTCATCCTGCCTAAGACTCTTGAGAATTTGAGTGACAGGTGTGTGCACTACCACATATGACTCATTATGCATTTAATTTTAAATATAGGTTCATGTTTATACAGTATTACCTTCATACTATTGGCACTTGACTTCAGACTATCCTTAAAAGATGGAGGACAAGGGGTATCCTATATTGCACATATATATTAACTTCAAACCCCTGGCCTCACCCCTCTTGGAGCTTTCAGTGCTTCTTAGAAAGTCCAGATTGTAGTTTTCTTTTCTACAAGTCACTAAAATATATATTTAAGTGATTTAGAGTACTTACTTGTCTTAAGAAGACTATTAGACCCACACCAGAGGACGCACAACTTTAACTTCAGCTCTAAGGGATTCAATGCTCTCCTGGCTTCTGGGGGGTATTCAAATACACATGCACATTCATACATATGCACAGGACTCTAAAAACTCTCAAAAGCATGTTTAAAATTATTCTGACATGAAAATATGATTAAAGGGGATATTAGTTGGGATAAATACCAGCATGAAATTTAGGGCCATTTAAAAGAAGACTTGTGTATAATATGGATATTTAATACACTCATTCTTTTGTCTTAATTAAAATTTAATTTGCCAAAAATTTCAAGTTACATTCTACTGATGTATTAAGGCAAATATAAGTTGTTTGGCTTTTATTTGTATCAAGCTAGTGTAATTAAGATGGGTTGAGAGCGTACTACTTACAGAATGATAATTTTGCTTTTCAAAATGATGCCCTGACAATAATTACTTTTTAGGTTACAAATATGTTAGCTGTCTGACCAAATGTTAAGAAATTTTGGAAGCTGGGTGAAGATTACATGGAAATTTGTAGAACTCTTCATTTGAGTGGTTGAAAGTTTTACAATAAAGCAACTATATCCTTATTAATGACCAAGTATCTTGAAGTAATCAATGAAAGGAAAGAAATATATATGAGGATGGAAACTATTTTGCAGTGAATGTGGGAGATAAATTCACATTTATGATATTTTTCTACAAAATAATAGCGAAAGATTATGTTAGCATTTTTTTGATGAAAGATTAGACTTAAAAATCAATGTCTAATGGACGGCAAAACTTATTAGAATGCAGGGGATATGAGAAAGAGTGGATATGATTATTAACCATGGAATGAAAGAGACTGGGTTGAATTATAAAAGGATAAAGAATCGCAGAAATTTGCCCTTCTTTGTCTCTATGATCAGAACATTGGGACTTCAAGTTGGTGAGAGGTTTTGCATTTTGGCTCAGGGTTGAATCAGTGAATGTTTTAAGATTTACAAGTTAAGGGTGCATGAACTTTTATGGTTTTCTGAAGTGGCCGCATTATCTTCTGGCTAACACATATACTGTTCGAGCAGGTAAATCCCACCCCACCCAGGTTTTCTGAGAGGAAAATGAAAGAAATCAGAGTTATGCTTTCTGATGTTTCCTTATTTTTAAAGGGACTTTGGGGGGCAGCAAGAGAAATCAGTGTATAATACCCTGCCTTGCTACCCTGCCTGATTGATTGAGTTCATACCTGTGGCACATAATGGAAGGGAGAACTGATTTCTATAACTTGTCCTCTGCACATATGTGTGCTGGCACAGATAGGCATCCTCCAGAATTACACACACACACACACACACACACACACACACACACACTGTGCACACACATATATACATTTTTTGAGACAAGGTCTCACTATGTAGCTTTGGCTGGCCTGAGGCTTTCTAGACAGACCATGCTAGCCTCAAACTCATAGAAATCCATCTAACTCTTGAGTACCTGGATTAAAGCTCATGTGCTCAGCCAAAAAGTAAGCAGATATATATTTTTAAAGATTAAAAAATAAAAAATAATAAAGTACTTGCAGTTTCACCTGTGCGTCTGTATGTTTTGAACTGGCCTTAAGAAGTCACTCAGTGTGGTCTTCATAGTATCCCGGAATCAAGCAGAAACCCTGAACTTCTTTTTTCTTTGAAGTGAAATCTTTCATTCATTGATTTGAGCAACATAAAACAATGCTTTTTTTCTTTCTTTTGTGTATGCTGGAGTACAAATATGAAAAAGAATAGGATAAAGCAGGCCAACAGTAATGGAGAAACACTGTTTAGAGCCCATGAGACTGTATCTTGTTCCTCTTAACATCACTTCCTCGATCAGCCTCAGGATTCTAGGTTTGTGCTATAGGTATAGGTTGCTACTGCCTTTGGGGAAGCTCCATTCATGAAGAGTTAACCACATCACTTTTCCTCGCCTTTATTTTCACTAGTCATCAAACAGGAATCATTAAGTCATGAATTGCATATCATAACTGGAGGGGGATGGGAAGGCATGGCGTGCACTTGTAGAGAAAGGACTGCTAGGGAAGTCACCCTTTCCAAACAGAGTGACAAAATGTCTGGCCCACTTCTGAGGTTAGCCACATCTGTTGTATCAATAAACACAGACATAGGAGTGACGCTCCCACCATCGTTTAGACACTGCAGATTTCTCAGTTCAGTGGTTTTGACGCTAACAGAGACAGACTTCCCGTGAAAGTGCAGTGAGCTGCATGGCTTGCGATCGGCGTCTGTTGCGGACTAGTGCCTGCGCAGACTGGTATTGTTCATGAAACAACACGAGCCAGGTTCTTTTATTCTTTAAGAAATAATTTTCCTCAGCATTCGAAGGCTGACATTGTCTTGTTAATGAGCTGCAGTTGTTTTTAAGTATTATTTCTGCCTAATGGCGGACTAGGAGATCATTCTGCAAAAGGACTGCTTGCTTTCCGTTGCATTTCAGACTCGACCAGGTATGTAGGTGGCATGTCTGTGAGTTCAACTGTATTAGTATTGAAATTGTAGCACTTCACAATTGAAGTGTATTACACACTCGAGAGACAGTAAACGACTGTATTTGAATTGAATCACACAATCATAGATATTAGAGACAGAAAACTCCTATTAGGTTATCATGTCCATCCACAGCCATTTGCCATTGTTATTGACAACATGTTGTTGCATCTACAGTTAAATGCCTCAAGCAATGGACTCTACCACAGTGCCAAGAATATTTCTTTTCTTTCCTTTTATTGTCTAAAGGACTTGCTCATCACAACAATTTTTCTGATATTCAACTGAAATTTATTTTTTGCTCAATTTCACTCCCATGTTGTCATATCCCAATCCTCATTCCTTAATTCTCTTTTATCTCTCTTTATAGTGTCACTATTTTGAGAATAGGACCATTTAAAGATAATACTTTAAACTTTGAAATTGTGATTTCTTTCCTGCCCAAATTATGCAGTCCTTTTTAGGTTGACTTCCCTAGGAAATAGACACTGAGACACATGGGTGTACAAATAATTCTTTCCCCCAAGACTTGTTGAAAATGGTCAAGGATGGGGGATGGGGTAGAGAAGAAAGCTATTGAAAAATGAAGATCAAACCAATTCCTTTTGTGAGAATGAACCTCAATCCTGGTACAGGCAGGCTCTCACAAGTTACACAATTGTACCTCAAAGAAACAAAGAGAACAAGATACTTAATTCTCAGACTATAGCCAGGTAGTCAGTTGCTTCTCGGAGTTGCCTTCCATGGGGCTAACTAGGTTATGGAAGTCCATGAAGGGGGTTATCAGAGCATAGAACATCAGATACTTTTATATACATTTTGGTATACATTTTTAAAATATGCTTTTATATACTGCCAATAGTAAGATTTGATAGGTGTGGTTAGGACATAGCAGCTCCAAAAAGTTGTATCTATTAATAGAATGCTTATGCTTTTTATGCTAAGTAAGTAATTATTTATTATTTTGTCATGTGCACAGGCTTTTGTTATATATTAGATGTCATTCAGAAGTTTTCCTTCATCTTATAGAAAATCCGTATTTAATTCAAAAGGATGCATGGTGTTATTATTAGCTATACTTGCTCCAAGACCAGGAACACTCCCCTAGCCTTGTCTTTAACTAAAAAGATGCTTATTCAAGATAAAAACAATACATTCTCAACAGTAATGTTGAACTTTTGTAGAAAAACTTATAAATAGGAATACAAAAGTATATGTATGTTTGAGTATATATCTATATATGTATGTATATATACATGTTTATATATATATGAATATATATATGTTTGAAAACTGTGTTCAAGAGTATAGATTTCACTGCTACCTTAATAACTGTATGTAGTTTGCACTGTGACTGATTGCTAAGTCATAAGATTCTGTCTTTTAAAATTATTAACAAAAATTTTATGTTTTCCCCCCTCTATTTTTACCTTACAGATCTTTGGTGTATATATTGTAGCTTCCAGTTCTGTGTTTTTATGAGACTCCTAAGTGTGAAATGAATAGGTCTCTGCATTTATATCTTCTTCTTGTGTTTTTTCCTGGATAGTTTCCTCCTGATAACCCTTAAATTTCATATGGGAAATAAATCTGTATTGCCATATTTTAGAAACAATGTACTTCTCAAAATGTAAGTGTGTGACCAACATAATTCATTTTTTTAAGCCCCCTCCTCAGATATGTGGCTCTACCTTCACAACTTTTTGTTTGATGCAGCAGTTGTAAAGTACAACAATTGAACCAAATATTATTTAACTATCTATATTTGCCAAAAAATCACACATTTTAGGTAAAAAAATAGTTTCAGGATATCCCATAGACTATATATAATTATATGAAGCTAAATATTCAGTGATAACTGAACAAATATATAAATGCAAACCATTTCTCATATTTTAGGAATTGTTTTTACTTAACCCTAGGGTTGTTTGATAGTATCAATGAAATCATACTATTTTACCTTTTATTAAAAATAGATTTTTTTCTCATACAATATATCCTTATTAGTGTTTTGTTTCCCTCTACTTCGTCCAGGTCCTCTGTTCCTCCCTCTCATCCAGAACTACTCTATTTCTGTCTCTCATTAAAAAAAGGAGGCTTCTAAAAGGGAATAACAAAGTATATAACAAAATAAAACATAATAAAATAAAACAAAAGCATCACATCATCAAAGTTAGATAATAGTAATTTATATTTACCTAAACATATATATTTAGAAAGTTAAAACACTTGGCCAAAAAATTACCAGTACCAGCCATGAGAACTATCATTTTAAATGGTTGAGTAGAGTCAAAATAACTCCCGAAATAATATAGACTATTGATGTAGCCCTTGGTTGCTTCTCTAGAGGTTAAGGTTGGAACCCTATTGTTGAAGACATCACAATTGAGTCAGAACACAAGGCTCTTATGATTTGAGCAAGATATGATGTGAAAGCCTCTTTTCTCTCATCCAGCCTTTGTGGTACTAGACATACTATGCAAATTTCCAAGAACAGGAAGTAGTTAACAATTCTACCCAGCTGCAACATCCATGAAACACAGAAATGATCTCATTGCAAGATATCCCGGAAGATTACTCACGTAATGAACACCTGTCAATTGAAAGCCCAATCAACAGGAGGGAAATCATGCCTATAATATAAACCTAGCCAGCTTCCTGGGACCAGTGAGGTCAAGGAAATTAGAAAAGAACCTACTATCACTACTTTGCTAGACCAGCTTAATTCCTTAATACTGAACGCTAAATCTTACCCGTATAGCCACAGTAAATGTAGCTTCCACCCTTTATCATAAAGCCTTTCTTTATAGTAAATGAAGACTATCACATAAAAACACTCCTGGACACAATACAGAGATCAGTGGATCAAGGGGAGCCCAGGCTTGATCATGCTTCTTGTTGGTGGAGTGTGGACTTTGAGATGTTCGATTAGGAGATCAGCTAAACACCTTCACTTTAAGTGGGGTTTAATAGGTCACACTTTAGGAGCCGGGAAGACAGTAGTACTGAGAGTGACATAGATTTTATTTTATTTTTTTTTTAAATTTATTTATTTATTAAGGATTTCTGCCTCGTCCCCACAACCGCTTCCCATTTCCCTCCCCCTCCCCCGATCAAGTCCCCCTCCCTCATCTGCTCGAAGAGCAATAAGGGTTCCCTGACCTGTGGGAAGCCCAAGGACTGCCCACCTCTATCCAGGTCTCGTAAGGTGAGCATTCAAACTGCCTAGGCTCCCACAAAGCCAGTACGTGCAGTAGGATCAAAAACCCACTGCAATTGTTCTTGAATTCTCAGTATTCCTCATTGTCCGCTATGTTCAGCTAGTCCGGATTTATCCCATGCTTTTTCAGACCTAGGCCAGCTGGCCTTGGTGAGATTCCAATAGAACATCCCCATTGTCTCAGTGTGTGGGTGCACCCCTTGTGGTCCTGAGTTCCTTGCTCGTGCTCCGTCTCCTTCTGCTCCTGATTTGGACCTTGAGATTTCTGTCCGGTGCTCCCGTGTGGGTCTCTGTCTCTGTCTCCTTTCATCGCCTGATGAAGGTTAATATTCCTGAGGATGCCTATGTGTTTTTCTTTGGATTCACCTTATTTAGCTTCTCTAGGAACATGAATTATAAGCTCAATGTCCTTTATTTATGGCTAGAAACCAAATATGAGTGAGTACATCCCATGTTCCTCTTTTTGGGTCTGGCTTACCTCACTCAGGATAGTGTTTTCTATTTCCATCCATTTGTATGCAAAATTCAAGAAGTCCTTGTTTTTTACTGCTGAGTAATACTCTAATATGTATATATTCCATACTTTCTTCATCCATTCTTCCGTTGAAGGGCATCTAGGTTGTTTCCAGGTTCTGGCTATTACAAACAATGCTGCCATGAACATAGTTGAGCATATACTTTTGTTGTATGATAGGGCCTCTCTTGGGTATATTCCCAAGAGTGGTATTGCTGGATCCAGGGGTAGGTTGATCCCGAATTTCCTGAGAAACCGCCACACTGCTTTCCAGAGTGGTTGCACAAGTTTGCATTCCCACCAGCAATGGGTGAGTGACATAGATTTTAATGACTGGCTCAAGAGGTTTCAGAGAAGAATATTAGTAGGTGGTCTAGAAATTGTTCTTGTGATATTTTGGCAAAAAAAATATGACTGCTCTTTGCCCTTGTCCAAAATGTCTGGCTGATAACGAAGCTAAATTCTGTGCTCAATGAGTTAAACAGATTAAGAAAAGTCAGATGTTAAATTGAATAAATAGGGTGTTAACCCCAAGGCAAGACCCCACCCGGTTAAGCTTCTAACTTTTAAAAAGGATTTAAAGAAAAGCTTGACCAGCAAAAGAAGCCATTGAAAACAGAAAGCTGATTCAGATATAATTGAAAAAGGGACCACGTTCCACCTTCAGCAAGGAGCAGAACTTGATAGTTTCAGCCATGTGATTTTGCCTTTAGAGTCTAAGATACAAGAAAGGGTTTATGAACTATCCCTCCTCAATTAAGGAAGGCCACTAAGGTCAGGGAAAACAGCCAGGGAATACCCCCACATGCAGGACCAGAGAGGCAAATGTGTGAGGCTATGGGGGTGAAGCCTGGATTGCCTTAGAGACCCCAGATATTCAAGATGCCAGAATTGTGGGCAACCTGCCAATGAAAACTGCAGATTAGTGTGGGACCAGCTCTTGAGAAAGAATCTGTTCTGTTATTCTGTGTCATTGCATGTTGGAAATATGTGATCTGCTTTTTCACTTTTTTTCTTTTTTTGTTTTATGATATGGCTGCAAGCTTATGGGAACCAGAGAGTGTAATGTGGTGGTATAAATAAGAATGAATCCTATAGGCTCATTTATTGAATGCTTAGTCATTCAGCAGTGGCACTGCTTGAGAGAGATTAGGAGGTGTGGCCTTGTTGGAGGAAATGTGTCCATGTAGGTAGAATTTGGAATTTCAAAATCCCCAAGCTAGTCTCAATGTCTTTTTTCTTCCTGCTGCCTGCCAGATCCAAATGTAGAACTCTTAGCTTCTTCTCCAACACCAAGTCTGCCTGGGAGTTGCCATATTAATAATGGACTAAACCTCTAAAGTTGTAAGCCAGCCCCAATTAAATGCTTTTCTTTTATAAGATTCGCTGGTGTTATGGTGTCTCTACAAAGCAATAGAATATTAGGATACCATGTCAGAGGTAATCATTACAGTTTCTACAGTGGAACCATATCCAAAGAGTCAATGGAGTCTGACTCATCAATAAAGATATGTGCATTGATGTTTCTCAAGTAGTAAAAATGCCTCAAAGATATATCAAATCCGTGTACTTTGGAAAATAAGACAAGAGCAATTTAAAATAAAAAGATAAAAGCCTTTGCTTTCTGTAGAACTTACCAATCAAAGAGATGATTTGCCATATGGTAGGCAAAATTAAGGCTGACCCAAAGATGCTCACATCCCATTCATTGGAACCTGTAAGTATGGCCATCATAGGTAGACACTTTGCATCTGTGATTAACTTGGATCAGATTAAGGGAAACATTATTCTGTATTGTTGATGGGAGTACTTAATATGGTGAAAGAAATTTTCACATTGTAATAAGAGACAAAAATGACAGAAGAACACTCCATGACAGAAAGTGGAAGAAATGTTGACAGCCTGGGGAAGTAGAAAGAGGAAATAGATTCTCTCTGGAGTCTTCAAATGAAGTTGACCTGCTAATAATATGGTTTTAGGCTCTTCATGTTTATTTCAGACATTTTCTCTCCAGAACTGAAACAGAATAATGTTGGACTATTTAAAAACATTAAATATGTGGTAAGTTTTTACAATGCTAATAAAAAAAAACACCCTAATATTCCCCATCTTAGTTACACTTCTATTGCTGCGAAAATATATCATAATCAAAGAAATTTATAAAAGAAAGCATTTAATTGAAGACTTGTTTGCAGTTTTAGAGGGTGATTCTATGACCATCAAAGATGGAGCATGTAGTGGATGTGTTAATATGGTACTAGAACAGTTGCTGAGAGCTCACATCTTGAGATACAACTAGAGGCAGAGAAAGCCACACTGAGAAGAGAGTGAGTTTTTGAAACTTCAAAGCCTTTCCTAGTGACACACCCCTTCCAACAAGGCCACAACTCCCAGTCCTTTCTAAACAGTTCCGTCAACTGGGGAGAAGCATTCAAACATACAAGCATGGTGCCCATTCTCTTCCAATATACCATATCCTTGAGCCTATGTGATAATTCTCTTGTACACTATAATGTAGCCAGGCAGGAGGTATAAATAGGGCAACCAGACTAGGAGTATTAAGGGAAGAGGAAAGGCAGAAACACAGTTATTAAGCAGACACAGAGGAAGCTATGTAAGAATGCCTTATTGCGAAAAGGTGCCAAGCTACACTGTTAAACATAGACAAGGATTAAGGATTAATTTAAGTTGTAAGAGCTAGTTAATAATAAGCCTAAGCTAATAGGCCAAGCAGTTTATAATTAGTATAAGCCTCTGTGTGTTTCTTTGGGACTGAATGGCTGTGAGACAGAAAATTCTGTCTACAAGTTTTCTTTATTTGCTTTAGCAGTGTGACTCTGTTCTCTGGATTCCTTACGTCTTACTGTCTGTGTATTTATAGAACATAACAATATGGGGTAGCTAGTAGAATCTTCTATAGGAAGTTAAATCAAGAGGGCTTTATATGGATGGCTGGGCAGTTAAAGTTGTTAGGCTTTTGTGTTTTGTTTGTTTTCTTGCTTAACTATTCCAAGAGGATTTCAGGAATCATTAAACCAAGGAGTGACCTACTTTATCTTGTAGGCTACATGCTAAGAATTTCTTGCTTTGTGAGCCAATAGGCAAAATTACAACTATTGTATAATAATAATAGTAATGATAATAATAATAATAGATTTATTATCTCACAGAAAAGAAAAATGTAACTTGGACATAAGACAATATTGATTTATAAAATCTGTGTCACAATTTTGTCTTCTGTATCAACTTTCTTCCAGTCTTCCATCCCTGTCATCCTCTGTACTCTGCCAGTGACCTTAAGCTTGACCCTGGGACGAGACAGTAGCTGTCATACTTATAGGTGTCAGTATTTCATCTGAACCACAACATGTCTTTAAACTCTAATTTTTGCTCCTTTTTATAGTTGGAGAGGAAGCCTCCTTATAAGTTTCGTAGAGATAAAAAATTAAACATATGTATATTAGTGATATATTTAGCATGGCTTGAATACACAACAGGCCTACATGAACACATTTTATTTATTTATTTTCCTATTCCGGCGGGTTTATATAAGGCATCCACCATGTGCCCCAGGTGGCTTATGCTGGAAGAGGAACAGGAAAGAACAAGAGGGTCGGAAAGATCAGACCATAGAAAAGAGCATAACTACCTTGGGCAACATATTCTGGGACTCAGTCTCACAACCACACTCTATGCCGAAAACATTGCTTACTTTCTAATTTACTAAGGTTTAGATTGGCTATTGTCCAATAAAGCACTTTAGAATCACAAAGACTACTCTAGTCCCGAAGAAAAGTAAGAAGTAATGTCTAATAAATTTTGTCTGAAGAGTCTCTCCTTCCATTTTGAAAATATGTTAAATACAGCTGAGCTTTAATTTAACTTGTAAAAGTAGCTTTCTCATTATTTTTAACTCTTACCTATTCTTTTCATTCTGTTTTTTCCTGTGTATCATCCACTATAGTGGTCTTCTATCTGAGGTTTTGGGTCTTTGATATCATTCCCATACCCTCTATGCTTAATCTTTAATTTTTATTTATTTATTTATTTATTTATATATTATTTATTTGGTTTGTCGAGACAGGGTTTCTCTGTGGCTTTGGAGCCTGTCCTGGAACTAGCTCTGTAGACCTGGCTGGTCTTGAACTCACAGAGATCCGCCTGCCTCTATGCTTAATCTTTTTTTTTTATTTTTTTATTTTTTGGTTTTTCGAGACAGGGTTTCTCTGTAGCTTTGGTGCCTGTCCCGGAACTAGCTCTTGTAGACAAGGCTGGCCTCTAACTCCCAGAAATCCGCCTGCCTCTGCCTCCCGAGTGCTGGTATTAAAGGCGTGAGCCACCACCGCCCGGCTTCTTTGCTTTATCTTTATGCAACACTATTATCATTGTGTTTCTTTTGAGTTTTCATATGATTAATTCCAAATTTGGTTCCTTTTCCAGTATCTCTATCTCAGAAAATAATACTCAGATATAACAGCTTATATTGGAAGTTTAAGACTTTTTCAGATCTCTTCAAGAAATCTAGGCATTAGCTCTCCATTCCTTTGTCGTGATGACTTTATCTCCTATGTATCTTTTGATTTTTGTTCATTTACACTGCTATGATAATACACAATATTAACTACTCTTGCTTCAGAAACCACAGAAGACAATTAGTACAAATTAACCTTGATATTTATCACAAATGTGTTTTTATATATAGTTAGATATAGCTGGAGTAAAAAAATGGAACAGTTTTTCCCCACTTCCTGTGTTGCTTAAAGATGCTCTCAGTTGGTTCCTGCAATTCTTGCTTTAAACAGCTCTAAGACTTAGTCAACATGGTACTGACTGAAGGTCTGTGTCTTTTTTCTCCCCAAATTCATGTTGGGCTGAGTCTATTCACCTTTTCTTCGCTCACCACAATGGCTTTTCTGGTTTCTCAGTTCCTATATCAAGAAGACCTCATTGGAATTGATGTCACTTAGATGAGTGTTGCTTATCTGTTCTACACCATTTCAAAAATGAATTCTTTCATGTGATTTTTTTTAACTAGTCTCTAGAAACAAAATTCCTACCATTGCTCTCATGGTATTATGAATTCCTTCTTCCCTTTTTCATAGTTAGAATCTTAGATTTACTTATGTGATTATTTGATATTTCACCTGATTATAAATGCCACAAACAAAGGTATTATGTTTCTTTCATGGTTAATACTAACTATATATTTTGAAGGAAGAGAAGTGGGCCATTGTTTAAGGTAGAATAAATTCCGATTCTGTTTTCTAGCCTTTTAAGGTTGTTCACAATCCACTGCTCCCATTTGAAAGGGAGGTCAAAGTAGATGTGTTTGTGTTCCCTTTGGATGTCAAACACAGCTTTAGTAGGCTGAAGGCAATGTTTGAATATCATGCCCTGAAAAGATAAAAATGGAAAAAGCTACATTTCTTAGAATGGCCTATTTGCTTCAGGAGTTTAGAGATAATTCTGAAGAAAACAAAAGAAGAGGACAGCAACAATTTGCACTGTGTGATGACTAAAACATTTTCTGCATCCCAAGTGTGCCAGATGGTATTGAAGTGATGATTGTTCTTATGTACCTCAGTAGAAACTGGGAAAAAATATTTTGTCTGTTTATGTCATATCTTAATAGTTCAGCAGCAATTTGAATGTATTGAATTCTGGTCTCATACATAATAATTAACTATATTGAGGTTTTTCTTGGCATTTAGTAACATCTCGACAGTGTGGTCTGATGGTCAGGAATTGAGATTTTTCTTAGTCTAAGAGATAGAGTATGCAATCCAAATACAGAAGAAAATCCCCAGATAAGACACTGACAAAGAAACAGTTTTTTGATTGGGTGAAATTAAGAGGTATTTACAAGACATGTAGTGCTTTCATAGAGATAGGTATCTACCACTGGAGAATCGTGTCTTTTTCTACTGGGTGACAGAAAACTTTAGAATAAGGGGCATTATACATATCTTTTCTCCCTGGAAGAAAGGGGGTGTGGCAAGGCAGCAATTCATTCATATTTGAAGCATCACAGTTCGAGAATACTCAGAGAACTGGTGTTCTCTTGCCGATGCTAATGACTGCTCTTATTGAGACCTGTAAGATCCAGTCTTGATCTTTGTTTTCATTCTTTAGTTAATTATCTGCTCAATCTGGAGGGTTTTCTCGAGTTAAAGAGTGGAAGACAGATAGCATCCCAAATTTGGACAGAGGATTTTCTCTTCCACTCCCAGTTTTCCCGTGTACCTATGGTTCTTTGTGCAGGGTTGGTCTTCATAGGTTATTCCTATACAGTTTAGCACAGTCATTGGTGTCATAATTGGGCAGTCATTTTTATGGATCTTTACAGGTAGAGCTTTGAGATTAGTAGTAGACACAATCTCTCAGCAAACTCCCTGATCCTCTAGCTTTTAGAATATTGCTGCCTCTTCTGCCACAATGTTCCCTAAGCCTTAGTTGTGAGAGTGTTTTATAGATTCATATCTTGGCAATGGGATTCATAAGTCTGCATTTTGATTGACTGTGGTTTTCTGATGTGCTGTTTTCTATTGCAAAGAGAAGTTTCTCTGATGAAGGGTATAGGTTACACTTATCTATGGGTATAAGGACAAATGTTCATAGATTGCTGTTAAGAATTATGCTATCTTAGTAAGTTAGTGTCTGTGAATTCTCCTCCAAATAACAATGATTTCACTAGTACTGGGTAGTTAGCTAGTGTCTTAGCTGATGTTATTATTGCTGTGATGATACACCATGACTAAAGCAAGTTGGAGAGGAAAAAATTTATTTGACTTACACTTCCACATCATAGTTCATCACCAAAGGAAGTCAGGGCAGGAACCTAGAGGCAGAATCTGATGGAGAAGGCAGGGAGGTGTGTTGCTTACTGACTGGCTCCTCATGTCTTCTCAGTCTGCCTTCTTTATGAAGCCAGGACAACCATCTCGGGGATGCTACCACTCACAACTTGGGTTCAGCCCTTTTACTCAACCACTAATTAAGAAAATGCCCTATAGCTGGATATTAGAGAGACATTTCTCAATTGATGTTCTTTACTGATGACTCTAGTTTGTTTATATATGATATAACACTAGCCGGCACAGCTAGGTTTCCAGTACCAGACATGATTTCCCTTTGTCAAATGTGTAAATCCAATTAGAGAGTTGTTGGTTACCACCAAGGTAGGTATACCACTACTTTACACTTAAAATTATCATGCCACGCCATGCCTTGATGATGTTTACAAGTGTCATAATTGTGTAAGACTGTTGGTGTTTTCCTCCCTTAGGAGCTTCCATTGTGATTTCTGGTACTATGAAAGCTAAGCCTCAGGGAGGGCGCATTCAGGTCAATTCCTATTCAGGCCTCTGGTCCCTGTTTCTGAAGTGTATGGTTTCCTTTTGCTCTTACTTAACCTAAGAAACTCAACATGTCTGCTCATCTATTTCTTAGTAATACAACCAAGGACATTGTCAAAAGGTGGTTAAAGTGAAGGAGAAGAATTTAGAGGATGGTCCCTAAAAGCTTTTGATGATTGGTAGGTAGGAAGGTGATAAAACACTGTGAATTTCAAAAGTCTCATTCATGGTAGTCAGAATCTGCCATTTTTGCTAAAGGGAGTGGACACTGTTTCTCATAAATCTTTGGTAGAAGCTAATAGAGGGACACAAATTGGTCTCTAATAAGCAAATGATTAGGAGAATAGTGAATGCTAGTCTCTGACACAAATGCTAGTCTTCTTCCTTCTTAATGGAGTGAAGGTTCCCAGGAGAGAACATAAATATTACACCAGAGTAGGGCAATTTTGCCATATTAAACTTATCAAAAATAAGTGGTATACCTGTTCTCTTAGCTTTAAATTTTTGTTGCAATCTTGGATTCATTTTTATTTAAATTTGAATATGAATGCCATGGTGTTTGGAAAGAAAAGGTAAACATTATATTCTCAAACAGAAACACCGAATGAAAGGATCTGTCAAGAAGCCATACAAATCTAAAGTGAACCTACAAGTTCGAGACATTATTTTTGCTTTGAAAAATGAAAACACTAGAAAAAATTGGCTGTAAAAGATGCTAAAATACAGATAAAATAAAACACATAAGATATCCTCTATTGGAGAATAATGCTTTTAGTATCAATCATACTATAACTTACTTAGAAAAACTGGGGAAAGTTTTGCACTTTCTAAGGAAATGGTATCTTATTTTATGTAGATTTTCTTTCTGTTGGGAGCTTCATACATGAGCACTGTATCTATGTCTTTCCCACCCTTCCCTTTCCACCTCCAACTCCTCCCATGCTCCCCCTTTCAAATTCATGACCTGTTTTATTACCATTGTTTTAGAAAAATTATTGTAAAACATAGTGTATGTGTGTATGTACATTTTTATGTATATGTATGTTTGTATATATGTATTTATGTGTGTGTACATACGCATGCATGCATGTATCTATTTATCTGCCTATCTGTCCATTCACATGTCTTTGCAACCTACTGATTTTATTTTACTTTTGTGTATGCATGTGTCAGTGTGAGTATATGCCATGTGTATGCACATGCTTATCTCAGTCAAGAGAAGGCAGTTGGTCCCCTTGAGCTGGAGTTACAGATTATTGTGAGCTTCCCATTGTGGGTGCTGGAAATTAAATTCTTTTCCAATAGAAGAGAAGCAAGTCTTAAGTAATTTTTGCAGCCCTGAATTACCTCTTAAAAATAACTTCCCTTATAAATATCACTTGAATAAATTTTTGACTTCAGCAGCTATTTTGTCCTATGTGTACTACATAGGTGTCTGTTTTACAGTTTGGAATTAGTTAAGGAAGGACAGAGCAAACGAATTAACAGACTAGTAAGGCAGATCAAGTACATCACCAAGCTCAATAAACAAGTTTATAGTAACTTGATAAATGTTATTAGATGGACCAGAATTGCTCTACAAAGGTCACAGTGACAGCTCTCAGGTGATCTTTGAATTCTTGGATTTAACTTAGTCAATGAGAAAAGTTCACCAGAGAAGTTCATGTCTCTTGACATTCGCTATTCACATACATGTAAAAGAGTACAAAATATTGACTTCAGCATGTGTGGCAGTGTTAATTATTAATAGATGGGGAAACCATTGTAAGGGCTGGATTCTCTCACTGAGTTTATGAGGGGATGAAAGTAAGAAGAGGGATCGAGTGAAGTATGAGACAGACAGAGTTTCATGAGCTGTGCATTTATAGACCACTTCAATGAGGAGGATTTCTTACAAGTTCTCAATTGCTACTTTTCATCGTCCCCATGAGATTCGAAATGCAGGTCTAGGGTATTATTTCTATTTCATGGTTGAGGCAACTGAAAAATGAAGAGATTAAGAGAACTGCCTCAGGTCAAACAATTTCTTAAGAGACAACCAGAGACTAGGAACCACTTCTTTCATCGCCTTTGTGGAGAAATTGAGAATAGCCTTTCTTGTTATTAGGATGGGCTCTCTCTATGAATCTCACATGATGTACAAGCTATGCTCTGTATTCATGTGTGTATATGTTTATGTGTATGTGTGTGTTTCTCTGTTGGTAAAGTGTGAACAGTATTATTCAAGATGTTCATACTGAAACAAAGGGACTATCAGGGACTGTATACTAGTCTAGTGAGTGACACTAAATCTCACAGCCCACAGCTGTGGGTAGAGATTCAAAGGTAACACATCTAGTGATGTAACTGACTCTCTGACTGTGTCAATTTCTTGAGTTCCACATTACTTCATGACTTATCCTCCTGGAGCCCCACTGACAAAGTTCAGAGTTGCTGCTTTCTAGATTGGAAGACAGTTCTCTGTCAAGGTCTAGATCCAAGGCAGTAGACTTCATTTTATGTTCTGCCTTTTGAAATCAGCAACCGAGTTGCTATATATTTTAAATTCATTTCTTGTTGCTGTGATAAGAACCTTCAGACAAAGGCAACTAAAAGGAAAAAGAGGATTATTTTCTTAAAAATTCCAATGTGTAGATCATCAGTCAGATGTCAAATGGCAGGAATTTGACGTAGCTGATAACATTCCATCCACAGTGAGAGCAGAGAGCAGTGAGTTAGTGCATGTGTGTGTGCACACACTCATGTGACTCTCTTCTAGGGTGATTCTAGATTACATCCCCCTTGGCAATTCAAACTAACCTTCATACTACATGAATGGGCTTGTCTGTCAAAGGAGACCGGATGTATGTTGGTATATAATTTGAAATGCATTTGTTTTCAAACTGAGGTAGAAGGTAATTCTCATTAATGTTCTTTCTGTTGGCTATAATGGCAGCATGCTGGACTTAGAGTTTTATTTATTTGGAATATTTTCCAAATTCTACATTAGGCAAAAAAGTATTTCACAAGATTTACCACAGTAAACTTTATCGATGTCTTCATTATTTTCAAAGTATGAATGAGGGTTATGTTATACTTTGATGGTAGATCATGCACCTAAGTATACAGAAGGTCCTGGGTCCACACTCAGCACAGTAACATAAAAATAAATCATATAATAAAAAGTATGAAAGTGCATTAACCAGAAATTCTCTTGACTTAAGCTATGTTATCCCTAATAAAAAGTGGAATCCACAATATCTAAAGTTATTGGAAACTTAGTTTTAATTTGTGAGAACTAAGATACTGTTGCTCTCGTCTGAATGGAGAAGTGGCTTTCTTGCTCATGAAAGAAAAACCAGATAGCTGATTCCTGGGTCCCAACCCCTCACTCGAGACAGTTAGCTGTCCTATCCTATAATTTTAGATCTTCCCTGTCCACTCTAATTTTCCTATCCCATTACATTCTCTCCTACGAAACTTCATGCAAAAATAAAATCAAAGAATATGTGCACATGGAAAATTCTTCCTTAACTTTCTGTTCCCCTGCCCCTTAAACCTGTGAAAGGAAAACATATTTGACATGTTTTAATTTATGGTGTTGTGCCCAGAGAAGGTGAACCTTTGAACTTCTTACATCATCAAATTGAACTTCTGAACTTTTTTTTGAGAGCCTATAAACCTGAAAGAGAAAGCTGCATGAAATTGCTTTCCGAGGGCCCCATCAGTGTCTGCATAGGGCACCACCCTCTTGACTGTAGAGTAAAAGTGCGTTGACATAAAATGGGAGGTGATATGGACAGGTCTAAGTGTTTTCTGGCACTTTCTGCAAGCCACATACCTTTTCTTTAGCCTCACATTTCGCTAGTGAAAGTTGGGATGTAATATATCTCTTTGGAATTTAGTGTCGCGCTTTGGGGAATTGCACAGGCTGACTCCGTATGAGAAACATCAAGGGCTTTAGGCTTCTCGGAGATCCCCATGTCAATGCAATTATCTCATGGCTTTGCTGTAGGCATTGCACCATGTGTCCAATGTCACCAGCCTTATTGCTTTCTATAGAGACTTGTATGGCATTTATAATAGGCTGTTGAAGTGAGTGTACATTTGACATCCTTCAAATACTTGCTTAAGTCCTGTCTCGCTGAGGCTCAGAGGGTCATGAACAGTCTTATTCACACTTCTTTATGTTTCCAGCTTCATAGTAAAGTGCTCCTTGCCCTGAAGCTGACCTTTAACTTCAAAGCTGAAATCATTGCATAACTCAAAACAGCTAAACTGATAGTGCAATGAGCAGAAATAAGACAGCTTTCAGGTACAGTGGGAAAATTTAAAAACAACTCTACTTAAGATTATATATTTATATGACTCTATTTAATAAATACAAAATTGTTACATATATACTTCCAAACAGATTATTGTATGGAAATAGGGATATAACATAAAGATCCATATTTACATTTTTTAATATTTAATCTTAATGACTATAACTATTACAATGGAGAAGGCAAAAAATAAGTTCGTTGATGCGAATGGTAAACCCACAAGCAGATGTTGATGTATTTATTGCTCCATAAGGCTGTATTGGTTATAAGTAGATAAATGATTATGGTGGATTGTCTACATTGAATGTTTATTGAATCCACATTAAGGCATTGAAAAATAATTTACCCTAACAAACATAATATTTCCTGCCTTGAGAGTATTAGAACTTACCAGCCACTCTCCCCTAAGAAAAAAGTGGCAATGGAGAGTTAAATTTATGTTAATTTTCTTCTATGGCTAGCTACAGAGTTAGTTGTGAAGTAAACCACAGTCACTGTATAACATTCATTGGAAGTAATAAGTAATGGTAGATAAATCATGAAGTTATTATATTTGCATTAAATTGTTATTATATTTATTGATATTGTCAAATTTGAACTTGATAAACTTTAATGATTTTAATTATTATTTAATTAAATATTATTTAAATAAATATTATTTAAATTTTAAATTCAATTATTGCAAAATATTTTACAATCATAAACCACAATGAATAAAATAATTTTAATGTTGTTCTAAGTCATAATCAAATAAACCCAAGAAAGTAGCTCATCTATTCTACTCCAGTCAGAGAACAATTCTTCAAAGACCTTGAAAGAACAATACTCAAAATCATTTGGAAAAACAAAAAAAAAAACCCAGGATAGCTACAGAATTATACTTTTTGTACAGTATCCTGTATAATAAAGGAACTTTTGGAGATATCACCATTCCTTACTTCAAGGTCTACTATAGAACTATAATAATAAAACCAGCTTGGTATTGACATAAAAACAGATACATGGACCAATCTAATCAAATTGAAGACCATGATATAAATTCATACACATATGAACAGCTAATTTTTGACAAAGAAACCAAAATTATACAATGGGAAAAAAAGCATCGTCAACAAATGATGCTGCCATAACTGGAGGTTGACATGTAGAAGAATGCAAATGGATATATATCTATCCTCATACATAAACCTCAAGTCCAAATGAAGTAAAGGCCTCCACATGAATCAAGTTACACTGAACCTGAAAGAAGAGAAAGTGAGAAGTAGCCTTGAACAAACTGACACAGAAGACCATTCCTGAATATAAAACCAGTAGCATGGACAGAGTTCGACAATTAATAAATGGGACTTCCTGAAACTGAAAATCTTTTGTAAGGCTAAGGGCCCTGTCAATAAGACAAAATGGTAGCCTGTAGAATGGGAAAAGATCTTCACTAACTCCACATCTGACAGAGGACTGATTTGCAAAATATATAAAGAACTCAAGAAGCTAAACATCAAAATACCAAACAAAAATTAAAAAAAAATGGGGTACAGATCTAAACTGAGAATTCTCAATAGAAGAATCTCAAATGACCTAAGTAGACTTAAAGAATTCTTCAGCATTCTTCGTCATCAGGGAAATGCAAATGAAAACAATGCTAAGATATAAACTTACACCAGTAAGAATGGCTAAGATCAAAAACACTGATGACAGCTTATACTGGAGAGGATGTGGAGTAAGGGAACACTCCTCCACTGCTGGTGGAAGTGCAAATTGGTACAGCCATGTTTGAAATCAGTATTGTGGTTTCTCAGAAAATTGGGAATCAATATACTTTAAGGCTCAGCTATACCAATCTTGGGCATATACATGAAGAATGCTCAATCATGCTACAAGGATAATTTCTCTACTATATTCATAGCAGCATCGTTCATAATAGCCTATAAAATATAACTTTGATGCCCCTAAACCAAAGAATGGATAAGGAAAACGTGGTACATTTACACAATGAAGCATAACTCAGATGTACAAAAGTACAACTTTATAAAATTTTCAGGAAAATGGATGAAACTAGAAAAAAATTTCAAGTGAGGTACCCTAGACTCAGAAAAACAAACAATATATGTCTTCACTCATAAGTGGATATTGGGATTAAAGTACAGGATAACCTGCAATGCCAGAGAGGCTAGATAACAAAGATGGCTCAAAGAAGAATACACGCATTTCCATAGGAAAGGGAAATAGTAAATATCTCCTGGATAAATTGGGAGTGTGGCTAAGGGGATGGGAACTTAAGGGTTCTGCTTGGGTGGACTGAGTCCAGGAGGTAGTTTGGGGGCTGGATAGGGGACTAGGGAGAAGCCTGATGCCAGGGAAACTCCTAGAAATCTACAAGAGTGACCTCAGCTAAGACCCCTAATAATAGGGGAGAGGTCTCATGACTGGCCAGCTACTATAATCAGGTTGATGACTACCCCAATTGTCATCACAGAGCCTTTATCCCATAACTGACAGAAGCAGATGCAAAGATCCACAATCAAGCACTAACTGACCTCTGGGAGCCCTCCTGAAGAAAGGGGGAGGGATTGTACAAGCCAGGAGGGTCAAGGTCATGATGGAGGAACCCACGGGGATAGCTGATCTCAGCTCTTGGTAGCCTATGGACTCTGTACTAACAGTTAGGAGTACTATATAGGCCCATATAAGCCCTTTATATGTGTGTAACAGTTTTGTAGCTTGGTCTGTAAGACTCCTAGCAGTGAGATCTGGCACTATTTCTGGAACATGAGCTAATTTTTGGAACCCATTCCCCATGCTTGGAAATCTTGCTCACCCTTGAGGCAGAGGGAAGAGCTTGGTACTGACTCACCATGATATAATATGCTTATTGACTCCCATGGGAGGCCTTCCCATTTCTGAATGAAGGAAGAGTGGATTGGGGGTGATAGATGGGAGATTGGGGAGGGAACGGGAAAAGAAGAAGGGGAAATTGGTTGATATGCAAAATAAATTAAAACTTTAATTAAAAAAGACAGAAAATTGCAAAAATATGGAAAACTTAGGTCAACTTCCAGATATCAGCTACCACATTGTCCTTCCAAGTGCCATTACCTCTACTAGATAAAAATTACCTCACTGGGTCAAGTGTCAACACACACACACACACACCCCACCATAAATGTATGTGTGTGTATGTGTTTGCGTGATACATATATGTATATTATATATTAAAATGTGCATAATATATTATTCATTCATATAATATATGCATATATTACATACATTAAATGCATATATAATAAACACATATATTTTATACGCACATATAATTGCATCTCTTCCTATGATCTTTATATACATTATAATGATGAAGATTATTCAAATCCTCTACTTCAATCCATTCTATATATAGAGAGAATTGATAGACATATAGTGATACACACGCACACACACACACACACACACACACACACACACACATGCGCGCACACGCACACGCAGACAGATAGAAGTAAAATGGTAAAATTGCATGGAATAGTACCAGCTCTGGAACCAGAGCGAAACCCTACACCTTGTTTAGTACTCACAAATTCAAGCTCCTACAGGTACCTGTGGTTAAGCAGAGAACAGAAATGAGGGCACCAATAACGAAGTGATGCAATAAACAGTGGCTCTCGAGAGCAGCAAGGCAGTAGTGAGTCCTCATCGTATCTGAGCTACCTACTCTTTCCCAGAGTGCCCAGAATTTGTGTTCATTTGATTTTTCCTCAATGTGTTTTGAGGCTTTTAGTTCAAACACAATATCCTCAGTTTCTACATATGCAACTATTTATTTTGTAGTGACATCCACACCAGAAAATGGTGAACCCAAAGATTTTCCTTGTTTGGTTGACCGACTTAAATTTCAAAACTATTAGTCCAGTTAAGATTATGGGAGGATTAGAGTGCTGGCTCTTGAGCAGCCTAGCCTTGGTCACGTTGAATTTCCCAGATGATAACAAGAAGATAATGGAAAGAGGGTTGCTTTTTAATTCTAGTTTTTCATTTTAAAAATAATAATCTAATAATACCATTTTAGGGCTTGGAATGATAAGATTTTAGTTCTTACTAGATAAAAGTCATCCTGAATATCAACACTGTCTATTTCCCTCCATGTTTTCATATTTGTATGCAAGGTTTGTCAGCATGGCCGCCTCAGACGATGATAGAGTGCGTTTTTCTGCTTGGGTGGTTAGCCCTTTCATTTTTACAAGTGACAAAATAAAAATCTGCTGAAGAGTGAACATGCTGCTTTCACTGTGTCATCTCAGCCCTGCGGGTCATTTTATTATAAAAATGTAAAAATCCAGTCAATTTTATTTAATCAGCTGAAAAGGAAAAGTGTTTCCAGGTCATTAATCAAGTGCTCCTTCTCTGTGGGACTTGTCTCTTCAGAAACTACCATATGAATCATTAATAAAGCTGGCAAGACGTTTTTTTGCCAGCAGGATTTTAAGAAACCTGGATGTTATTAATATAACAGAAGCAAAGTAATTTTAGATCAACAAATACAGATTTCTGTAGCTATTGCCTACAGAACTGTACCTATGTTATTAAAAGCATTAATTCCTTACTTTCTAAACATTTAATTGTTAGAAATGTTGGGAAGTGTTCAGCTGTTTAGATTGTATATGATTATATATTCCATAATTATATGTTTTCTTGAATGCTACCTAACCTTATATTTACAGCAAACTTTTATTATATGAACTGATCAAAACATAATGACACAGTGGGAAGAGATAATTACTACTGGATCTATAATAATAATAATGATAGCAATTAAACCCAGCAAACTGCATTCATATAAATGTCAAGCTTGTTCTTAAACCTTTAAAAGCAAGTAGTGAAACAGAACCTTGAAATTCCCTCCTGACTTTTGCCTCTCTTGTTGATATTGGGTCATGGGGTTCTGTTTTGAAAAGTAGTCTTGACTTTCTTGAAGGACCTTCTAGTGCTTAACTATTGATTACTAAGGTCATCACAATGCAAATTTTAATTAAAACTATCCCATTTAGGAAAAGTCAAAAAATAGTGGAGAAGTAGAAAATGAGTCCTGTCTCTGACAGATTTTGAATCCTTTTTCTATGGCAAGAGTAATAGGCATCAAAACTTTAAAACTTCATTAAAAACCACATATACTTTCAAACTGTGAATTACTTGTGGGAATTCAGGATCACAAGGGCACCATCTTCACATTTTCTCATTGGTAGTGTAGAGAGCCACTCAAAAATTTATAGGAAGTCAGTGTTTTGGGTGGTCTATGAAAGATAATATTTATTTTGTAGCAGATAAGATTTCAAGATCAGCCATAAATGTACTTATTCATATTCAGACTTCCAGAGATTTCTTTAAAAAACAATGAAGATGAGTAATTCTTCTCATTATGAGATTATCAGTCATAATAATATGTTTTATTCATGTACAGCCTTGTGCCAAACATATATGAACACTTTTCTTTTACTGTCTTAAAACCAAATTTGATGATTGCTTATAATACACATGAAGTCCTCATTAAAAACTGACCATACACATATAGATCTATACAAATTGAAAACATTTACACATCTCCCCAGTTTCAGTACTGTTTAAATCATTACTTGAACAGTGATTATATTCTACACTGAGAAGTCATGGCATCGGTGACTAATGAACAGCCTCCATGCCTGGAGTTTAGCATCTGAATACTGCTTCCCATTATGGAGGTCAGGCAGATCCCTGTGACTCTCTGATCAGCAGGTCCTGCCTTCCCAGCAAATTCAAGACCAGGGAGTCTCCCATCTCCACAAGCTCCTGCTTTCTGTATGATATAAGAAAGTCAGATTCTAGGCGACCTCATTTCTTCCAGCCCCTGCAAACTTCCTAAAATTCTGGAACCACCAGCAGGACACATGATGATCTTTCTCTCTGACAAGTAACCTTTGCACCCCCAGCTCTGCCTCCAGGATCCAGCAGTGTGAATCTACATGGGCCTCCTCTCACGAGGAAAGTGACATCAACTCCATGACCATCACAGCATTCGTCCTCATCAGCACAGTAAAGTTGGATATTTTGCCCTTTAGTGGGCAAATGTTTGGCGTTTTTGAAAGTTTCTGAGTTCTTTCTCATCTAATGGGCCTCTCCTCAAGCATTCCTACTATGAACAAAAGCATAACAATTCTTTGCTAGACTTCCAGATCTTATTGTTTTCTGTTGCATTCAAATTCTTGGAGCTAGCATTTCAGGAAAAGCCATTTTTTTTCTCATTCTGCCATGCTGTCTGGCCTGCAATTCCACTTCCAAATCATCTACATTCCTACATATCCAAGAGTCACGTTTACGATTATTGGATTGTCTCAATTGGTGCTTTCAGATCTGTGTCTCATGTTCCTTGGCAAACTATGATGGTTCTTTTCCTCATTACATGCCTGACTCTGCAACACCTAACACACAAGGGACAAAAGTTAACAGTTAACTAGCTTCTATTATCTGTTATTAAAAATGTGAATGTATTAAAAAACAATGATACTCATTAATTTTGACAATATATGGCACTTGCAAATTATTAGCAGAGAATATTACAGAAGAGAGATTAAGTTAGGATTAGTATAACTGGGAGAGGAATTCCAGGTACCCACCATCCCTTTCCCAATACTCACCTCAGTAGTTAAATCCCCATGGACTCGTGGAACCGCTGGTAGATAGATACCCCTGCTCTCCAGTACCCTCGTGGTTAATTCCATCTCTGTTCTCAAAAGAAGTGATTTTAGTCAATCACAGCACTTATTATTTAAGTAGCAAATGATACCTTTTCAATCCTGGCAAATTTTATAATTTATCATACTTGTCATAATCTATATTTACAGATCATTTAAACAACAGCCAACAATGCCTTCTTCAGAATATAAGCTTTTATTTGGCTTTTAAAATAAATAGATGTGTATATATCCATTTGTGCAAGTCCCACTTGCTCCCCTCTGCTGCTATTCCTGTGACAGCCGTATGCAGGACTGTTTTTTAAGTGATTAGATTCTGATGGGGAGAGAGCCAAACAAAAATTGTCAGCTATTTCATATCCGTCTGAAAGCTATTTAGAAATACAAATTAGCATCTATTGCGAAGATCTATAACTATGGGAGAGTAATGTGCTGTAAGTGTATGTTTTATTTTCTTAGCTTCTCCATGCTTCTGACAGAGCAGAGTGAAATTTGCATGCTGAATTTCTAAAAGGTGGCTTGTATGAATTTAAAGAATTGACATGTGGATTGCCTCATAAATGCAGTGTACCGCCACTTAAATTATGGATAAACTGGGCATATAAATCAAGATAACCCTTTATTTTAATCTTTTAGAAATAATTACATTTTAATTAAATCGTTGGTTTATAAACACAGAAAACATTTTCTACTGGACAGAACACAACTGACTTGTCACTCATGGTCTTCCAGGTGTCTTGGCTCAGCTTCTGATGACCCTAATATAAGCTGGAAGGTGCCTTACCTTTGTTCTTTTGGGGTGAAGGAGATGCAAATTTCCAATAAAGACAAGTTTTCAGTGTTCTATTTGTCGTGGTTGGCTTTTAATGGGTATGCTTTATAAATAGCAAATCATTAATCTGCTGAGTAGTTTAAAGAGCTTTTAAAGCCACTTGAGGGTGGCATAAGGAAGTTACTCTTGTTTCCTTGCTGTGACATAGAACTAAAGGGAATGTTAGTTGCAGACACAAGGTAAGAGACATTGCTGGTGCACTTTCTCATGGTCTCTCCATATGTGTAGGTTGTTCTTTTTCAAAGATGAGGGGAAGTTCCAATTTCCAGCCTTTATAAAGAGAAACACAGTTTTCTCATTGCTTACAAATAATCTCTGGATATTACTCACAAAATCTAATGCCTTTGACAACATTAGGGAAGGAAGATGTAAGGAACTATGCAGTTTACGCGTGTTTTCACGCATGTCATGAGTATTGGACCTGTGTGTACAGATATAAATTCCTTGTTTAAAAATCAATCATGCTTTGCTTAATGCAAGATGATGCAATTATGACTGTGTTAATTCTGAAGATGAAGCTATTCTTTTGTATATGAACATTATTGATATAGGTCAGGGATACACTTGGTGTCGATTCGTCTCTTGTTCTAGGGAATACTTGTGAATTGTTGGGGATTTAAAATGCTTAGTACTACATGAATGTTGATTTCTGATTTTGAGATTGAAATACAATCTTGAAATACACAAGAACACTCTTGAGCTCAGGATTGTGTCCTGGAGTTTGCTAATTTTATTTTTAATTTCTTACATATCTGTTACTTTTTGTTGTCATGAGCTATGTCTCCCTTTTTCTCTTTTCCCCCCTCCGTCTCTCTTTTTCTCTTTCCTTCCCTATTCTTTCACTCCAAAAATAAGATAGTAGAATAGTAGAACTAGTAATAACATCTTAAAATGGTTTAGTTTATGACATTTTTAACAATTTTTCTAATGGGCTTCTCATGATAGCCTATGTGGAGAGCAATTGATATAATCTGGGGACTAGAATTAGAGGAGTGTGTATGTGTTTCTGAGGAGCCTATGGAATGATTTAGTGTTATGATAGGCATTGAGGTTAGGAACCAGTCATCAGTGGCTATTCATGCCCTTAGAGAGTTGTATGTTAATATTACTGTTCATGCAAACAGAAATCCCACAACGGTATTAGAACAAAGTTTTATGTTGTACATTGACAGAAAGGGAAGACCTTTAAAAATATGAAGGAAAAACTGAGTGATAGAAAAATTAGTATAAGACAATCTCAGAGAAACAACAAAAAAATAAAGTTCATGGAAACCTAGAAGCTATTCTAAGTTAGACAGGAAGTCCTGTAAAAAGACCAGAGTACCATACCTAGGATTTACCAACCCCTATGTCAATGCTTATTTTGTAAAGAGTGCTTTTGTTGTTCAGAAAAAAAAAATAGACCAGAATTAAGTAAATATGCTTTCTCAGTCAGAGGAGCTGGTGTAAGGAAACGCACAGACTGAATGACCGAAGGAAGATGACTACCGCTCATGGCACTGGAGGTGGGGATTTCCAGGGTCAAAATGGCAGTCCACTCATTCTGGGGCAAATTCTTCTGACTTGCAAGCACTTGTTTGTTTCCTCTTCTCATGTGGCCTTTACCGGAGAGGCCATGTATGAGGAGGTTTCATTTCTTTTGTGGGCCTTCTTGTTCCTAATGATGTGTCCTTACTATTTTCTCCCATGGTGGAAAGGAAGAATGGAAGGATCCTGTTCATTAGTGCAACCCATTCAAGATCCATCACCCACAAAGGCCTTGCATTCTAGTCCTAGCACACAGGAAATTAGATTTCCGTGGAGGGGATTTCAAAGGGAAAAAGCACTCTGGCTCCAGCACTGGGTAGATTCTGGCGTAGCTTCTACCCCTGCCTGGACTCTCTATCTAATCCAGTCTTTTCAGTTTTTCCTTTATTTCCAGCTTCACTTATTCTCTATTACTCTGAGTGATAGGCATTATCTATATGAAAGATGCCGTGAATATGATCATCCAGGCATCATTAGAAGGAAATGGCTGAAAAGAATAAGCAGCCCTTTTCTTCACTCACATGTACCACAAGTTACTATTTACTGTAGCAACCTATTTTCAAGTTAGTCCTTTGCTATTTTGTTCAGCCTCCTCTACATCATTAATTTTTTTTCTTGTCATTTATTCTGATCCCTGTTTGGCGAATCTAAACCAATTTATTTATTTATTTTTATTTTATGTGTATGAGATTTTGACCGTACAGGTGCACAATGAACATGCCTTGCGCCTGAGGGGGTCAGAAGATGGTATAAGTTCTCCTGAAACTAGAGGTCCAGATGCTTGTGAGCTGCAATGTGGGCTCTGGGAACTGAACTTGGATCCTCTGCAAGAGAACAAGTACTCTTAATTGCCGAGCCGTCTCTCCAGAATGTATTCTTATGTGAAAGTCTAGGAAGGGAATGATCTAGTCCTACAAAAGTAATACAGGAAAGCACATATTGATTATTTAATTTTCAAAAGTTATGCCCGTGGCTTCAACTAAAAGGTATTGCTCACCTGCAGTGTGAGCAAGGCTCAAACAGAGGCAAGAATAAGAGTGTGTTGAGCTGTGTTAGAGGTAGCTGGGCGTGGCTTCCAGCAGAGCACAGCTGAAGAACATACACACAGTTGCATAAAGGATGTCCTACTGGGGACTTAGAATGTTGTTGGAAAATAATATAATTCTGCCTGGCCTGTATACTTCCATGCATTCTATTATATGCCAAATAATTAAATATTTAAACACAATTTTACCCAGATATGAAATGTATCTCACAGATAACACACTGTTCAGCAGATTTTCCTGAGATTGCCATTGTATAATAAATCCCCCCCCCCAATTTTACAATGTTGTAAGAATTTAGGAAGCATTTTTTAATTCATAATATTATCTTCTCTAAGGTGAACACACACACATGCACACACACATGCACACGTACACAAACACAGCAGAGCTACATGCGTACTTATTTATATTATTCAGATATTTAACTTTTGCTACCTATCTGGTATGAAGTAGAAAATGATATCATTTGGCAAATTTCAGACAATTTAGAGTTATTATTGCTTATGCAACATATAGACAAAGATCCAGTCAAATAATAACCCAGTACTGAAGTGTGGACATTGATTAAAATAAATTTATAATTTGATAGTATTATTTGTCAATTTTTAAAAAAAATATAATTTCAGTGAAAGGGCATGTTTGTATGCCTGTATTTGTATTCATGTTGAAAAAGCAAGGAGTTAAAAAAACATTGATTACCATTAGTCATGATTTTAACAGGAGCTCTTAAGTCTGATTATGCTCTGGACACCTTAGGATGTCAATCCTCTCCTCAGGCAGTCTGTTGTATACCAGGGAGCCAAGAGGAAATACCTTGATTATAAAGTTATCCAGGTTATTTTCAAATAATTGCAAGTAAACAGGAAGCAGTGAGCTGACATTCTCAAATACTAAACCAAAAAAAAAAAGAAAGAAAGAAAGAAAGAAATCTCAAGTCCCATTGTTTCTGTGATTTTCAAAGTTACAGTAGTAATTGTGGCTTTTTTTATTCAAGGGCTGCTTCATTTCCATGAGCAAACTTTCATCTCTGCTTGCCAAGAGTTAGTCTCTACTTTTGGCCATGTCATGGAAAACACACTGCAGAGAAGCGTGCCATAAAATAGAGTGCACATTTCATTCAGGATTCGTCTACCCACCAAATCCTGCATCTCTTGAAATAAGATGCACCTGCTGCTAAGGTCAGAAGGCTTAGATTTATAATGGTGGGAAAAAGCCTACAGAGTTTAATCTAAGTGATGGCTCTCCATCGCCCCTATGTTTAGTGCCTGTCTGTGAGATGATATTGACATCACTGTCAGAAATGCGTGTTCATCTATGACAAGCAGACAGAGAAGACAAAACCACATGGAAACACTATACTTAGTCTTGACAATTCCGTCACCAGAAAAAAAGTTACAATCTTCAAAAAAAAATTTAGAAGCACAACATGAATTATAATGTTTAAAACTTACTAACGTATAGCATTTATTCATAAAAGATATGCTCTGCAGTCGGAGCATCTTAAAATACATATATGTATATCAAAACAGTTTCTAGTATTCACCCATTTTCTCAGTACCCAGCAAACTTCTGGCACTGAGAAGGACAAAATTCAGGACCATCCTTCAGTTTTAAACTGAACTCAGTCATCCTAGACAAACATTGGGTTGCCATACACATTGGGTCTTCCACATCTGAACTAAGCAGATGTGATAGCTTTCTTATCTTGTGTCCTGTTCTGCTGCAAATGAGATGGTCATCGTATTTCATATCATTAATACTTCTTATGTTATAAAATAGCAGTATAAAATCAATGCAATGCAAACTGTAGCTCTTCCTTTCTGATATTCCTTATAACATCACAGCTACCGTTTGCTTGTGTCTTAGTATGACTATCATGGAAAATCTAGCTGGGCTTTTCCATCCAGCTTCAAAGGAAGGAACTATAGGTAGACTAGGGTGTCTCTATTGAACACAAACAAGGAAGACGTTTTACATCCATAGCAAAACATGCTGTGGTTGTGCATTATCCTTCTTATAGATGTGATCTAAACAGTGTCTTAGTTGCCTTTGACAGAGATAGCCTCTCTGAGTCTTTTATTTTTATTCCTTATTTATAGGAAATCTGGAATAAGAGTGAAAAAGAATGGACGCTTCACTGTGAGCATTTAATACTTTGTGTATGAGGTATATATAAATCTTGATGTTATGGATCCATATGATTACAAACTAAAATGTTACATTCAAAGAATTAAATATCAATGGTCTCTTAAGGCCACCGAATCCAAATTTAATGAAGAAATTACATTTTGTATTGCATATCTTTGGACTCTAATCATTGATGGCACTCTCTTACCTTCTGGTTTTATCCTTCCCATTTTTTTTTTTTGTACTTTCCATGCTCTCCAAAACTCAGTGTGCAGTAATTCCCCGACTGAGCTCCCAAAGTCCCAATGAGGAGCAGAAGGAGGGAGAACATGAGCAAAGAAGTCAGGACCACGAGGGATGCACCCACCCACTGAGACAGTGGAGCTGATCTATTGAGAGCTCACCCAGACCAGCTGGACTGTGACTGAAAAAGCATGGGATAAAACTGGACTCTCTGAACATGGCGAACTATGAGGGCTGATGAGACGCAAAGGACAATGGCACGGGGGTTTGATCCTATGTAATGTGATGGCTTTGTGGGAGCCCAGCCAGTTTGGATGTTCACCTTCCTAGATATGGACGGAGGTGGGAGGTCCTAGGTCTTACCACAGGACAGAAAACCCTGACTGCTCTTTGGACTGGAGAGGGAGGGGGAAAGGAGTGGGGGGAGGGGGAAAAGGGTGGGAGGAGGGGGCGTAAGGGGAGAGGAGGGGGAGGGAAATGGGAGCCTGGGAGGAGGTGGAAACTTGTTTTTTTTTTTTTTCTCCTTTTCTCAATAAAAAAAAATAAAAAAAAAAGATATGCCCCCATGTCCACATGCTCTCTTCCTTTCCTCTTATTAGTCTGCTCCTTCTTCTGTGTGTTGACATGATTAGTTGTTTCTCTCGGTTTTGCCTTCTGGTCTCTGACTCCTCTTGTCTATTATTTAATTTCATGTCACCAAAACCCAATATCTTGTCTGAAATGACAAATTCACCTTGAATTCATAGAGCAGGCCAGACACAGGAAGGATGCCCAACCTATAAACCTTAGCACAAGTCTAGTCAAGGTGACAAGAATAGGTTCTTGAGTGCAGGAGAGAGAGAGAAAAAGAGAGGGGGGAGGGAAGGAGAGAGAATAGGATGTTATGATAGCAATAATAATGGTGACCTTAGCAAATAAGTTACACCTGGAAGACAGACAAAGTTAGACATAATCTTAGAGAATTAAGCAGTTAGCAAGTCAGTTATTTATTAACTAAACATGAAGTAGAAAAAAACTTTATAATAACTAAGTTAGAATTTGGGACAACAAACTAGAGCTATTTAGTTTATTACAGAAAGCTAAAAGCTGTTTTCTGGGCAACTTTTTGAGGAAAAAATGCCTCAAAGGAAATAAAATTTGCAATGCAATGACTCCTAATGGCATTCTGCTACAAACATAGATTGATCATAGTCTTGCTTAGCCATTATCAGTAGCTGGGAACAAATACAGAGAGCCCCACATCCAGATAATATACAGAGAATGAGAGACCTTGGAACATTCAGTCTTAAGTGTGATTTCTTCACAAAATCCTGCCCACTCAGGTCTCAGGGAACTCCATGTAAAAAAAGAGAGAAAGAGTGTAGGAGCCAGAGAGGACAGAGGACTCTCTACACACAGCACAGTCGTTGCGATACAAACTTACTGAGACTGAGACAAGATGCACACAGTCTGTAACTGATGGAATGCTAGAGTTTGAGGGGGAAGTGGACACATGTTCCCATCACGAACATAAAAGCTGTCCCCAATTGATAACTACTTGCAAATAAAGTCTCCTTTTCTCCAAGGGAGTCTTCCTGAGGTACAACAATAGGCTACTTGCTCAGCAGTAGATGCCCAACAGAAATGAACTTAACGACATCCTTGGAGGCTCCTTGCCTCATAATGTAAGTCAGGGCCCTTTCTTTCTTTTGTAAATAGTTTTCATCATCATTATTATTTTTAGCATAAACCTTTGTGCACATATATTATGGTTTCTAGATTTGTGTTTTTATGGGGCTCCTGTGTATCTGAGTGTATGGGTCTCATTTATTTCTTGTGCCTTTTTTGGGCTCTTTTTGCTTCCGTTGTTTTTTTTTTATTCCAATTTGTTTGTTTTCTCACATTATATTAATTATATTATCCTATTATTATCCATCAGAAATCTGTTTGCTATCTAAAGAGAGAAAGAAAACGGGCAGATCTGAATGGAAGGTGAGGTGAGGAGAAACAGAGACTAGTAGAAGGAGGGGAACTGTAATCAGGATACATTGCATGAAAAAAAATCTACTCTCCACAAAATACAAAATAAAATAAAATGCTCATTAATCAATACTTTGATTCAGCTTTGTTAGAGACTCAAAAACTTGTCTTTGGCAATGTTATTTTTCTCAGTTTTAATCATGCTTAAAGTTGTTACTCAACGATAAAAGTTATAATTAGAAATTAGTTTAAACGAGATGAAATGATGTGTACTTGTGTGTGCTTGTGTGTACCACTGGGTATGTTTAACTGTTTTTCACCCTTCTTTATTATTGACCAAAATGATTTAAACTGATTTGATCTGGAAATTAGCATCATATGCTTTGAATGTGTGACATATTTTCTAATAGTTTAGGATTACAAAATATATAATAAATAGTTTAGTTTACAAAATACAATGTAGTCAAGACTTAGCCAATAGTTTTCATCTGTGTTCTCAGAGATCAAGAGACTAGAATGTGCAAGCCTTGGGTGCTTCCAGGGCTGGTTTTAGTGCAAGGCTCTGTCTATCCTGGAAGAGACGATTTAGCTCAGTTCTGATAGGATGTTTCCTCTCTGTGGATGTCAAGGCAGGGAGTTCAACTGTCTATCTTCTTTGTACAAACATCTGCCTTGAGTTTAGGGCCTCACATCATGAAGTGGTGTTTACACAACACAAAGGTAAATTCTGTACTTTCTAGTTGTCCTTCAATTCAAGAGTTGACTGGCGGAAGCAAGATGAGATTGGAAAACTTAGAGATTTAAAACACACCACCCAAATGACTGGTGCTAGACTATTTTTAATGCATCATATGCTGTGTGAAATACTTAAAAATAAAGAAAATGCTTAAAGTTTATTAAAATATGTATATCTTTAAGCACTCAAATATACCTTTAGTTAGAAGAGACAAGGTCCACATACGTTAATATTTTGGGTATAATTAAGTTTTAGATCTTCAGGCACTGAGAATTAAAATGTCACATAAGTACCGTAAGATACCTTGGGGTCAATAAGAACATTTTAACTCCTAAGAGATATGGATTCTCTGGGGCGACACTGTGTATATGGTCAGTTCTCATCAGGGATTCTCTCCCTTTACAAACCAAAGCCATCTGTTTTATATCTGGATAAAGTAAAAATTCCATGGACAGAGGAGTAAGATTTTCCTATTTTAATGATTAAAATACTGCTTTCTAGCTGCCTTTTTGTATCATTTTTTATTGCTTTATAAATAATACCATTCAAAATTTCCACCTCCTCCCCTCCTACCATTTCCCTTCCACTCTCCCCACTCAGTCTCCCCATCCCCCTCCAGTCCTAAGAGAAGGCAGGGTACCCTGCCCTGTGGGAAGTTCAAGGTCCTCCATCCTCCATCCAGGCCTAGGAAGGTGTGCTTCCAATTTCTAAGAGGATCTATATATGTTTTTCTTTGGGTTCACATTATTTAGCTTCTCTGGGATCACGAACTATAGCATCAATGTCCTTTGTTTATGTTTGGAATCCACTAATGAGTACATACCATATTCATCTTTTTGGGTCTGGGTTATCTCACTCAGTATAGTGTTTTCTATTTCCATCTATTTGCATGCAAAATTCAAGATGTTGTTGTTTTTTGCCACTGAGTAGAACTCTTATGTGTATATGTGCCACCTTTTCTTCATCCATTCTTTCATTGAGGGGCATCTAGGTTGTCTCCAGGTTCTGGCTATTACAAATAGTGCTGCTATGAACATAGCTGAACAAACGCTTTTGTAGTATGATTGTAAAACACATGTTGGGGACTGTGCCTTGGCCTTTTTTTTTTTTTACATTTTTTTCTGGTTATACTGATATTACAGAGTTCTGAGGAAATGTACCCATATTCTGACAGAAATAAAAGGGTTGGCGCCCAACTGTCACCCATTTGAGGATGTTTTCAAGGAAACCTAGACACTTTAAATATTATCAAATCCTGGTTCTCATTTTTACCTGTGGAAGGCTCTGGAAATTTTAGGAAAAACACATATATGCCCTGTATGCTGCAGAGTGAACGTAGTGGTCCAATGAGCATCATTTAGGTGGCCCTCCTCTTCAAGTTAGAAACAGACAAGTATTGTTGTTCCCACACACACACCTTGCAGTACCATTTGTTGTTGAGAGAGCAACCGATGAACAATTATCCTCACTTGTTTTCTCCCCACACACCTTGGTAAATGAACCAAGTGAGACTTTCACATCAGGAACAACTGATAGTGTTTGCTACAAAGGAAAAAATTTGAGTATTCAAACAAAAATTAGAAATTAGAATTTTTATTTCTATTTTTATTGATACATTTTTTTTACCATTTAAAGGATTTTCCAAGTTGATTTGTAGTAATACTTAAATCTAAAAACATATGTAGAACTATGAGGTTGGAGACACGGCTCTGCCACCTAAGATGCTTACTGCACTTCTAGAGGTCCCCTGCATTAATCTTAGTTCCTATGGCAGCTCAAAAGTGCCTGTAATTTCAGTTCCAGAGGACCCAGTGCCTTCTACTTACCCCCATAGACTTCTGCACACACAACACATACATATACTCAGGCACACACATACACACATAAGATGGAAACAAATCTTTTTTTTTTTTTTTTTTTTTTTGGTTTTTTGAGACAGGGTTTCTCTGTAGCTTTGGTGCCTGTCCTGGAACTAGCTCTTGTAGACCAGGCTGTCCTCGAACTCACAGAGATCCGCCTGCCTCTGCCTCCCGAATGCTGGGATTAATGGCGTGCGCCACCACTGCCCGGCTGGAAACAAATCTTTAGATAAAACCCAAAAATTGCCAATTACTGGAAGATTTTTATAACTCACTGTCCTCAGGTTTTCTCAATTATCAGTTCATAGTATCACAGAGTGATACACTTGTAAATAAAAGACTCATTTAAAGTGAAAATTTAATAAAAGAACTCTTGACCACAATATAGAACATTTACATTTTATAGGTTCAAAGTCCATATTTGCTGTGTGATGTTTTACACTTTTGGATTTTTGGGGGGTCCACCACCCAGCTCCCAAATAAATCACACACAGAGGTTTATTCTTAGTTATGAATGCCCAGCTTTAGCTTGACTTGTTTCTTGCCAGATTTTATATTAAATTATCACGTCTACCTTTTGCCTCTAGTCTTTTATTTTTCTTACTTCCGTATATCTTACTTTAATTCTTTCTCCATAGCTTGCTGTGTAGCTGGGTGGCTGGCCCCTGAAGTCCTCCTCTCCTTATTCTCTTGTTGCTCCTCTGTCTCCTCATTTTTCCTATTTATACTCTTGCCAGCCAGTTCCACCTATCTTTGATCCTGCCTCACTATTGGCCATTCAAATCTTTATTACACTTCAGGTGTTCTAGACAGGCAAAGAATCACAGCTTCACCGAGTTAAATAAATGCAGCATAAACAAAAGTCACACACCTTAAAATAATAAAACCATCAGAAATGATTACAGGTTTAATTGTGTAGAGGAGCAATTCAAAGTATCAGATTTCAAGTTCTACGTTTAGAAACCTAGCTCTTCCGTAGCTCCATTAGAATCAATATATACTTGTCAACTTAGTGGGAAAAGTGAAATTTTGAATCTGTAAGATGCTTTAAAAGTTTTTACGGGAGAAATCAGACTCATTTTACGAATTCACATGGAATAAGGAAAGAGAGTATAAGGAAAAGGGGAATGGTATACTGAGGACACCTGAGAGAGTCCCTGTTGTCTAGAGATTATGCTCGCCTTCTCTTCTCAACAATGCGTTATTTACTCGAGGTAAGAAAATCATGACTGGACCTCATCTTTTCTTCTTCAGCTGCTGTCCTCTTCTTCAGGTAAGATCACCCCGTTTTGGTGCAAATGTTATGCACGTTTCTCTCCATCAGCTGATCATTCAAGTGAAGAGAGAGGGTCCGAGTGTCTCATTGTTGAAAGAAGTTTGTTCAAAATCAATTAGAGACTATGATTACTTCAAGTAGTATTTGAGTGCATAGATGGATAGTCAATGTGGAGTTTAAATGTTAGCCTTTCTTTCAGTGTCCTGGAATATGCCTCTCACCACAAAGAGGAATACAATTAACTTGTAAGAACAGGAAGATTATTCATTTTCAATTTGATTAAATCCTTATTTAAAAAAGCCACCACTGTTAGCCAAAAAAATCTTTGCTTATTTTTTTTCAATTTTTTTGTTTTATTGATAAAATAAAATACAAAGTAGAATATTTGTTAGAAGGTTGATTGGTTCCAGTTTCAAATATTGTCAAATTACAAGTTTTTCTTTTGGATTGCTGATTTTCTTTTTACAAAGGCCAATGCATTTGAAGCATTGGCCTCGAGTTCCTCTTATCATGGGAATTATTATTTTTTTTTTAAAAAGTCACTCCATTTTATCTATTTCTTTACATAGTCAAAGAGCTGTAAGAGGAAGAAAAATCTGTCTTCCTGCAAAGACATGAAAGATCTGAGTGTGAGAAGCACTGGGAGAGAAAGGGACGCCCCAGATCAGAATGCATTGGGGGTCTCCCAGGAAGGTCAGGAGCACTGAGTGTGTAATAAGCGGGGGGCACTACAGCAGCCATTATCTTCCCTTTGACAGAGCGGCTCACTGACCTGGCATGCTGGCAAATGGAGAGGAAAACTCTGCTAGGGGATGTAAATCCCCTCTACAGGTCCCCCATGAATATCTTGTCTCCAGGATTCAAGCCAGTGACCTGGAAAACAAGGTTCCTCCCCAATCAAAATGACAGGCAGAGCTGGTTTCCTGTTAGGAAGACTACGAAGTGTGTAAAAAAAAAAATTATGATTTCTGAGGGGGAAAAATGAGATGTCACACAGAGCAAAATATTACTTTCAAATGGTCCTCTGCAGTTCTTTTGAATGGCAGCTGTTAAGAATTCAATTGTATGTGTGACATGCTGGAATCCGGAATGGAAGTTCTGTTGGGGGCAGGAGTGAATAGAAAATTTCAATTTAAATACTCATTTGAGAATATTTGAATATCTGTCATTCTTTGTAGCCTAAAGGTTAATTCCTGAAAAATAATTTCCATTAGTAACACAAATTCTAACCTTGTCAAATCCTCTTATGTAACGCACCAGCATTGGAAGGCCTACTTTCACAAAACTCGGCTAGGAAATAGATAAATCTGGTGTGTAGATAATGTTTTGCTCCATAAATTTCACTGATTTATCAGTAATTTGTCTGTGGGGAATCAATTAAGACATGGTCCCATGTATCATCAACTTTCCGTTTAGAAAATATTAAAAAATATGAAAAATGAACAATGTCTACATTTCAATGAAAAAATATCTAAAATGAATCCAGAAAACATGGTTTTGCTGTGAAGTTATTCATTAGATTTTATTTGTATTCTGGAGACCATATCTAAATGTTCTTATTCAGTTTTGCAATACATTTTTCCTAGTTTTAATAATAAATCCCAGAATTAAAAAGTGGATGATTCTATAATATTGTAACCATCTTAGAAGATGTGGAGGGCTAGTAAAATATAATTTAAGACAACTTTGAAAGTTTTGCGAGTTTTCATTACTCTGGGAGTTCTCATATAGAGGTGCTTCTTTTTTTTTTTTTTCCAGAAAAGCAGTCTTTTAATGCCCTTTATTTTAAAAGGATTTTGCTATTGTGGAAATTCATAAGTTATTTTTAAATCGTGTTTTTATTTCATATATTTCTGATTCATTCAGACACCAAGTTATTGCTATCTATGATGTGCAGTATTCATTGGTCCATGAATGAACCATTAGAGAACAGATTGCCTGATCTCCTCAACATTTGCATTGACTCACAATATTGGTGAGGTATTTCAAATCTCTTACTATTATATGGTGCACAAAGAATACATTTTTGAAGCCACAAAATCCCCTTTGAAAGGAAGAACAAAATAAAAACCAAATATAATGAGAGGTTTAACTAAGAATTCTAGAAAGCAGACTCACACACATACAATCACACACACACACACACACACAGAGACAGAGAGAGAGAGAGACAGAGAGACAGAGAGAGAGGAAGGGAGAGAGAGGGAGAGAGGGAGGGAGAGAGGGGGAGAAAGGGAGGGAGGGAGAGAGAGACAGAAAGAGAGAGAGGACACTTTCGCCTTGTTATGACCATATAAACTTAAAAACTTCTGTTATATACATTACATATTTTTATTAGAAATTTGTTCGCAAATTGTATTTGGCAGATGAACCTATACCCAGAGTGGGGAATCATATTCAAAGCAATTTCCTGACTTATGGAAATCTTTGAGCTCTGCCATTGGTGTAAAGAATGGCTCTTCTGATGTGTTGGATTTGTTAGGAGCTCTTTGTGAAAGACTACAATTTAAATTTGCACACAGAGCTTAGATACAATGAATATGTTAATGAGCTCCAGCCTTGACTTGCACACTCAAATTATCATCAATTGTGCATGAAAATTTTCCAGGCTACTTGCTCTGAAAATAAGAACTAAATTATTCATTCAACTTAGATTTGGTTATAGAAAATATGTTTAAACTAATATTTTCAGATGACAATCTTTGTGTGTGCAAATTCTATATAGTAATGGCATATGGTACTTTTATTGTTCTGGATTAAAATCAAAATATAACTATGGGCATTCAGTATCACAAATTGCAGGTAAATTTTAAATTATATTCCCGAGGCTATTAAGATTCACCACTTCTAATGAAATTAATAACAAATATGAAACTGAAAGTACTTCCACTTCCTCCAGCGTTGTGAAAATGTCACTTCAATTTTAGGAAGTGTAGGTAAGCATTCATTTCACTAACACTGTAGGGACATGGTTTCTATAGGTCTTACAATTTTCATTTTAAAATTTTAAAATGGTTAGCACTAGATTCATCACCTTGACCTCCCCATAGTACTGAATTAAAAGATTATTTTCTGATTGCCAGTATAGAAGGATTTCATACTGAAAGAAGACAAAATCCAGATTTAATATATTCTACTTCAAGTTTATTGATTTTATTGATAAGTTCACTACTTGATAGTAGCCAAATTATAATTGTTAGTTGATTATATTGTAGTTCTTAATTCTTTCTTACTGGGTTTGGATTAGAGACGATATGCTTTATGTAGTGGGAATATAAAATTTAAGACTAAGACTGAAAGAATCATTTGTTGTGACTTCACTTATGCATTTAAGTAAGGGTATTGAAGATGAATATTGTTTTCTGTTTTCCATGAGCAAGTAAGGAAGGAATTGTACCAAAAGCCTGCATTATTGGTTATATTTTCCTAGGTTTAGAATTATAGACATCACATGCTTATTGGAAAAAGTGCTAATTGGCCCCATTGTTGGAGAATATCTAAACAAGAAATGATCACAAGGAGCAAAGGCTGATCTCATATGCTAACTAATGGCTTATGGGGCTCCAGTACTATACAATGATTCAAAGTCATGTTTGTGACTTTGGGGACTTCTCAATAGACATTTTATATTTCAGATTATTTCTTAAGTTTTAATATGTTAGAACAGGAAAATGCAGGTATAATTTAGTTATATGATAATTTATTACATAATAATTATAAACTTTGTCATGGATTAAAATAAAGTGTCTCTTATCTCAGTAGATGGGAATAGTCCATAAGGCCTTGACATTGCAATGATGCATGCAAGAAGCAATTTCAGCTGGTCACAGTTACGATGTGTTTACATTATGAGGAAGGTAGGTTTTGTCCTTGGTATCATCTTTCTTAGAACTTGCATGCTCCTCTCCCCAAGTTATGAGCGTGAACCTTTCTTTCTGACTTTTTCCCTTCCTTTTCCAAATCCCTCCATTGTCTGTATTATATATATTCAATGAGCCAACTTTCAAAGTCAGCATGTTCTATGCTGTTCTTACTGCCCCCCTCCAGAGTTAAGTGAATCCTTAGGTGGCAGTCTTGGCCAAGTATTGTTTGACTGCAAGAAACTGAAATCCATCTCAATTAATCTAAGCAAATGGGAATGAACATCTGTGTAGAGACAAGAACAGAAATTATATCCATATTTTTCTGTTGAACTTAATGGGGAGGCCATGTAGAACTGACTGATTGCTTCTCCATCTGTTTTCTCTGGGTGTATAAAGGATGTATGTCTCTTCTCTGCTCTTGACCTGTAGTATCCTCTTCTTATTGTAGAAAATGACTCATCCTGATTTACTTTGCAAAAATGACCTCTATGATGGTTTTGATGATGATCATATATTACCTGGGTATTTGATTTTGATTAACCTTATCTCTAAGTTTACCAAGCATCAGCTTCTCTAAGAAATGAATAGATAAAAATTTGGCATCAATGATGTGTACATCTCTGAAGTATCAGCATCATTAAAAGAAATATGTGGTAGATCAATGCTGAGAGGTAATTCAGGAAGTTGGATTTGCTTGAAGGGAATCTGATATTTATTATTTTGTGAATATTTACTTCCTTAAAATGTGTTTATGTGCTTTTGCCTACATGTATGTCTGGGTACTACTTGTGCAACTGGTGCCTGTGGAAGCCAAATGATGAGACTGGATCCTGTGGAACTGGAGATGCAGATGGTTTTGAGCTACTATGTGGGTGCTGAGAATCAAATTCAGGTCCTCTCCAAGAGCAATCAATACTGAGCTATCTTTTCATTCCCCTTGCCTTATTTTTTAAATTAAGAAATTGTTTGAAATACTAATTAAGAAATATTTTCTAATATGCTTAAAACAATTAACAGTTACATTTTGCAAACTATGTTTCTTTATAATGACTTCATGAAATTGAGGTCATAATCTCAATATTTCAAAATGTTTGATTGAAAAGTATGTGAATGAACGCATCTGAGCATTAGACGACTATTCAAAGAGGAGAATTTTAACTGTTTGAGATGAGAAATTCATTGTCAGTGTATAGGGTTACAAATCATAGAAATCATACAAAGGATAAATGAAACTTCGTGATGCTAAGAAGTATCCAATAGTCTGCTATTTTGTCGTTCTCATTGATAAAGTTTTGCTCTTCTTCATAAAGATGATTTGTATTCCAGTTGCATTAATGCTTGGGGAAAAGTTAGTCCTACCCATCCAGACATTTCACACAACCCAGAAGTCTATCTGTGTTTGAAGATGTGAATTTAACTCCACCTTTGCCATTTATCAATTTTAAGAGTTATTTCCAAGGATTCACTTAGAAACATAATGATGGTTAACTGGTTTTCAAACCTGGGAACTTATGAGAATCATTTGTGGCGGTGGAGAATTGGGTAAGATGCCAAAGAATATTTGAGATGGCTGCCCAGACATGCATATTCTTTTAAAACATACATAGTTTTAGTGTCGTAAGGGGTGATGTTGATTTAGGAAAATGAGTTAACACCATATTGTATGATTGCCTTTTCCATGGCCAGTTTTATTTGAAATAGAATATGGATTGCCATGCTGAGTAAAACCAGACTTTCCTTGAGATGAGCTGACACATCTGCTATAATTTTCTCCAACAGTTTAAAATAAGTGATATTGTTTTCCTCCTTATTAAATATTATCTGCACTAGGGATCAATCGACTCTCCCTTTCAGCCTCCAGCTTTCAAACCTTAGTTCTATTAAGTGGTTGCTACTGTATGATTTTGTACCATTACTATGTCTGTAAATTTTTTTCTTTTAAAAAAAGACCAACTTTTCAGTTTTGTGTCTAAAAAGACTGTCCCAATGTGATTTTCCTGAGATAACTTACAGCAACTCCTGTCTTGTTTCCACAGTTCTCCTGTGGGCCTCCCTGGCATATTATATCATTATCCATATGTCTTATAATAAATTTGGCTTAATTTTTTGTATTTTTAATAATTGAATTTTATTTACATGTGTCAGGCCTAGGTAATATTTATTCATGTGATATTTATCTATCACTGGTGTCTAGAAATATTGCCTGTAAAAAATGGACATTTTCAAAATGAGTGACTCATCACCTTGAAAATAAGTTGTAACATTAACAATCTGTATCATTACCATCACCCATATATGTGGATGTTTGTGTGTACACTTGTATAAAAGAACATTATTTGCCTATTTTTATTTATTTTTTTCAAAAAGTCAATGAGAGATAGTTCCATGTGTCTTATTCCTCCTTTTTTTCCAACATCATGATCTGGGCTCAGAATGAAATAAATGGACCAAGGTCAGTGTGGTGGAAACCAGCATAGGCAGAGTCTAAATCTAACCTGATTTTGAAGCCCACGGTCTCAGCCACAAAGATATATTCCCTCCAACATTCATTATATGTGCTCTGCAGTCTGGAATAAAGATTTGTTGGGCTGCTTTGGAGTCAAGGTCACTAAATTATTCACAAAAAGAGGAATAAGAGAGACAGTTGCAGCTTGTCAATCGGAGCTCACACAAACCTAGATTTTGTGTCCTTGTCTCCTTTTCTGCTTTTCCCCTGCATGGCTGTATTATGTGCAAATTCTGGTCAAGGCAAAGTCACAGTCATTCTCATTTACATTGTGAAACTGAGGGAGAATGTGCTATTCTGCTAGGAATATATCAGCCAGTGTATTAAAACATCAAAGTCAGCACATCAAACCAACATATGCCCTGCCTTCATACCGTCCTCATAGTTCCCTAGGCAGAGACTCTATATGGTAGCTAGTAGAAATAGGGGGCATTGTTGTGTCACAAATGTATAAATGAACATACATGCTACTATTATTAGTCTCTGATGAATGGCCAGTTAGCACTCTTTAAAATAGTCTACAATACCCTTATAACTGAGGCAGGTTTTTCTATTGTGATCTCTATCTTCATTCCTGTTTTAATCTTTGTTATCTACTTGAGATTTAAAGGCAACAACAGCAGCGGGATCACCAGCGACTTTGTGTCGTGAATCTTACATATTGTCTCATCTCATTCTTAAAAATGTCATAAATGCAAGAGTCTTCTTCATTCATAATGAATGACCTTGAGTCACACAATTCAGTATTAACACATAGGGAGAGAAATAAAATTCAAACAAAAGTCTGTCTGATTGCAAAACCTATAACACTGGCACTTCCCTTGTCCTTCTCCTCATCACAAGTTCTACATCATTCTCTTGTGCGTTTGGCGTCCTTCTCATACCTTCTACTGACAACTCAATCTTTGTCTTCCATTTGCAACATTCTTCTACTATTTTGCTTAAGTTGTTGTGGTTTTGCAAAGTTGTTGTGATTCAACATTGTCCACAACACATGGTGACTTCTACAAGGGTCAGAACAATGTGTTCCTAGCTTCCAATTTCCATCAAATTGGGTAACTTTCCACAGAAACACATGATCTCTAAAGGAAGAAAAGCAACAGGATTAATTGCATGTGTCTTAATGTGTTTATTTGGCTTATCTTCAATTAACAGTAGAGTTGGGAAATAGGATGAAGATTAGAGTTCAGTCTTCATTTAGATTCATTGAATATTATATATGATAAATTAGTTTACCACCTTTATACTTCCGCATCTCTCTGCATTTTCTCATATAATGATCATGCATTAATAAGAGATAATGAAATACAGCTCCTTGTCTGTATATACGTAAATATTACACACACACACACACACACACACACACACACACACACACATGCATAGTGGAGGGGAGCTTTATCGGACCTTTAAATCTTAAATATACTAGTGTGTACTTTCGAAATACATTGGTTGACATTCTTCTATTTTAAATAGTCAACAAAATAAAGTTTCGATTTATTTCTTTTTGGGTCTGCTTACATGTAAGACTTGCAGCACATTTGTGCCTAGTGCCCTCGAAATTCAGAAGATGGTGTCGAGTGCTCTGGAACTAGTTATGGATGGTCATGAGCCACCATGTGGGTGCTTGGAAGCAAATATGGGTCCTCTGTAAAAACAAATACTCTTATCTGCTGAGTCATCTCTCCAGGCCTACAAGAAACAAATTTAACAATCATTTTCAAATAATACGTTGTCCTGCATGATTGAAGGTCAATGTTTAAAACACGGACTGGTCCAAACAGTATCAATTCCTTGTTTCTACCCCTGGATTCTTGTTATTGTTAGATCTCATTTTTTCTCATCTTTTAGGCTTACTTAGTTGAGAATTGTTCTTTACTCATCCCTGTTTCCTCATCTTACACACTATCTCAATATACATTTCTATTTATGCCACAAATTCTCTAAATCATTGATAGTTTTCTCAGAATTAGTTTCAACTCATGATTTTGATAAGAATTTCACAGATGTCATTCACTTTGGTGCCTCACATCTTTAGGGCATTTCCTTTTTTGTTTCTTCTGATTTTTTTTTTTGGCACATTACTAGTAATTCCAGTATTTGTCATTACTTTAAGGTAATTTCTTTTCTTTCTTCACTTGTGAAAAGTAGTTAATTTTCTCTGAAATTAATACATGAATTGCAAGAGGAACTACATAAAAATATCTTTTTTTTCCCATTAGTTTGCTTTTTTGTCAGAATCTATTTCCAGGATTATTTGCCAGCTGGTAATTTTCCAAGCACATAACCCCATGGAAATTTTCAGTTATTATTCGCTTTTAATGAATATTTCATTTCTTCTTTATTAGTTTTAATTTTAATGAATTGTGTCCAAACTATGTGAACCTTTACAAATTATAAACATTTTTTTTTGGCCAGTGGGAAAGGTTAATCCTATATTTATTTTTCTTGTCCAGTTGAAAATTTTAAGCATTTTTGTTATATATTGTCTGTATAAAAATTGAAAGAACCAACAATTCTTTGATTTTAAGTGATAAACATGGTTCTAGAGTAGAGATAAACAATTTCCTGAAATGCTGGATCTTTATTCAGGGGACTTACACAGCAGTTGACAGAGGCACCTTACTCTGTGAGTTAAATACTCAGTTTGGCTTCTTACTATCAGCCATACCACAGAACACGTTCAGCTTCCTCCTTCTCTATCTCAGAAGAGATAGTTACAATCATTTTACCAGCTTTGCCTCTGGGTATTTCCAAATTTTTCTGTCACTTTCTTCAGGCCATGTTAGCATCTTAGGTTGGTGTCATTTTCCTTAAAACCCTGTGTGTTCCCCATCGTACCATGCCATACCTTGATAGATCAGTATGACCATGATTGCAAAGAAGCTAGGAGTGAATTGCCCAGTGAGTCATCCCCCCCCCCGATTATTGCAAAGAGGAATCATAACCTCAGAGTCATCTATCAAAAAGAGGTCATTCACATTCTATGAGTTTAGTCCTTTGGCGTGCCAAAGGAGTATGTGCCCATAGCTGTGGAAGTCCCTTCTGAACGGGCAAACACAATTACCTAGTCTCAATAGATGCATTGCAGTTTTAGGTTCACTGATTCCTGCTCCCCTCAACAGGGCAACCCCCATACCAGGTTTTTGTCTTGCAAAGCTCATTACAGAGAACTGCCCCAGAAAAATACAATTTCAAAATGCTTGGGTGAATATGCTCAGGGAAGTGGGGTCCCTATCAAAGTCTTATTTCAAATGTGTGTGCCCAGCTGGAACATTTATCTCAGATAGATAAGCAAGCTCTGGCTGGTTTTCATCAACACCAAATCAGCTTCGACATAGAAATGTTGACACTACAACCCGGGCTCGAATTTGATCACATGCTTTTACAGAAGGGCGACCAGTTGCCCAGGATTCCTCTAAACTCACAGGACTTAACTGTGCTCTATGGTTTTAATGTAATAGCATTTGAAAGCCTTGCTCTCCACAAGAGGGTTTGTAGCCTGCTCTGGGCTTCTTGGAGAAAGGTAACACAGAAAAGGAAGTCTGTAACTGCTCTTTTCAAAATTCACAAAGGAGTGTTAACGCTCAGTCTGCTTATTCCAAAGGAAAGAGTGGCAATGTAAACTGTGGTTCCAGCACTCTGTTCTCTTTCCTCGCATACCTTCATCGTGCAGGTTGACTTTATGATCCTTTATAAAGTAATATGAAGAGAGAGAAAGAACGTTTTTATCAAATTTGTTTTATTTTTGTAGAACTGTATTCTGATAGAGCTGCATGTGACAGGCAAAGGAACATTAAAAGCTGACACCTGCTATTATGTTGGAATTTTTGATGAGGTTCAAAGATGGTTCTCTATGACCTGGAAAAATAAATCAAGGTCACCAATTGACTCATGCAAAGTCTTTTCAGCCATTTATATTACAATGTAATTATAGCAAAATGATGTACAAGCCTGGAAAAGCTATAAAGTCAACCACATTGATACATATGCATTGTGTGAGGAATAAATGAAGAGAGAAAAGAATTATCAACCAAGGAAATTGCCTATATTATTTGCCTATGTTGCCAGTGTAGCTTGAGGAGGCACTAATGGTTATGTGGTCCCTTTAAACATGAGCATTTTAAGCCTCATCCTTCAGTGATAGTCAGATAATTTTTACTCGCCTTTATCTTGTTTCTCCTAGTATTGTTTGTATTTATTAGATTCCTGTTATCGTGACATGAAGGTTCTTTCAGAACTGACATCTTACTGGTTAAAAATTTTAAAACATAAATGCACTTGGCCATGCTTTGCCCCAAATATTCTACAAATTTTTTGCTGAAGTTTCTTTTCAATTTCCTATTTCTGGAAGGTCCTTGTGTCATCTCTCTCGAATTTAGACTCAGTTCCCTTAAGTTAGCTATTATGTCCAGTATGCCAGGAGTGGATGCATTCGTCTCAAAGAAAAAATGGTATATGGGGTTATGTGAGCTGCTAATACAATGTCTTATATTTGGCATTGCATCTCTTAAATGAAAGAAAAGAGCTGACTAGCAAGATTTCAGACAGATACATGAAGAATAGTAATGCTATTGTTAGCGAAGAGATACAATAAAAAATTGATTAAAAAAAACTTTTATTGGTGTGAAGAGTGACTCCTTCCTAATAATTCTTTGGAGGCAACAAAGAAACAACTAATAAACAAATAAAAAATTTAAAATCACTGAAATGATGATGAAACAGAGCTATGGGAAATGAGCTTTTGTGTCTGACCAAGAGAGTATAACAGGACACTGGTAAGCATAGGATATCTCCCCTTTCCTTTCTAATTTGGTGTTTGGTTACTTAGTGACTCAATGAAACAGTTAAGCATAGGATGTTAAACATTGAACATTATTTTTTTTTATTGAACACTCTTGAATCAAATCTTTTCTCATTGGTATCAGTAAAATGGCCCATAACTGTTTAAAAGAGAAATTTTCTTTCTCTAAGCTTGGATTTTCCTAATCTCAATTGTTTGAGTATGTCTTTTGACTGTGTCTTTTTCACATTTACAGGGGGCGTCTGCTTTATCCAAGATTCTGTTATATTTTCTTTGTTTACCTAATATTTCAGAAATTTGATGATATATGAGAGGTAGACTAGATGCATAGCACTGTGGTTAGCCTTGAACTGAAGATCCCCCTGCCTCACACAGTCCCCGAGAGCTGGATCATAGGCTTTTCTCAGCATGCCCAGCCTAGAACAATCTTATCTTACAATTCCTTCAGAAAATTTGCCCTAAACAAAAACATTTTGCTTCATTTAATTTAAGAAGAAAATACACAAAACATTTTCAAGGCATAGTTGGGATTTTAGTAGCCTTTCTGGAGAATGTCTTTAAACTCACTTCTTCTGGTATATTACAACTAAACCTAGGTGTTTCAAAAAAATGTAATTTAACTTATGTTTTGTGCTGACTAGATTTTAATATCATGTAATCCTTAATTGCTCTCCAATCCTCATTCTTATCTCTAGAAGAATGTATTCTGAGTGTTTTTGGCCATACTTTACTGGATAATGGATGCAACTGATTATTTTCTCAGAAACTTCATAATTCAGGGGACACTACATTTAACACTGACTTAAAAAGTAAATTGTGGTCACCAGTCGAACAAAATGCATTTTCATTTATACAAATGCTTACATTTTCAGGTGTGTGATGAAAGGCATCGTGAAGTTTGATTTCGTGGAACATTTGTCTACAGGTAAGGTGACATAGCCACACATAGAAAGCTGAAGAGAGGAAAACAAATCCCATCAGATGCTGTTGTAGCATTAACAGGATTGTTTCTCTGCACGTTTTCCAGAGTTAGTCTGCACATAGGGTACTTCTCTGGGATTAGTTTGGCTCCTGTTCAGTCCACAAAACAACAATATTATCATATTTCCAGAATTACTCTAGCAAGTACCTTTATGGTATATTGTTACCCTGCATTGAAGCACACTTCTGATTTTACTCTGAAGAAAAATGAGCTCACTAAATACATGAAAAATTATAGACATCTTGGTTATAATATCTCTGTTGAGCACCTTTGACAGTTTTAAAGAGAAAAGGTTTCTTTCTCTACCATCATAGCATATAAGGTTGACATTTTTGTCCAGATAGCATTGTCCGGATACAGTCATCTTGTGGTTAATTTATTAAGACATCACATTCAAATCACTTTAATTGTCCACCTCTCCTTTGTCTTTTTCATACAGTAGATATAACAAAACCGTGGCTGCTCGCCACACCGCTCCTATACATGTTGACTCTGCTTGTGATTTGCCTGCAATTTTCCTTTTGAGATTTGGCACCAAGTATATAAAAATTAGAATATCTGCCACACTTTGTAGATGCTGCCAGACAGGGCCATCAGTATGAAAAAGAAATAAAAACTATCACTGCCGTTCCTAGATCACCCTTCAGCCATCACAGTGACAGAATAATTGTAGGACCAGTAGATTAGTCAGACCACATGGGCACAGGACACCGGAGACTGTGACAGAAGCAAATGTGTTATTAAGAGAGTCGCCAAGTACGGGCATGCTGTTCTGACCCCACTCGCACTGCCTGGGAATGTAGAATGCCTTCTTTGACTGAATGTTAGGGCACAGTGATTACAATAATTAAAACATACATATATGGCAGATTTGTAACTGTTTAAAGTTCCACCGAGTAAAGATTAATCGCAACTGGGAATAGTTCTAGTGACTATGGCCAACGACACCACTGAGTTCAGGTATTAGAGGTAACACCCACTCGCAGCAAGCACAGCCCTGTTTGCCTGTGACGATAAGGTCCTGGAATCTATTTGCTCACTGAGTGATTTGAAAGAAAATACAAACCTATTGGCCTCAGCCTATTCTGTTTTTCTAACCAGGCAGCAGTAGCTGAGAGGCTTTGGGTCTTGTGTTTTATAGAGAAGCCAGCAACCATTTCTCCCTCTGTGAGACCCTAGCCATAAAACAGTCTGGAAAGTCCCGTTAATTATTATGCATTGAAGGCTGAATTGGCAGTCATCCTGTCAACTACTTCCTGGCCTTACACGGAAATTTCAATACACAAAAAGTGTGGCTAGCTACCCACATTTAGATGTATCCTGTAGCTTATGGAATTCTGTGTATTTCTAGCACCTAGAAATTTTAGTTTGATAAATGCTCTGTACAGTTTTTTACTTTGTCTCTAAATTTAGCTTTAAGCACAAAGAAAAGCATGTCTATCTTTGACTCTCTCTCTCTCTCTCTCTCTCTCTCTCTCTCTCTCTGTGTGTGTGTGTGTGTGTGTGTGTCATGCTAGAAGGCTCGTCTAATGTAAGGTCGTTCGTGGTGGTATAATATTTTAACCACTTAAGAACCCATGTAAAGATGAGCATATATTTTTAGACTTATACATTTTTTTTTATGTTTATTGTTTCCTTTTAGACAATGTCTCACAATGTAGCTGTCTGGACTCTAATATACTATGTAGACTATGTTGGTCTCAAACTCACAGAAATTAACATCTGTATACTGATATATAATCGACCTATCTTTGGGGTCAATGAGACAAAACTGTTATCATGTATGATTAAGGTTAAGAATGTGTGATTGAGGTTAAGAATATTCACTTGTCCTTTCTAAATGCTTAAAACTCATAGCTGGTCTCTATACATTTAGTATCTATAGTAATAGTCTGGAAATCCCTTTAAGAATGCTAAACATAGCCATCACTGTCACGGTGTGTGTACTAGTGAGTCTTGATTGGCATGTAGAAATTATTATTAAAAAAACACAGCTAAATGGCACTGCAGTTGTTGGTAGTTGAGAGCCACTAAGAGAGGTTGAGTCACTTTCCTTCATGCATGTGGTTCCTGGCAGAATGTTCATGTGACAATAGATGACATTATTGCACCCATTTACTTGCTGGTGGTATAAATTGGACTCAAAAGTTTAAAGAAGGGGCTGGAGAGATGGCTCAGAGGTTATGAGCATTGCCTGCTCTTCCAAGGGTCCTGAGTTCAATTCCCAGCAACCACATGGTGGCTCACAACCATCTGTAATGGGGTCTGGTGCCCTCTTCTGACCTTCAGGCATTCACGCAGACAGAATATTGTATACATAATAAATAAATAAATATTTAAAAAAAAGTTTAAAGAAAGAATAGATACAGCTGGAATGAATAAATAGAAAGGAAAAGTTAGAGGAGCGGGAAGTGATTTGATCAGAACATATTGCATATTTGTATGACATCCTCAACCAAAAAATAAACATTACAAAGAAGCCACCTGAAACATTCTCATATGTATTGAACACTTAGTACAAGAGTGTTTTAATTTAATTTAAGTGCTTTAATTTATTATCTAACTGGATACATGGGAGATGAATTCTAGGTCCATCATTTAGTAAATGTGAGACCTTAGGCAGATAACTTAATCTTAATTTTTCTTTATGTAAAATTAGATCAAAGTATTAGCCGGTTATATGCATTTAATTATGATAATTACATGAATTAACAATGTAAAGTACTTATGGTAGTGCATGGACAGGCTAAATGTTTCTCTTAGGTAGGCTTAAACCTGAAATTTGATTTCCATTCTTAAGAGGGTTGATATTAGGAATTAAAGAATAAAGAACAAAGGAGAATTGGATGAAGGATGAGAAGGGAGGGTGCCCAAGTGGAAAGGATTAGAGAGAGAAGACAGAGACAGCAACAAAAAAGACAAAAGAGAAGGTGGAATAATAGAGGGTAGAGGAAGAAAAGAGAGGAGGAGGGAAGGGAAAAAGAATTGAAGAGGAGAGGAGAGAGAAAAATTAGAGGTAAATTGATGTGTTGTCCCTGCTGGTTCTGTACTGGGGGCTGCTGAGAGGTATTTTAGGATTTTTCTAATAAGCAAAAGGCAGATTGAGGATAATAATACTTATTCACGGTGTCCTGTTTGGTCAAAGCAACCCTGACCTTGTAGTTCCTAACCCCCTACAATTGCAACCCTTTAATACAATTCCTCATGTTATATTTACCCCACCATAAAATTTTCTGTTACAACTTCATGACTGAAAAGTTGCTAATGATGAAGTGTAATGTAAATATCTGTGTTTTCCGATGTTCTTAAATGACTCCTATGAAAGAATTATTCTACCCCCAAAGGGGTTGGGACCCACAGGATGAGAACCACTGCCCTAGACCATGTTGTGCATGTTTCTGTGCGGTGCATCCTTGATCTACCCTCACTGGCTGTAGAAAACACTATGGCACAAAGCACAAACAACAGTGGCCTCTTCCCAAGGTTCATAGAAGTAAATATAGCTGGGAACTCTAGGTGAACTGGAGTCTAGGAGGGGAAAGTTACACATCTGGATCATTAGAGGCATTTACTATAACTGGTAAATCCAAATATGCACTCTGTGCTCAACAGATGTCAGTAGTGATCAGATTTGTCAATGGGCTGCTTTTGTATTGTACGTGTATTTAATTTACTAGCAGCAAAGCACCCTGAGTTACGAGTATGACTTTTGTTTTCTTTGATGCAGCTGACAGGCGAGGTTAACCAAAGCTATTCTGCTACCCTATGATGGTTTGGATGAGAAATGTGCCCATTGCCTCAGGATTTTGAATACTTCCTCAGTTGGTGGCACTGTTTGGGAAGGTTATGGGAAGGAGTGGCTGGGATCATATTTGAGCATGCAACACTTCTCCCCTTTCCCGGGACCCTCTGCTTGTCCTTGCAGGTGAAAATTGGAGCTCTCAGCTTCCTGCTCTCTCTACCATTCCTGCCTCTTGTTGCCCTGCCTTTCTGCCACCATCACCTCTTATCCCTCTGGAACCATAAGTTAAAATAAAGTTTCTTCCTTAAATTGCCTTTGGCCATGGTGTTTTATCACATACCAGAAAATCAACAAGACAGACATGAACTAAGATGAAGTGATCATGTTTTGCTGTAGTTATCTCTGCTTTGGCGAAGATAAGTCTGAATAACAGAGAAAAAATTATAAATCCCATGCAAGTTTAAATTTCCAACCTATTCCTGAAAATTGCAGGGTTTTATTTACTTAAGATGCTAAGAATTATAAGGAAATATTTATATATCAGGAGTCAACTGAGATAAGATTCCAACAACCCTTTCCCAATCATTAGCTCTTTTTTTGGCGGGGTAGGGGATAAGTCCCAGGGGCAGACCTTGACTGTTTTAATATTTATTTCCATTCTCTTCACATATCACCACCAATTACTTCCTCTAAAGAATGTGGAAATTTGGGTCCAGAAAGTTTTCTAAGGCAAGAGCTTTCACCTCTATTTAATGCAAAGGAGTTTGAAGACCCAGGTGAATTTGTCAACTAATTTTTGAAATCATAGAATTTCAGAATTATCTTTGTCTTAAAAGCTGTATAATTGCTTTAGTTCCAAAACTTTCAAGCTCTTCCTCTCAAAATGTTTAAAAACGTACTGAAAAGAAAGATTGAATTATTTCAAAACCAATAAAATCTCAAGAAGACAATAGTTGTTTACATCTTGTGGTTTTATGTCAGATACTGGAAAAAATAGTTTTTTGACCACATTGTTGCAAAGAAACTTGATAGAGTAAATGTAAGATTGTGGGAAGCCTGAATTTACTGACTAATCGCCATGAATTAAACATAATTACTTTCAGTTTTAGCTTGTTTAATTAATAACATGAAAGCAATATAAAGCAACATATATTCTGAGATTCTAGCATCTTCCAGGGCAGAATGGAGACAATAGGTAGAAGGAACATTTTTTTTTTCTTAACAGACAATATTTCGCTAAGATTGAGCAATGAAATTCCTGATACGCTGAGGAGTGATTGTGAAGTGGGACCTGGTGCTGTGCCTGCACTTGGGCCGCACAGGCCAGCTGTGCAAGTTGTTCTGCAGCAAGGAGCACCTGCTGAGAGAGGAGCTGGCATGTGTCCCTTAATTTCTCAAATTACCATATTCTCATAATCAATTCCTGAGCCATGACACCATAATGAAGACTGAAATACTGGGTTCCCAGAGAGTTTCTATGAAAGGCAGTTTGAAGTGCAATCTTTTATTTAGCCTCTTAGCATTCAATGCGGTCCATGTGTATTTGAATTTTTACATATATATGTATATACACATACATTTTTATGTTGATGTTACCTAAGCCATGAGCCTCTTCTGATAATTCAGCATAATGAGATTTCAGACCTCCCAATGGTCTTCAATGCTTAAGTTAAAAGTATCATATCACCAGAGACATAGGAACCAATGAGAAGAAGCCTGGATGTGCACATACTAGTAGATGGGAAGAAAAGTCACATCTTAAGGGTACACAACAGTGTCTCAAACATGTCCCTGAAACCCTTTGTGTGGAGTATGACAGTAGAATGAGTCTGCACAGTTTAGTGTCTTTCTTTATATGGGGACGCCAAAGTAAAGGGAGATTTATTTCTACTAATCATACTTTACAAGCTCCAATAATCCATTCTGTTTCTGGTATTTTCCAACCACTAGTTGCCATTTTACTCCTTCCAGTGGACTTCTTCACAGAAGCAATGTGAGCTTTTACAGCTAGTGAGAACTTCAAGGTTTCAGTCTAGGGGTCAAGCATCATTGATAGTTGAAATGCTAATTTATATATTATAGAATTTTTGAGAGCAATAAAAAGTATCATCTGTCTTTCTTGACCCATATTTTTCAGTTACAATTATTGATACGACTAAATCAATGATTTCTAAAAGTGCAAAGCTTTTGAGCCGAGGTGAGATGGGAAATGATGTGACAGCATGCACAGAGGTATATGGTGCCAAGAGGAGACCTTGTTAGAGGAAATGATATGCTTAGTTTGGAGCCATGTTGGGAGTGAAGTGGCCAGGGACTGTCAGGTGGAGAATCAGCAGGTCGTGTTTACATGCTTTGCTGAGCCCAGTGCTAAGATTTCCTCTAGCAGATGAATTATGACTACTTTCTATTTTTAGTGACTTTATAAATTTCTGAAAAAATTAAATGGGTGATTTTAATCTAATCTGCACAGCAGTAAGTGACAAATGAAACAGTGTCAGCTGCCCATCTGGAAAGGGTTCAGCTCTGAACTAATCTCTGAGGTGTCCTACATTTTTTCTCCCCGTCTTCAATTTGATTGTGTATCCCTAAAAGGGGACTAGGATAGACACCATGGGTGGAAGAGGGAGAAAGGAGTGGGGAAACAGGAACGATCAGAGGTGGGGAGAGTGGAGGGAAAGGACACTGAGAGAGATAAGTGGAACTGGGGGGCATCTCAGGACAAGCTAGAAACCTAGTGCGGAAACTCCCAGGAACACAGAGCCTGTACTGGCCATCTCCTATAACCAGGCAAGGCTTCCAGGGTAGGGATTGGGCACACCAATCCAGCCACCTAACCTTCAGCCTAAAAGTTGTCCTGCTTACAAGATGTGTTGAGGCATAGGTGGCACGGGGTGACCAACCAATGACTGGTTTGGCTTGAGACTTGTGCCACAAGCCGCGAGAGAGACCCTACCTCTGATACTGCTTAGAGGGTCAGGACCAAGAGGCTGGATACCCAGAGACCCAGGACATAATCAAACACAGATGTCAAAGAAAGAAAGGAATGAAGGGAGGGAGGGAGGGAGGGAGAGAGAGAGGGAGGCAGAAAAGAAAAGAAAAGAAAAGAAAAAAGAAAAAAAGAAAGATTCCTAATAGTATTTGGTTATACTTATAGATTAGAACCTAGCCCGATTGTCATCAGAGAGGCTTCACGCAGCAACTGATGGAAACAGATGCAGAGACTCTGCAACAATTGTTTTTATCAAGTCATCTGTCCAGTAGTTAAAAATGGAGTGCAGAGAATTTAGCCAAGTGTGAAATGGTGACTTGGTCTAGTTTCTCTTTGTATAAATATGGGATGAAAGGAGTGCAGGTTCACATTCAAGCATACGTAGAAGTCAGAGGACTGTGTCAGGTGTCTTTCTCCACGTCTCTTCATATTCACCATCCTCATCATTGTGTTGTTTATTTGCTGTTTTGTTATACCATCCCTCACTAAACCTGTAGCTTATGCCCCGAGAAGACCAGCTGGCCAGCAAGTCCCTTGGGTATGTCTATTACTGTTCCATATCCCTGGAGAAGCCAGTGTGTGCTTTCAAGCATTGTAGGTTTTCTTTTCTTTTCTTTTCTTTTCTTTTCTTTTTGGTGATTGTTGTTTAACACAAATTTTAGAGATTGGAATTCATGTCGTAATAATTTAGCAGCAAGTATTTTATGAAGTGGGTAATCTTCCTAGCTCTGATGCTACTTTCTAAAAATATTTTATAATATCAATTCACTAATTAAAAGCAAGGACAGACATATTTAACATGCTTCTCTAACATTCCTTGATACATAGGAAGATGCAAACAAAAGCATAATTGCTCTAGTCTTCTGTTTGGATTGGTTTCATAATCTTGCTATCATATTTTAGTTCTTTATTAACCACCGCGTCTAATTTATTAATGGTTAAGCTTTTCTTAACCAGACATACAGCCCCTAATAGCCTTGTTAGTTTTAAATACCCCATTAAATTTTTTATGATTGCAAATAACATAAAGATTGACAGTAAACTATTTAGTGAGAATATATCTGAAATGATGTTAGACTAAGTGTAGTCTACATAGTTTTCTTCGGCAATTCATTTTAATTTTCAAGAATACAATTATTATTGGAACAGGAAGCACGATATAACAAAAAGAAAATGAAGTTCAGAAGCTCATGGATCCTTTAGAGTCTGTGCTACTAGTTAGATGTGCAGCTTGGGAAATTGGTCTAACTTGTCCTGTCTTGGTTTCCCTAAATAATGAATGGAGTTAATAAGGCTTAAATATTGTGGCATCTGAAGATTAGAGACAGTGTATGTCTACACCTACTTCTTCAGCTGTTCTGTAAGCCAACCTTCCTGGGAGGGTGGCAATTATTTTCCAATCTAAGCTACTTTTCTGCTGTGCTCCATTTTCCTAGCATGCTGCAAGGTCCTGGCAGATGCCTTTTGTGTTTATCTGATGTCATGCTATTCTGCTACAAGAACTTCAGTGTCCTAGTACAGGAAGTTCACTGGACTGCCTGCTGCTGAGGCTGTTGCTATGGTAGCACTTGTTTTCTGAACTGCAGTCACTCCATTAATTTTTTTCACGTGTATTTTTTTTATCATGAATTAGATTGCTATCACAAATACCAAAGTGTTTTTTTTCTATTTTTGCAGATTGACTATAAGGTTGAACTGTTTCCTTTAAAAAAATGTTTATTTTGAATTTGACAGTTCTATATAACATATAAAAGATTAACCTTTTGTATTATTTTTTTGTTTTATTGACAGAGGTATCTTATTTACAAAGTAATTGAGAAGATAATAAAGATACGACTAATTTATACATGCCACCTAATTTTATTAATAATTTTTCTACACACACACGGACTAAAGGAGCAGTTCTCAACCTATGGGCTAAGACCCTTCTGAGAGTTGAATGACCCTTTCAAAGGGTCGAATATCAGACATCCTTCACTTCAGATGTTTTCATCAGGATTCATAACGGTAGCAAAATTGCAGTTACGAATTAGCAACAAAAATTATTTTATGGTTGAGGGGTCACAATAACGTGAGGAACTGTGTTAAAGGGTCACAGCATTAGACTTCCATAGACTTCAAATTGGAAGTTTTGGGGATATTTAGTGTTCCATAATAATGAAGATATGCTACTGCATCAAATTTTCATCTCATTTTTTCCATCAATCTGCATTTCTTGGTCTGGGCCTTTGGTTTCTGTTTTGTTTTGGATGTACTGATTCATAATTCATGAGAATATTTGCAACTTTATCATTATTTTAGTCTTCTTTGTTCCTTTCGTATATTACTTACCAATTTTTAGAATATTAACCCATTTCTTATAAAGTTGTTGGAAAATTAAATTAGGCTTATGCTGATTGAAAGTAAGAAAATGTAAAATTGCATCACCTTAAGACAGACTCTTTCTTTTGCTCTAGCCTGGAGTAACAGCTCTTGACTCGCATATTAATTATCTTCCAGGCACCAGTTTCTTCCAATCCATCGCTTCTGCAAAGTGATAGCAGCTGCTGCTTTAGCCACCACCTCCGCTTTAGATTTTAGAACAGAACAAGGGTGTTATGGTGTTTAAAATGCAGAATGGACATACAAAAATAATGTTATAAGATTAATAGAAGCATCAAGTTGTCAAGTTCTGTTTACGAAGCAGAACTGACCTGTGTCTTCCTACATAGATGACACACAAGTGAGTATATTATTTACTCTCTGGGCTAAAGTTAGAATTCTACTCCCAATCAAGAAAAAAAAAGGCAAATTGAAATAAATAACTTTATCTGCCATGTTGCTCTGATGAAAAGAATTGTTCTTCACCTACACACAAAGCCCTAAAGGGTTTCCTGTATATCTATGTTGCCATGAGGAAATAATCAACTTCTTAGGATGCTTTGTTGGAATCAGTTGAGATAGTTTCAGTCCTGGAGTGGAAACCAGTGTGTAACCTGGGCTGTCCTTGAGCTCCCACAGGCCTTCTGCCTCTGCCTCTTGAGTGCTCAGGCTGCAGACCTGAGGCCTCATGCCTAGCACAGAGAGCCTCTGTTTCCATCTTCTTACTCAGCCTTTGTTTGCATCGAACTTTGTGAAATGGACACAGATGTTACATCCCCAAATGCGATGTCCAGTGACAGCAACAAGAGACAGTGAAATCAACCACTAATATCTGAAACATCCGAACAACATCTCCCTGAGTTCAGTGACATGACCTGGTGTCACTTGGGTTTCCATTTCTTCTCTTCCCTCTATGGTTTTTACTTGGGTACTCTGGAGAGACTCAGAGTTTCTTCATTTCAGAAGGGAGAAGGAAATAAGTGTCATCTGCTGAAAACTGAATTTGTTTTAACGGGCCTATTCGATGGTAGCAGCGACGGGAGTAAGTGTTTCCCACGGATGAATCTTTGTAATCATTCTGCGGACTTCTGAACCAGTTAATTTTATCTGACACAGATGGATTAGCTTGCTAAACATTTTATATCCAGTAATAAAGCCCCCAGCTGACAACTGTAATGCAGGGTCCTATTCTGAAGCACAGAATCGTATGACTGATGGAGGACATGACAATTCTGAAATCAGAAATAAAAACAAACACAAAAAAGAATTTTTCATACATTTGTCTAGGTCGGTTTTCAGAACTCTCAAGGTTAACATGGCATTAATTTCTAACTTTATATTATGTGTGAGAAACCTGATGTTTACACAGCTTCCTGTCTTTAAGTGGAAAATAAAAAACCAAAGAACCCAAGTTTCAGATTTGATTAGTCAACTGGTGGAGGCGTAGGGAGAACCTCTACTCAGGGGGTACCTTTTAATGTGCCATCTTCAAATGATTTAATGTGTTTTTCATGATTATCTTTGATACTTTGAATAATTAGCAAACGTTTATAATTTTCGAAAGTGCTGGAAGAATTTGAAAGGCTTAAAATGATGACCATCATCTGATTGGTTAGTGGACTTGTAGTCATCATTTTTGGATATCATATGGTAAAAGGAAAAATAATGTAAAATGTTCCTTACTGGGCCAAGATTATATATAAGAGCTTATATTTCCTTAAAACTTACACATATTTTAAGACTTTATTGACCTCTTAAGAATAACCAATGCATTGCTTACTGAAATATATTGATGCGACACATTACATATTATGAACAAAATATCTCCATAAATGAAATAAAGCTGATAGCACACAATGCATTGCAATAGCTAACTTAAAATATACAGCGATGATAATCTTGCTTCTTTTTTTTCTTTTTTTTTTTTTGGTTTTTCGAGACAGGGTTTCTCTGTAGCTTTGGAGCCTGTCCTGGGACTCCCTTTGTAGACCAGGCTGGCCTCGAACTCACAGAGATCCGCCTGCCTCTGCCTCCTGAGTGCTGGGATTACAGGCGTGTGCCACCACCGCCCGGCTAAATAAATAATCTTGCTTCTTTAATGATGCCGTGAAGCATGTCTACTTACACAGCAGCTGTGTGTACATTCTCTTAGCTATCCTTCTGCTGTGCTGAATTAGAAAATTCACCTGTCCTGTTCTCTGTCCTTTACACTTGCTAACTCTCTGGAATGTCATAAGAATTCAGTAAACAATGCTGATTGTTTTAGTTGTACAAATGGAAGATTTCAAAGAGTGTATATTCATTTTTGTCACATATTAGAGCTTGTATTGCTTGTTTTTAATACTCTCACATTTAAAATGCATAGGATATCAATTTATTTCTCCTGTGTCTGATGTAAAGACTTTCCACTTCCTTCTCTGCATGTGTTAACAGGCCTCACATGTCTTTCAGGAGGAATTATGTTTGTACATGTGAATGAATGCATGAGAAAGTAACAGTATATTCACTTCTGAAGTACTTGTCCATATGTCTGATGGTTCTATTAGTGAGCTAAAAGAAATTGGTATCCTGTAAAATACATGAAGAAAGCTGGATGTTTTGGTACAGTCTCATGATGCTGGTACTGGGAAGGACAAGGCAGTAGGGGGCATATTTGAAACCAGCCTGACTGGAATGCATAGTGAGACTATGACTTAAAAAAACATAAGTAATATGCAATAGATTCAGTAAATGCATTAATATATAATCAATATCATGATAGATGCACAGCCTTTAACATGGATATAGTTACTTGGGATTTTATTCTCTATTGTTTCTCTAATAAGCATTATATTGTTTTCTGAGAATTTCATACATTTATATCCTATTTGATCTCTATCTAACTCCCTACTTCAATTTCCCCTGGATTTTCCCAGCCTGGCTTCTCCCAAGGTCATCTCCTCTTCTTGCTTGTTGTCTGCAATCACTGAATTCATGGAGTCTTGCCCATATGCACATGGCAACAGGTATGGAGTCATCCACAGGAGCACGCGCAACCTACAAATGACCGCATTTCAAGACAGAATGCTGTTCTTCCATAGCTGCCCAAGAGCTTCTCAGGTAGGGGTGGAGCTTAGAAGCCCTGTCTTTCCTTATATGCGCTGAAATTTTGACAGGCTTGACCACAGCTACTGTGATGGCATAGGTGCACAGCTGCCATGACAAGAAGAGAACATTTCCTAGGCATCTTCCCCATCGTCTAGCTCTTACCTTCTATTCACCACTCCTACATAATTTTAATTGAATCTTTGAAAGATAGGTAGTTTATACAAATGTCCCAACTAGAAATTCACTCTATTTTAACGTCTTTTTTTTTTTTTTTTGGTTTTTCGAGACAGGGTTTCTCTGTGGTTTTGGAGCCTGTCCTGGAACTAGCTCTTGTAGACCAGGCTGGTCTCAAACTCACAGAGATCCGCCTGCCTCTGCCTCCCGAGTGCTGGGATTAAAGGCATGTGCCACCACCGCCCAGCTATTTTAACGACTTTTAAAAATTAAAATAGAGTTATGTCATTTCCCTTTTCCCATGCTCATCCCTCCAACATTTCTCATGTTGCCTACTTTCAAATTCATGGCTTCTCTTTCTTTAATTGTCACATATACATATATATATATATATATACACATTTTTAAAGACATAACTATTACATGTTGAGTTCATATAATCTTACTTGTATATTATTTTCAAGGCAGCGACCATTACAGAAACCCACAGCAAATCAAAATGGAAAGACCAAGTAGTCATGGCATGCTGAACCCAACTGATACATCTTCATGAAACTCCTGCAGCTAAAGCTCAGGAAACAAAATAAAAGAAAGGGTGGAGAGATTGTGAGAGACAGAGGTACAGAAGTTTGCCTTGAGATTACATCTCCTCAAAATATCAGTGAAGCTACACCCATGAAGACTGTCTAACCGAGACTTGAACAAGGATGGCCCCAACAAACATGCTGGTCTTAGATACTTCTTTCCAAGTAACCCAGTGGGTAAAAAGTACTTGTACAGTAGAATATGCGGTAAAGTACATAGTGAATGTGAGTGGTAAATCAAACAAATAGAAGCAATACCCTGCATGGAAGGACAAAGCTATTGTGTCAGATACACAGACGGATAAATGTTTCTTGACTAAATTCCTCTTTGAAACTGGAGACTCATTGTCCCATCTTCCGAAAGTGCCAACACCTGCTGAGGCTTAGTTAAAACTCCTTCTGGGATTAACTCTCAGGCCAAAAAGGCCATTCAATCTAATAAATGACCAATAGAGCAAAACCCTTCATCTTCACTTCGAAAAATTCTGAATGGCTGCACCAATCTAAAGATTCCTGTGGAATACCCTGATACTTTTGCTAGGACAACTTTATATCTTATCTGGTTGCTTGTTTTAATCAAAACCTATTTTACTTATTTTTCCATGAACATTTCTCCTAAAAAAAAACAAAAACACTCAAAGCATTCCCTACATGGTAATCTCTAACCCAATGTCTGTTTTCCTGAGATGCTATGTAAAATATATACCATTTGACTTGTTAGAATATTGACATATAGATGACGTGCATGTCATAGTTAGTACTTTATCTCTCCCTTTAGCAGTTTTCCCAAGAAAACTCAACCTCTCCTATTTTCTAGAAGTCCTCACATTCTAAAGGAGCCCAGTAGAATAAAATTCCTAGTTCCAGCCCAAAACTTAACTATGACTTTTAACTTTCAAATTCTAAATTTTTGGAAAAGATTTTGTCTAGTTGGTAGTATCTTGATTTTTACAGCCGTTTATGATTATGAATAAATGATAGCGAAATGAGAGGATAGTATCTCATATGTCTTCAGAAAATAGGAGAGAGATATTTTCGAAAGAGTGCTATTTAAATGGTCATTGTTCAAACCAGCACAATCTGGACAGCATAAAGACAGAAACAACGTTTACCAGGTTTCAGAAACTGGAAGATCAAAGATGAAGATTCAAGTTGAATTGCCATCTGGTACATGTAGTTGTGACTTCGATCTTCTTAATATTTGTGAATTCTAGTAAATAATTCATCATTAGTAAGATCTCACTAACTTACTAACCTTGAAGATAGTCTTTCATTCTATGATCATGTCTGTCCCAAGTTTAGGCTGCTGCATTTAAGAGCTCACAGCAGCTGTGACTTGCCTGAAAAAGTCCTGCATAGGATAAGGTAGTCAGCCTTCTTATGATGGGGGGATAAGGGTTTGCTGGCCCCACAAATAACGAAAGAGATATGTGCAATTGGTGGCTTCTGGAGAAGGGACAATCAGTTTTCTATAAGTTTGGCCCCCCAGTAAGTCAACCATGCTCCAGTGGCCGGGCCCACTTCCAGGAGCATATGAGCAGCACAAATTGAACTTGATGTGTTATTTAAAAATAAAAGAGACAGAAAGAACACATTTTTGGGGTGGATCTGAAAGGAATTGGAAGAGGTGTGGGATGAAAATATGGTAAAAAAATACAATGAATGAGATTCTCAAAGACTTAATAACTATATTAAAATATATATAAAATGTTCATTTCCAAAATTATAGCAGAAGGCTTTAAGCATGTTAAAACTCATGGAAATGTAACATTGGCAGTAATATTTCTGGGTTGTGATTATCATTCCTATAAAATGGTTTTCTCTTTTTAGCGAGGTGTGCAATTGTTAAGCACTATCTGTAAGCACATAGAATGGCAATTTTGACATAAAATTTGGATAAAAAAATCAAATCTCAGTGTATGATAATGAATGACTACTATTAAATTATTCTTTCCTTACAGCTTCCTTATTTTCTAAGCAAAGAATGAGTTGTAAAAATGAGGGAGATATGAGGTGTTACGAACTTTAGTATTCTCCATGACTTCACAGGGTTTCTGTGAAATTCATTACGTTTGGAGAAGGTGCTCTCAGCATTGATGTCGCTGGGTATGGTCACTTAGGGGAGAGGGGCACTGCGATACAATAAACTCAGAGGGTGCGAACACAAACACACGATTATAACTCTAGCGGGGCGATCTTTTCATCCTGGTGGTTTTGATTGTGTCTGTGTAAGGTTTCCTGGAATTAAAGTCCTCTGGAATCAGGTGTCACCTGTGGGGTCTGGCGACAGATTGTGGCAAAGTCAGACAAGGCTCCCTGAAGGCCACGATGCTTTCAGCCACCATATGGCAGGAAAGGGCCCTTCATATGCTACATTTTACAGTAGGGACTTTGAGCTAATCTTCAGAGGACACTCTTAATCTCATGAACCTAATTATCTGTGAAGGACAGTTTAAGGGGTCCACCTTAAAAACATCCATACCCGTCCATGTACTTTTACCATCGGCGTATCTGCCTCTCGTTACACAGTAATTACATTTTGGCTGGGAGAAAGTATTCTAAGAAGGATTAAAAGGATTACGCATCTCCATGGTGATCTGGGCACCCATTGTTCAAAACCACAAACATTCAGCTCACTCATGTTTCCAGACAACCTTAGCTTTCACGTATCTGATAAATGCTCAGGTTTCACTGTGCTCAGCAACTACTTTAAGCCTAAATTGTCTGAAAATGAGAAAAATTTTGAGTTTCATAAAATAACAAAGCAAAGTCCACCCTTGGTCTGATGCTTTCTGACACAGTAGAATGGAATCATGCGTTGACTGTGTGTTAATCCCTTCTCTACTCCATTCTGCTTTGGGTTTCCTTTCTCTGTAACAAGCGAGATCTCTGACATGGTTGAGCATTTTGATTATCGGCTGCCGGTGTAGCTTTAGTATATTTACTAGAAAATATGACATGTTAATGAAATGGGAGGTTACTCATTGTACTCCTTCTGTTCTTCCTTGAGAAAACTGCTTTCCAACTTGGCTTTCATATTCACTAGTACAATGACTCAAAGCCAAAATGCAGGGACAAATAATCCTGATCCTTAACATGTAAGTGTTCAAGAGTTAAACAAAAAAAAAAATTAAAAACCTGGCACTTTTGCAATCCTTGATTTAAATTTGTGACAAACTTTATATATGATTAAAATTGTTAAAATCCATTATTTTGGCATTCAATCACACAACTTATCATTTCTAATGAGTTGATTATTGAAAATTCTTTCTTTTTGTGATAACATAAAGTATTAGGTGATAATTCAAGTGACAATATATACTGCAAAATAAAAAAGATGAAATATTTAAACATGTAGCATATATAGTGACTAAATACTTTGAGCTGGCTCTGACTTAGCCTCTATTATTCTTTTCCTTGTGGTAACTTAGCAGGTAGCAATACCTTTGGAAAACCTGGAAAAAACCACGTGGTTGATGAGTACTAAATGAAAGTTTTCAGAATCTCATCTTAATAGTGGAGCCGACACAAGCATTGGGGATTCTATCAGAAACACAGAAATCCTTCAGAGGAAGAGTCGCAGTAACATCTCTGGATCTAAGTCACTGTGGGCCTCACATGGATACGCATGCCATCCTACCTCTACATCTGAAACTGAACTTTTAATAGGGTCATTTGGTAATGGGTTGAAGCAGGGAGCCGTCTTGAACCCCAGCTGCACTGCTCATTCACCTGTGCCAATAACTTGAACTTGACTGCTCTTCAGATGCTTTCCTAGTAATCTCTCCAATGTACAGCTGCTATCTATACAACACGGATCCCAGCAAAGAGCCTCCTGCTGTGTCGTGAATCGCAGTGCACTCGACCACACATTAGCAGGTTGTGGGATGAAAGAATATAATGTCTGCAAACTCTTTATTCTTTCTGGTTTGTGCCACCCCCCCCCACACACACACATACAAGTTGGTAAAACCAATGCAAGCCACATCCTGCAATGATTTCTTCCATATTCAGTGGTACTGGATGTGACATATCCCATACCCTTGCCATGTTTTAGTATACAAATACTTGCTAAGGGCATCTTTCCTTTCTTGAGGTACCGGGGGCCAAATCAATTGCCTAATCAAGTGAAGACAAAACATCTGTGGTGGATGAAAGGGAGGGCGGCTTTCTCTGGAGATTTTTATAAACTGATTAAGTCAGAGCACCACTAATCCTCTACCCTGCACTTCACTGTTACATTGAGAAAGAAGATTAGAATGAAAAGATAATGGTTATGTCACGAGCATGGAGTACACAACCTGTGAGAGGCAGCAAGGTTCCGAAATGGTCTCATTGTGAAAGGAAACGTGATCTTTGGCTTCTGGGCTAGAGGATGCTGGAAAAGTCGGCTGCCCATGCGTCAGACAGACACAAAGCAATAAAGAGAAAGAAAAATAATCAGAGGAGCTTCTGTGTCATAAAATAGTAATTCCAATATGTTCACCATACTATGTTTAGCATTTGTCCAAACCATATGATAACTTCTATGAAACTCAATTAGAGTTATTCTAGAAAATAAGACTCTCTCTCTCTCTCTCTCTCTCTCTCTCTCTCTCTCTCTCTCTCTGCGTGTGTGTGTGTGTGTGTGTGTGTGTGTTTGTGTTTCATTTGAAAGGAGCCAGGAAAGTTGCAGAAAAAGGAATTTAATAAGAAAAGGCTCCTCTCAGAGCTCCTCATAGGATCCAGGCTATGACTAGAAAAGTCATGACTTAGAGTTCATCTATGTACTGCTAAACATAAGCAGTTGCATCATGTAGTGTTCTGTACAAAAGTTTCACAAGTCATAGAATGCACTCAAATTATACCTTTGTATTCAAAGTTTCTTCCAACTTGGAAGTTACCCCTATCTTTTACTCCAACAAGCTAGGTATATTATTAAGGTTTTTTTGAAATATATTTCACTTGAAGCAAATAATGAGATGTAAGAAAAAGAAGGTATTCTTAGAAGAAATAATGAACAGTTGAAAAGATTGCATGTATTCTGGTAAATGGAATATTAATATTCAATTTGTCATCCTTTCTGATTTTATTCATGAGATGTTGAAATGGCAAGCTATTTCTGTTAATACAACACCCAGAGTAAACCCCAAGACACATAGGGGAAAATGAAAACTGTAGACAGATAGAAGGATTTTCCTCCAAATAACATAGAAAATATACTACTAAGAGAACAAGGTGATCTAGAAATTATTTTGCAGAATTTGAGAAGAGGAATCAACCTATAACAATAATGGATTGTGAAAATGCTGAGGGAGAGAGTAGAGGTTACTGAGGGAAGACAAATAATAAATAAAATAATCTAGAGAAACATAAAAGGAAGGGATTTTGTTTGAGGTTAGTTTTGAAATATAGGAATTAAGACTTTAGATGACATGTCAGATAAGAGAGTAACACATGCCAACCCCGTGTGCACATAATAGGCCCTGATTGCTTCAGTAGTTTACATGGTTCACAGAGTGATGAAGGACCTCAAAGACCAGACCAAACCCAAGATGCCAGTGTGCATTATCATGCTTCCTCCCTATGAAATTTGTACTTCTTCCTGGAAATTTACATGTTGTAAAGTGGCAAACACATAATAAACAGTCTCATATTGCATAAAAGATTCGGTCAATCGTGGACCACATATCCAATATTGTTCCTACATAATTACAGTAGAGCTAATAACTCCTGTTGGCTGCTGGTGTGCCAGCTAATCATAGAGCAGCAGTGTGCTTCTTTACACATCTGTGTAATATTGTTCAAAACAGCTGGCTAACAAATAACATAAAATATCTTGGAGTAACTCTAACCAAACAAGTGGAAGACCTGTATGACAAGAATTTTAAATCTTTGAAAGAAGAAATTGAAGAAGACACCAGAAAAGGGAAAGCTCTCCTATGCTCTTGGGTAGGTAGAATTAACATAGTAAAAATGGCAATCTTACCAAAAGCAATCTACAGATTATATGCAATGCACAGCAAAATTCCAGCAAAATTCTTCACAGACCTAATGAAAAGCAATACTCAACTTCATATGGAAAAAAAAAAAACAGGATAGCTGAAACAATCGTATACAGTAAAGGAACTTCTAGAGGCATAACAATCCCTGACTTCAAACTCTACTATAGAGCTACAGTACTGAAAACAGCCTGGTATTGGCATAAAAACAGAAAGGAGGACCAACGGAACCAAATTGAAGACCCAGATACCAATCCACACACCTGATATTTTACTAAGAAGCCAAAAATATGAAACAGAAAAAAGAAAGCATATTCAACAAATGGTGTTGGAATAAGTGGATATCAACATGTAGAGGAATGAAAATAGACCCATATCTATGACCATGCACAAAACTCAAGTTCAAATGAATTAAAGACCTCAACATAAAGCCAACCACACTGAACCTCAAAGAAGAGAAAGTGGGAAGCACACTTGAACACATTGGCACAGGAGACCACTTCCTAAATATAACCCTAGTAGCACAGACACTGAGAGAAACATTTAATAAATGGGACCTGACCCCCTGAAACTGAGAAGCTTATGTAAAGCAATGGACACTCTCAACAAGACAAAATGGCAGACTACAGAATGGAAAAAAAATCTTCACCAATTCCATATGATGGAGGAAGGTCATTGGTTAAATAAAAAGAAACTGCTTGGCCCTCATTGGTTAGAAGATAGGTGGGAGGAATAAACAGAACAGAATGCTGGGAGGAAGAGGAAGTGAGCTCAGACTCCACAGCTCTCCTCTAGGGAGCAGACGCCTCAGGGAGACGCCATGCTCCCAGCTCCCAGGCAGACACATGCGCTGAAGCTCCGATCCAGGATGGACATAGGCTAGAATCTTCCCAGTAAGCGCACCTAGGGGCGCAACACAGATGATTAGAAATGGGCTAAATTAATATGTGAGAATTAGCCTAGAAGAGGCTAGATAGAAATGGGCCGAGCAGTGATTAAATGAATACAGTTTGTGTGTTGTTATTTCGGGCATAAGCTAGCCAGGCAGCTGGGGTGCTGGGGATGCAGCCCCGCCACCCATATTACTACATCCGTATCAGACAGAGGACTGATCTCCAAAATAAACAAAGAACTTAAGAAATTGGCCATCAAAAAACAATCTAATAAAAAAAATGCGGTCCAGGCTTAAACAGACAACTCTCAACAGAGGACTCTAAAATGGCTTACAGACACTTAAGGAAATGTTCAACATTCTTAGTCATCATAGAAATGCATATCAAAACAACTCTGAGGTTCCACCTTACATGTTTAAGAATGACAAAGATAAAAAACAACAATGACAGCTTATGGAGAGAATGTAGGGTAAAGGAAGCACTTCTCCACGGCTGGTGGGAGTGAAAACTGATACAGCTGCGTTGGATTTCAGTATGGTGATTTCTCAGAAAATTAGGAAACAATTTTCCTCAAGACTCAGCATTACCACTTTTGGGTATATATCCAAAGGATATACACAAAGGTTACCACAAGGACATGTGCCAGAACATGGAAACAACCTAAATGCTCCTTGACCAAAGAATGGATAAGGAAAATGTGGTACATTTACACAATGGAGTACTTCACAGCAGAAAAAAATAATGACATCTTCATTGTCAAATGGACGAATCTAGAAAATATCATTTTAAGTGAAGTAACCCAGACTGAGAAAGACAAATATCATACGTACACACTCATAAACAGCTTTTAGACATAAAGCAAAATAAATAAATTAATAAAAAAATTAATGAAACCAACCTACAATTCACAACCCCAGAGACCCTAGACAACAAAGAGACCCTAAGAGAGACATTCATGGGTCTCATGTACATGGGAAATAGAAAAGGACAAGATCTCTTGAGTAAATTGGGAGCATGGGGTCCATGGGAGAGGGTAGAGTTGGGGGAGAGAAAGGAAAAGGAGTAGAGAAAAATATATATCTCACTATAAAAAATAAAAAAGAAAATATCTGGCTAGCCTGTCAATCACATGGAAGTATGGTTTATAAAATTGTGCATGTAAGTTAATAATGATAATAAATTGTTGCCTTAATTATGTATTTACTGTGCTGAAATTTTATCATTATTTTGTTAATATTAATAACATTTTCTATGAGACACTAAAGTGTTATTGGCCATGTTTATCTCATTTACCAAACCTCTCAACTATCCTATGCCATTTAGTTTTATGTAAATATACTCAATTGTATTTTTTCAGTGTAAATCATCTAAGAACACATTCTACAGAATATATACGTGCCATTAAAAGATATGCGACAAAACTTAATAATTGTCAAATGAATATGTGAAACACTTCTGGTGGCATATACAGTGGTTCTGACCCTGTGGGTTGCAACCCTTTTGGCAAACCTCTATCTTTAAAATTTTTTACATTATGGTTCTTAACAGTCACGAAATTAAAATTATGAAGTAGCAACAAGCATAATTGTTTTGCTTGGGGGTCACCACAATATGAGGAACTGTATTAAGGAGTCGCAGCATTATGAAAGTTGAGAACCACTGATTCAGAGGAACACTTTCAAAAGAGTAGTGTATTTGTCATTTGGAGATTGAGTAGAGGGCACAATATGGAAACAGACCATTCAGCAACTGGGTTCATAACTTAGGCAAAGAACGGTCAAGATAAAAGCTTCAGAGAGGCCGTGATCAGAAATGGAGGTCTTCATGCTATCAGCAAAGTACTATTTATAGGGTCTCCTGTCAGTTTAACCCAAGAATCTCAGGATTAAATGTCAAAAGTGAAAAGCAACAACAACAAAACAAACAAACAAAATTATTTCAGGTAAATACAGCTCCTCTGAGGAGACTAGATGCGGTAAACAGTGCAAAGAATAAGAGCTGATCTTTGCACTGATAGAATCCATGCCACCAAGACTTCTCAAGTGTGTGGGAAACCCATGATGGACCAGATTTCAACCCCACCTGTCATCTCATCTGGGCACATATGTAGGAAAGACAAAGTGAGTAGCTTTTCCCCGGAGGTTTTGTGAATGGAATCATTGTCAGTTGCTTCCAACTTAAATTATTCACAGTCTTCCAACTCACTGAGGGGAAAAAAAAAAGAATTAGAAAGTTAATTCCAAAATATTAGTGTAACAGTTAGGCTTTTGTGCTATGATTTTGATGGGAGTGCCTTCTATAAGAGACAGAGAAGCCCCCATTGATCACAGGAGAAATCAAACAGCAAGTGAACATCAATTTCTGTATCTAACTCATGTTAGCTTTCAATCTACGGTTACTGTTTCAGGTTCTTCTTTCTTTCTTTCTTCTTTCTTTTTGAGACAGGGTTTGTTTGTAGCTTTGGAGCCTGTCCTGGAACTAGCTCTTGTAGACCAGGCTGGCCTCGAACTCACAGACATCTGCCAGCCTCTGCCTTCTGAGTGCTGGGATTAAAGGCACGTGCCACCACTGCCTGGCTCAGTTTCATTTTATACATACTATTATATAATATGCACTGTATTAAATATTATATGTATTTATATTTATGGAGTGCAATATGGCATTGGCATTTTGCAATATATATTATATATGTGATAATATCAATTGTCTTATAGAATATTTAAAATCTATTCTTTCAGCAACTTCAAAATGCATGCTATTATTAATATTACCAGTCTACAATAGATCTCAGAAAAACTCATATTTTCCTTTTCTACCTGGAACTCTGTGCACTTTGAACAAAGTCTTATCACTTCTTTTGTTTTTTAATTTATTTATTTATTAAGGATTTCTGCCTCGTCCCCACAACCGCTTCCCATTTCCCTCCCCCTCCCCCGATCAAGTCCCCCCCCCTCATCTGCTCGAAGAGCAATCAGGGTTCCCTGACCTGTGGGAAGCCCAAGTACTGCCCACCTCTATCCAGGTCTCGTAAGGTGAGCATTCAAACTGCCTAGGCTCCCACAAAGCCAGTACGTGCAGTAGGATCAAAAACCCACTGCAATTGTTCTTGAATTCTCAGTATTCCTCATTGTCCGCTATGTGTATGCCTCAACTTTGTCCTGGGCTTCTTGCAATCACCTTCACTCTGTACTTGGAACCTGTGTTAGAGTCTGTCTGACAGTGAGATCCTATGATCATTTGTATGCTTGACTTAGTTTGTTGGCATAATCTCAATTTAATATCTGAAACAACGAGAATTCTTTAGATAATGGAATTTAAGAGTTCAGTTCATGCCAGGCATGTTATTATACATGGTTGTAATCCCAGAATTTAGGAAGCATAGGAAGAAGGATTGTGAGTTCGAGGCCAACCTAGATATATGCAAAAACATAAAGATAGATCTTGATATCATTAGATATAAAGTAAGCCCAATATATTCATGGATTTCACAGCCCAGAATTCAACCAAGCACTAACTGAAAACAGTAAACACAAACTATGTATATGCAGTGAAAATGTGTAGATATCTGACATTTTTCTGCATGCAATACAGCATTACATCAAGTTATATAATGAGGTCATTCCATTGGTTATAGCAGATCTGATATAAAGTGAAGGGCAAGGATGTCTGTAGTGAGATAGTATCTCCTAGACATGACAGGGACACTGAACGCATGAAATCAATAATAATAATAATAATAATAATAATAATAATAATAACAATAATAAAAGTCTGCATAATGAGTACATTCGTTCACATACCAGTAGAGATGGGGAAAATCCCACAAGTTCCCCACCCTATATGAAAAACTACAGGCAACTAATGGGTGTTAAAGAGGAAGAATCGGTTTTCTCTGGGGATGAATGTCATCTAATCCCCTGTGGTAAACCCTAAACACATGTACATATGAACACTACAAATGGACTCAGTAACATACATGTGTGTATCAGTAAGGGAGGGATGTAAATATATCCATGTATGCACTTCTCAAAAAAATTTAAAAATTAGTTTAAAAAGTATGGTATATTGTGCATAGGTTTAATGTAAATACTAAACAACTTTGAATAAGAGACTAAACATCAGTGATTATCCTCTTTCAATAGTAAAAAATGATAAATGCACACATTTATATAATATAAGTTATTAACTCCCTATGTATTCATATATTAGGTTTCAGAAACAATTTTTGCAAAATTATGAAACTACCTAAAGAGTATATGATTTGATAACTTAAATGAGTACATTACATTTAATTTAGATTGAGACAGTATGGGGAACCTAAAGTTTTTCTCAAGCTAATTATATTGTGCAAAAAAAATCACTTTGATTAATGACTTGGGTAAAGTATGGTTTTTAAATGTGAGGTTCAAATCAATATGAATGTATCATATGTAGAGTAATTCTCAATTGTTATATAAATTATGTCCATTATGCTACTTGCTGGGATTCTAGCAATCATCTAAATTCCATAAAACTTAAATTTTCAAATTATCCTCTGTAATTTAAGTGTGTTATTAGGCCTTTCAAGAAGCCTTTTCCTTCTTTGAAGAAAACAAGTGAAGTTTCTCAAAAGCGCTGCAGGCTAAGTCACAAGTGACTCTCACTGGTAATTTGCAGATGCCGTAACAGGAATTTTCCTTTTACCTCCACCCAACTCCATGCATTTTGCATTCTAATTTGCAAGTAAAAAAAAGTTACTTTAAAACTTGATATAGAAGTTCGCGAGGACTTCAAGAGACTTAAGGTGTATTTTCACAAAAGAGTCAGAAATTGGATTTGAAAATCATGATGAATCATGATGTGATTTTAAAAAAAATAGAAAAATAAGAAGAGGGAGAATAAATGTCGTCCACATAACTTCTCATTCTTTAGAAGCATCATTCTTGATTTGCATATTTTATATAAAAGATGTGCACTTCAGACCCTCACCCTGTTTATTGTTGTAAGGTAAGTAATGAAATGTCAACATATTTCTCTGGAGGAAAAACATGTAGCTATTTATACCTTCTGTGCATGTTGGTGGTTCAGGTGTGTCCTTTGAGACAGGGAGTACCATGATGTTACCCAGAGTACGCTGTAGGAGATGACACCGCCACCCTCTAAACCATACACCAATAAAGGCTGATAGCAGGAGCTCTGAACCCTGCTGATTTTGTAATTAGCAATTCTAGAGATTTGTCATAAAAACTATCACTTGTGTACCCTTACAAGAAAGAGCAGAGCCTAGGGGTTCATACTTCCTTATAGAAGATTCTCGGTTGTTAAAATTTTTGTTGTTTAATGCAAGTGGGTCTTCAATGAGCAGTAAAAGAAAAAGAAAAGAACCTAGTTTTGTGTTTGGAGGTAGCAGCTTAGGACTAAGGATGCAGAGGTAGATCTTAAGGATCTGGGTTCAAGATGATTCAGCTGCAGCTTCTCTTACAAAATGAAAGAAATTTCAGAACCAGACCTCTCACTTATCCTTTTCAAAAATGAGAAAAAATATAGGTAGCTTCTTCTTAGGCGTGTTTGTTGTGGTAAGAAGCATACAGTGCTCAGCATACTAAATATAAACTGGTAGCTTTCATTACTTTGAAGCATCTTTATAATCATTAGTATAAAACAATAAAGGGGGAACAGAGGAGGGTTTAGTTTTGTTTTATTGCTGTATCAAGTCAACCTCATTATAAAGGTTTATTCAGTTTTATTTTAGGGAAAGAGATAGAGATAATAGATCAGGGGTATTTATGAAGAATAGGTTATTTAAATGTCCCTACCATTTAATTTATAACAACACAAGAATATATGAATATGTGTTTAAACCGACATACATATTCTTATATAGTTAAGACAGATTATTACATTGCTTTCTTGGAATGCTTTACTTTTAAAGATGAACTTTAAACTCTGCTGCAATAAATTTTCCTGAAGTATAGGTCATATTATATTAAAGGAATAAAGATATGTGAATGCGGGTCGAAAGAAAAACCCCACAATAATTGTCATGCCAATAATCACTGTATCTATGGCTATAACATGCAATATTTAGTAGCTGTGATTTGGTGGATTAACAAAAGAAAGCTCTAAATGAATCAATTAGGTTTTTAACAAAGGAAATATATTTCTGCAGTTTGCACTGTAGCAATTTCCATAGATGGTAGCAATTTACAACAAGGATTAATAATACAAATTTGAGTTTCCTGGAAGGGGTCCACATGCAGAGTGTTTCTTTGCCACACAGTCCTCACAAACAATAGGCAACTATTCATTACTTTTCCTGTGTGTTATTATTACTTCAGTTTAAGATGGGGACAGCAAGATCGTCCAAATTGGATATGGCCTAAGAGGCTTGAAAGAACAATGCTTCCAAATGATCCTTATTGTATATCAGAAGTCATGGTATGTCCAAAGAGAGCGCGAAGCTGAAGGTGGGCTGGGAAAGAACCCCAGGAGAATGCTCAGTGCAGTATCGCCCACTGACACACAATTACACGGCTTTGAATCTGATCCATGACACAATCCATGGTGATTACACTACTCACAGAAGCCAAAAGACAGAGGAAAATGCTTAATTTGCTTATTCTCAAATGTGGCAATTTGCCTAATGAATGAAATTGACTTCATAAAATGTCAAGGTTATCTTTTAGTTTCAAATTTAGAATACAAGCGTAGCTTTATTACGGATCTGAGTGCTTGCATCTATAATGGATTCAAAGTGAAGTACAGGGAAGGCTATGTGGCTTTAATCCTACCCGAAGAGGTCAAAATAAACAGAATAGCGTGTCTGAACAAAGGTTTTGATAACAGAGAAAGAACAAATCTCAAATGCTGGTCAACCATGATTGCCTTTAAACACTTGGATGAGAGCTACTGAGAGTAGTTTAACCACTTCCTTTCACTTCGGCATCTTCAGACAATAGGGTGTATGGTTGGAATGTTGTATGAATCCTGTGAGATGTTCAAAGTAGGATTCATCCTTCTATTTAGTGTGATGATAGAAAATCCTCAGAATACGGAAGAAAAAGTCTACAGGCCACACAGGTACTGATGATTGTCGTGGCAGACTTGGAAAAGACAAAGATTTTACATTGGAACCCTGGACTGGTTGCTGAAGGTCATGTGCCTTATTCTAAGCCAGGCTGTCGTTTTTTATAAACGCTTCCGTTTTGATTGAACTGGGACAATTCCTATAGTTTGGTTTCTAAAAGTAAAGTGATTTCTATCTCCAGATAGTTTCCTTCCGTGCTTCATGGATCCTAAGTAATGAACAGCTGGGAAAGATGTTTATGTATCCCTGGACATTCATTAATTTACTCATTATGTCTTAACCTAGCAACTACCACCCACAGGCTGAAACAGGAAAACGTTTCAACCTCTTCCTTCCCCTTTCAGCCTACAACAATTTCAGCTTGTGAACACCAGTTCTTACAGTGATCTCTCTGCCTGTTTTTTTTTTTTACTGTTGTTGTAGTTTCCCTAATAAAGGTCTGTGCTGTCAGCAAATTGTCTTTCCTGCTCACTAACAAACTATTCATTCATTATCCATGGGAGAACCTGCACTTGGGCTGGTCAATGCTTCTCTAGAAAAGTCCAAGGCTCTGGACACTGATGCTCTTTGCTTTTGCTCAACTGTGCTAGCTGTCATGCTAGGGTACAGATAAAAATAGCTTTTCCTTAGATATGTATCCTGTTGGGAGGAAATTATGAGCTGGAAGCATTTATGTTGTGAAGCCACTTGAGAAAAAAAATCCACTATAGAACATAAGAATATTTTATCACATAAATATAAGCCATTATTGCAGATACAATTCAGTTTAATAATGCCTAGTATTTCCACATTGTACCTAGAATATGGGGTAACAGTTGTGTTCATTCACAAAATAAAGGGTAAAAAAAAAAAAGGCTAGAATTCAAGGTGGTTTGGGTGGTTTTTTTTTTCCAGATGTTGATTGGAATCAGTATCTTTTCCACTACATACATCAGAATATGTATTCATGAATATGAAAAAAAATTACATTTGTATTTTGAAGCTAGAACAATCTAAACAAAAAGAAGAAATCACCTGTATGTTTTAGGTCAGAGGCATTGCTGTAAAATTATAATGTAAGAAAATCAAGGAAGACAGGCTGAGTTCTATTTTTCCTAGAATAAAAGACTTCTTAGTCTTGGTCTCTTCTCTGGGGAATGCTTCTATAGTCATTCAGTTTTCTTCTGGCATTTCCTTATATTGACAAGGCAGGTGTCTTTCTCTATAGAGTTGGATTATGTGTTTCTGAAAGACCTACAGGAATGATTTATGCTGAAAGATTCTTTCATATCTAATGATATTCTCTATAAACATTGGAGTGCTATTTGACTGCCGGGTCTGGTGACAGCTGCATGCGTTTTATCTTCTCTCACTTTCTATATTTTTGACATAGTCTAACATATGGAAGGAATTTTTGGATGTTATAAGGAATAAAATGATGAATAGAAACTGAAAAATAGAAGTTCTTCAAATAAAACACAAATCACAAGTCTTTACCATCTCTGGGTTTATCAATGATATAGGTCTTTTGGAGCTATGTTAGTGACCTAAAGCATTAGCTGCTGGACAATGTAAGATAACAAAACTCACATTTCACCCAAGTGTGTGATTGAAAATTTAGGTGAGTAGAGAAGGAAATTGGAATAACCCAATGTGCCTTATCAGATCACCATGGTTTAAAACTAGAAGTCAACAGCAATACTAATTCCAGAAAGCCCACAAACATATGGAAATTAAACAATGCTCACCTGAATCATCAATGGGTCAAGGAAGAAATAAAGGAAGAAATTAAAGACTTCCTAAAATTCAGTAAAAATGACATCACAACATACCCAAATTCATGGGACACAATGAAAGCAGTGTTAGGAGGAAAGTTCATAGCACTAAATGCCTAAACAAAGAAGCTGGAAAAATCCCACATAGTGAATTAATAGAACATTTGAAAATTTTAGAACACAAAGAAGCAAACTCACCTAAGAGAACTAGACAGCAGGAAATAATCAAATTGAGAGCTGAAATCAACAAAATAGAAACAAAGAAAACAACAAACTATAAAGCACTTAAAGTTCAGTTTATTTTATAAAGATTTTTCTCTTATTACAACTATGCAAGTCTCAGTGTGGATGGATACAGGTAGATGAGCTAAGCTGCTGATGAGGATCAGAAGGTGGAAATTTTGAGCTACCGGATATGGGTGTCAGGAACTGAACCTGATCCCCTGCAAGAGCAGTAACCATCTTAACCAGGGAGCCATTTCTCCAGCCCTTTCTGTTTAGTATTTAAATGCTACAGGAAGTTGGGGAAATTACACATATTAACAGGATACTGTTTGGTGTTTCAATATCTGTACACAGTATGCAATATTCAAAAAAGATCAAACATAAACATCTTTTCAAACCTCTTTTTTTTTGTGACACTAAGGTTTGAAGTCATGGGCTCATGCAGGCTAAAGAGGATAGGTACCACCGAGTCATAACATCATCCTTTTTTGTTTATATTTTGAGATAATGATTCACCATGTCCCTCAGAGTAGCCTTAAATTCACTCTCTAGCAAAGACTGGCCTTGAACATAACAATCCTCTTCCTTTCATTCTCTAATGGCTGGGCTCACAAGTTTGGGGCGCAAGGCTAGGCACATTTATCAGTTCTTTTTGGTGAAACTTCCAGAGTACTGACCATTCTTATTGCTAACTCTTTGAAATGTAGGGTCAGCTTTGGGCACGCGGAGTCCCTGCTGAGAAATCACACAGGAGTACCTCTTGCTGTTACCTAATGTAATTTGGTTGTCTATTGACCAGACTTTCCCCATCCCATCCTCCTGCCACTTCCTTTCTTCCGGATTTTTCTTTTCTTCCCGATTTTTAAGGCACACAGTACACCATTGTTATCTGTAGCAACCCTACTGGGCAAGAGCAGAGTCAGAAGTCTGGAGAATAGGATGAGGTCTGATTGCAGTAGGAGAGTTCCCCTGCAGAGAAGATTTAGTTGGTCGCTGTTGTCTACTTGATTTAACTGTGAGGCAGAAGTTGTAAGTAATGAAGACAAATCAAAGAGAAATAGAACTAAAACAAAGGCCCAACTTATCCCTATCCTGGGATGTAGCAGGGAGAAAAAGCAATACAGAGGACTGAGAGTGAGCTGGGTAGAAACCATGAATGAGAGGGTAGAGAACAGATAACGAGTAGTTATGATGATGACACTGGGGTTTGCCTTTGCTCTCCAGCTTAGAAGTCTAAGAGAAAGTCCTGCTTACTAGTGCCCGCACCAACCTACAACATGGACAGACAGACAGTGAAATAATTGAGAAAAATTAATATTGATTCCTCCTGACCCCAAGACTCAGGCAAAGGACCTAGATGAGTCCAAGTCTACTTGAAAAGCATTCTGCACAGCCTCACTGTAGGGGTAATGGGTGACGAGCGCATCTCTAGTTCAAGACAAAACTTACCAAAGAAGGTGTAAAAGAGGTATTTTGTCATATGCTAACACTGTTTTACTATTCCCACAGGCTCCAAAGCCACAGAGAAACCCTGTCTCAAAAAACCAAAAAAAAAAAAAATATTTATGGTAACCTATGTAAAACAAATTTATGTGAGCATTTTTCTGAGATTGTATATATGGAGTAACATCTTTATTTCCTGGTAGGCTAACCTAGAAATAAAATTGCTTAGTAACATCCACTGATAGCAGAGGTGCCTGTTACTCAGAAGGTATGAGTGTACAAGTTCAATTTGCGTCTGAGAGACTTTGAGAAGGAGTATAATGTATGCTATTAAATTAATAGTTCTCAAACGGTGGTGAGGAACCATAACTCAGAGGATTAAACTGTGGTTTCTCTTCAAAATATGTATTTTAAGACAGATAAGTGAGTTGCATTATAAAGCATAAAAAAGACTAAGGCTGTTCTGCTGCTGGCATACATTGGTACTAAATTTAATGCTCAGAATTTTCTTTAGGCGACTTAATTATATATGATTAAAAACGACTTATCTAGTTGATTTTTCTTTTGATATAATTCCATCTTGTAGATGCATCTTTTGCCTTCAGCATCAGTTTCTCATTCTGGCTGTTCTTCCAAAGTTTTGTCTACGTTCCGACCACACTTTGTTTCTAGGGTTCTGAACTAATCCTCTTCCGCTTTCTCAGTCGAGTTGCCAATCTTTCCTGAGTACTCTTTGTGGAGAGAAGATGGAGTCCGGAGTGGCTGTCTGTTATTAGCCAGAGCATGACATCAATGATTCATATGTCTTGATGACTATGATCTGTTGGGAATGGCAAGGCCTTCCACTGGTCATAGCATAGATGCTGACAACGTGTGTAGAAAGTGTCAAAAGCAACTTCCTCCTTCAGAATGTTTGTACTGGAGATGGCTTTCCTACAGAAAGAATGCCCGACCTTATCAAGATTACCTCAAACTGCTTTCTCTTTGTGCTGTATATAATGGATGCTCGGAGTTTCTGGGCTGTTGCCAGTGTTTCTCCATCAGTGCACACAGCCCATCCAATTCTAGTTTATGTGTATGTATGTATGTATGTCTGCCACTTCTTCATTCCGCATTACCTCAATCGGGTCAATTAGAAAGTCATGTAGATTGCAGCAACTCTTAGAATTTTACGAGTCTCTTTGATGACACCTACTACATATATCGTGTTACTCTGTTTATGCTTATTTGATTATTATTTTATTACACATTTAGGAGATTGCATTCACCTTGCTCTAGCTCAGTGCCTAACGGAACACTCATTTACACAGCAGTGTGTTGTGAAATGAGGGCATGAAGAATTGAATGAGAGAGCAGAGAATGCCTGCTAAGGTATAAAGTTCATTAGTGCATGAACTTTTCCTGCCTTTGAGAACTGCTTATGCTGTTCAATTTCTCTTTCAAGAACTGGAGCATGAAAACATCATTTGTCAACAGATCTTTCTGAAATTATTGTCATTTCCATGCCTTGCTTTTTGCAAAAATAAAATAATACCAGTGATGAGCTCCTTCCAAAATAATATTATAATGAGCATACATATTATGCTATATCATTAATATTTAACATTTTTAAATGTCGCATCTTTTATATAGGATTTTCCTTCTTTCCAAATCTCATCACTTTTCTTCACTTTAAAAAAAATAGTAACATGCTATTCCACCCTTTAAATTACTGCTACTTACTTGTTGTCAAGGAAACAAGGTTACCGAAATTTTTTAAAAAAAGTTGAAATTTGAATCAATAAGGAATTGATTGCACACATAGAATTGATGTTAAAAATTAGAAAGAGGCTTATTGAGAATGATTTCAAACACACAGATGATTTTTCAAAGTTAGTGGTTTTCAACTTATAGACATTTAAAAGACATTGAGTTTTCTGAAATCCAAGTCCCAGAGAAGCAGTCTCTTTTAAAAGAGAAATTTATTCTAACGTATTTGAGGGGAAATGGCTTTGAAAATTCTATATGGGTTATGGAAATGAAAATAATAAAAACCATTTTGCATCTAGCATCTTAGTGTAATCTGAAGGCAGTAGATCTACGATGAAACAAGAAAAGCCTTCGTTACTTATCATTCTGTGTTCTTCAGAGAGACAGAACCAACAGAAACATGTATCATTATAAAGGGTGATTTATTGTGATGGAATGCTTGAGAGAGTCCCACCCTACAGCGAGTAGGCTAGCGCCTGTGGACTGTAGGGCTGAGAAATTCATTTGCTACTCTCTCCGTTCAAGAAGTTGGAGATCTTGGGACTAGATAGATCAATGACATAAACCAGTCTTATTTCTCAGGTAAAAGATGTCCTCCATGGGACTTAGTCTTCTCTGGAGAGGTCTGCTTTTACAAGCTAATAATCTAAAATATTATAAGTAATATATAATATATAATAATCTAAAATATTATGAGTATAAAAAATAATAGCAGCACAGATGCCCCCACTTAGGAAGAGATACACTGACATATACTCAGATGTGAGCTCTTTCTTCTGCTTTCTATTCTTCCATGTCCTGAGCGCACACATTCAAGGTACATTCCCTTTATTCAGTTTGCTTCTTCTGTCACAATACCAGATCAAGAAAAAAAACATTTATAAACCCCAAAGCTGATGATTTCCTGAGGGTTCCCAATCTGGATTCAGTTTGAATTTTCATTCTTAACTGTGACTATGGGAGGGGTAGGAATCTTTCACTGTGGTGAAATTTTCTTTGGTGTTCAGAGCAATCGAATTGATTATTTCTCAGATGCCTTTGTTCTACACACATGTGAGTCAGTTCACACTGAGTTAGAATGAGAGTTGCATTCCGGATACTGTTCATCGTGATCTGCTGTAGGACATGGGCGAATTGAAGGATTGCGGTGTAATGTAGCACTCAAACCTGCCTTTTTGTATAAACAACAATTTAAATGCTGAATTATAGATCAGAAAGTAAAGAGATTATTATTAAAGACTGTTGAAATTTAGTCTAATAAATCTTAAATATTCTGGACTAGTTAATATATGTGTACTGGCAGTGTGGAGAAAGCTGAAATATCGTAATGAGTGCATGAGATTGAGGTTTTCAATATCGGTTATCATCATAACTTTATCAAAATACTTAAGATCAATTTATGCTCTTGATTCAACGATATAATATATAGTATTCACATATACACATAACAGCATCATACATTTAGGGGTAAGGAGGGCGATATTTTTTCATCATTTTAAATTTTACATAACTAAAATATTATTTCCTTTCTTCTTTTATGTATTTATGTTCATGTGTGGGAGTGCATGTGTGTGCATAGACACGAAGGCCAGAGGACTATCTCCTCCTAAGATTTCTGTATTAACTTTAAATACAGATTCTTTCAGTGGTACCTGGGGTCGCAGGTTAGGCCTGTGCTTTCAATCACATGGTTTAGTCCCCTTACAAATTAAAGATAGAATACAGAAAAACATTTTTTTTTTAAAAAATGAATCTGCATAAATCCCTTTCTCTAGTACTCTCACAGAAACAGATGGGTGTCCTCTCCTTCCCCAGAGATGAGCTAAGCACTTATTTGGAAGCAGCAGCGAGAAGCTATTTTGCACACCTATTTTATAGATGTGTTTATTTACAAATACCACTTCAACTGTATTAAGTACAATGAACAATTTTGTTCTTTTATTTATTAAATACCTATTGTTGGCCAAAGATCATGACAGTACCCTGATCTATAATGAAGAATTTATATTCAAATAGAAAGGCTCAGTAATGAGTGCAGAATTACATGACAAACGAGCAAATGAAAAATATTGGAGATTGATATATAACAAACAAGGGTTGTGGTATAGGGTATTGGAATAGGGAAAAGAATAGAAATTTACTTCCCACAGGTCAGTCCAGGGAGGCATACCCTTTATCAGAAGAGAAAACCAGTCACTATGGAGATGCCACAGGGGGCAGAGAGAATAGAAAACACAAATGAAAACCACAAAACATTCCTCACTGATGTGTAGACAAAACTGGAATACCAGTTTAGGTTGAATAGGTGCTATTATGGAAGGAGATGCATAGAATGACTCAGTGCGATTTCTGTTCCTAAAGGTGACAATTAGCTCTGATAAATTATCAATGTTCTCCCTTGAACTCCTGTGCAATAAAAAGCTTACTTAGGTAAAAGGCTTTCCTTAGGTCAATGTTGGAGGACAAAGAGCAGTGTATTTGTGTTAGAATAGCTTGTGTATCAGATAATCAATCACAACTCTGGCTATTGATATCTTATTCTTCCAACTGAATCAAATAAACAAGGTTACCTAACAGTATCATATACATACAAGAAACAATTTTTCCAAATATAATAAATCTATTTATGGGCAACATTATAGCACATTGGTAGTAATAGCTGATTTAGCATTCTGTATTGATTTATACACTTCACTTTCATAAAAAAGATTACATTTATTACAATGCACTTAGTACACTAGATGTAAGTGTACCATTTATAAAGAAAGATGTGTCTGTACTTAGAATTCTCTTTAGGTCTCTAATTTGTGTTGTATTGCAAATCCATAGAAAAGAAAAATACAAGAATAGCGTCTTAAAAATCAGCTTGCATCATATTTTATTTATGATTAGAGATAAAGATCAAAACTTGTCTGCACAGGTGATGATACCAGAAGCAGAATTATACCATTTGGCTAAGGGCCACAAAAGAATTCATAGAATTTTTAGGCTTAATAATATTTTTGAATAACCACAGGCCTAAAATTTAACACTAGATTGAGATGTTCAAAATCTGTGACTTCATTTTTCTTTTATTTTTAAACCTTTGGCTTTTTATTAAAATCCAGTTTTCAGTGAAATGGAACTAACAAGATAGCAGACATAGCTAGTGGACACACTCTAGAGGGAAATACATTCTGCATCTGATGTGTATGATGACTAGTCAAGTGATTTGTGTCCTATAACTGAAAGTAGTCAATCAGTGTTCTTATTATATGCAAAACATACAAAGTAGATCAGTGGTTTTCAACTTATGGGTCATGGCAAATTCAGGGGTCACATATCAGCTATCCTGCATATCAAACATTTACATTGCAACTCATAACAGTTTCCAAATTACAGTTATAAATAGTAACAAAAGTAATTTTATGGTTGAGGGTCACTGCAATATGAGGAGGTGGATTAAAGGGTCACAGCATTAGGTAGGGTAAGAATCTCTGCCATAGATGACATTTGTGATAGCCATGTCTATTCAACTGTTGATTTGTATATTAGTTTTATTTATATCCTATTATTTGTGTGTTCACAGATTGCACACACAAAAGCACATGAATTAGTGTGCACAGAACTAATCTGAGGAGTCAGATCTCTTCTTTTACCATGTAGGTCCTTGGCAACAAACTCATTTCTCAGGCTTCATAGTAATTGCCATTACTGGCCTATCCATCATGTTGGCCCATGTATACTTTGCATACACAAGAAAAGTTATATTCTTATAAAATATGCAACTACTTACCTATTTTTAAATTGCTTATTGTAGAATTGCAGTGAACTTCAATATGTTTATAACAGAGGCAGACACATAAACTTCCGTTTATACCACCACAGGGCTGGCTTTTGCTTCTTGAATTGTAAGAAAATGTTCGATGTTAGCTCACGATAAAATTTTTCATTGATTCAAGTGTGAGTTTCCTCTTCCTTTTCTTCATAGAATAAGCAATGTGGCATGTGTAAGACTAAGAGTTTTAGTACCATTTTTATGGTGCACAGAAGAAACAGTCCCAAATATAATTACAATAAAACTAGGATTATAACTATGTTATATAAAAATAATTTTACTGTTCAGCAGATATTTGTTGAAGTAGTCCCTGCAGCACCAGTGCTTTGTGTTAGGAATGCATCCGTAATTCACTCCGTGTGTCTTCTAGATTGTACATAATCAGTGTCCTATCAGGGAAGCGCAAGCTATTCTCTCTATCTTCATTAACTGGAATGGCCCAGTGCATACCCTCTCTACTATATTACCTAAAAGTCCATCTCCCAAACCTGATACATGCTCAAAAGATGCAATCTATCATTTTTCTCATGCATGCTCACCATTTCACGTGTATCCATCGTTGCTCACACGTGTGAAGATTATTCTCAGCCTAGACTAAAAAGCAACTTAACACTCAAGGACTGTGCGTGGGTAACAGGGACCACATTAGGAAGACCGTTCTTGATGGGCTCAACACATGACCACACACTACAGTGAGCTCTGTTCTCCCTGAGACACATCTAAATTGATCTTTGTGGGATTTATGACAACAAGGGAGGTGAGCTGTAGACCAGCATGTTGGGTTTTCACTGGTGTATCTATCCATTATTCTGTCCATTTCACTTCTAAATCTCTCTACCTGTATAATCCATCTTCTGTTTGACCCCTTTTCTGTCCAAAACCAACATTAGTCCAGATTTTAAAAAAAAAATTCCATCAACCAAATTTTATTCTGCTATGTGAAAGATCTTTTATAAACTGAAGCAGTGGTGAAGGAAATAATGGCTTTGCTATAGTCTGTATTTGTCTTAACTTTGTTCTGAACAAAAAACAGGGCATTACCTTTTACTTTATAGGCATTTTGTTTAAAAAATAAATCTGTTCAAAAATTGTTCCATTTTCTCACAGATGAGTGTCAGAAACTCTGGTGAAAAGAGCCATGTGATAACTTTAAAAACACTAGAGGAAAGGTTTTTACTTTTGGATCTGTAAGACTGTTAAGTATTAAAATTTAATTAAAAATCAGATACAATTATTTTAGATAATTACTTATAGGTTACCAATATTAAAACCCTAAAAGTAGGTATAATCTTAGACTACAAAATCATGTAATTACAACTCTAGAAGAGATTAAAATGAGTACAAATCATTTTTAAATACATTTTTGTATGTTGGGAAAGGTTTAAGGTGTGTGTGTGTGTGTGTGTGTGTGTGTGTGTGTGTTTGTGTCTGTGTGTTTTGGCATTCAACATTGGGTCATACTCCTAGCAAGCTCTCTTTTACAGAATGCATCAAAATAAATTCAATATCCATCTATTAAGCTGAATTATCCTACAAAGATATTATGCATTCTTAAGTTCACATTAAAGTCTTCAGTGCATAACAAATAACCGATGACCGGCATTGTTGGTAGGAAAAGCTCCACCTCATACACATACCAGTTGCCGCAAGAGGGTAAATCTATTCACATCTGCAGGCCTTCAAAATAGTTTTGTTAATTATTGACATGAATTTTAAATACAGAGAAAATGCATGAAATGTTCAATTACAAATTACCGATATATTTTTTAAATGGGAAAATGGCATTCTTCTTTAGCTTTATAGTTTAAGTAATAAAATAAGTCAGATAACTGGAAAAAAATAGGCTGAAAGAATTATTAACCATTTGATTCGACATATTGGAAATAACAGAACCTCGCATTTGCACAAAGGTCTACATTGGATTCACAATAAGCTGCTTGTTTATGTACAATAAATTTTACCAGACTTGAACAGTAGGGGACGATATTTCACTAGTTTCTGTAAAATCGTGGCAACATTTAAAAGGAAAAATTAACAATTACTCACATAAAACAGCCAAAAGCAAAGACAAGTTTGCTTTAAAACAAAAAGGACTGGATTTAATTCACTTTCCTTGAAATATGTTTCTTTACCCTTGTTTTTCAGTACTGTCTCTGTTACTTGTGGATGTTTGGCTGTTTCTCCTCAGCTGTTTTATACTTGTCTCAGTGAGGTGGAAAAATTTATTATTTATCTTATTTTCATATTCATAGTAAGAATTCACCATAGAACATGCATGCAAAGGAATTGGATTTTATGACAAAAAAAATTATCCTCTAGCTTTGGCAAAATGAGAAAAATGATGGAAAGTTACCACCTTACCAAAAGGGGGACTAATGTATGTACAGGGTTTACAATGGTGATCTCTATTGTACTCAGTGTAAATTGTTCTGGGCATAGGGGCTGCAAAGAACCTTGTCAAATGTGCTTATTCCTAGGATGTGCCCAGTAGGAGATCCATTTCCGTCATGCAGCAGTTCTAGAGTTTACTATAGTTGAAGGTGACTCTCAGGTAAAAAAAAAAAAAAAGAATAAAAGTTAAATTTTATTTTTATATATGAAGAAAAAAAGTATGTAAGGTACAATATTCCAGAGTATATTTAGCATGTTCTAAAAGTTTAAATAGTTGCTCATTAATATTTCCCTGAGAACTAAACCAGAAATTTTATATATTGTTGATGGAAATGATGTGGTCCTATCAAGCCTTTTCGTTAACTGTACCACTGAACTATTCGCTTAATAAAAGTATTGGCTATGTATTTCCTGATTCATATTTCTATGTTTTCTCCCTGTGGTGCTTTCTATTCATTGCTTTGTTCAGTAATATTACAGTACTTGTGACTAGAAAAGATTGATAAGTCTCATTTTTGTTATTTATTTTGAGTTTAAATTTTGCTTTTTTTCTATTTTTCATAAAGGCAATGTCTATGGAAAGCTTGTAAATGACATTTCTGATAGTGTCGTGAATGGTTCCTGAACTATTGATGAAATCACCAAACTCCATAAATTCCCATTTTTTGCAATTACTTGTTGAAGACCTAGAAAATCCAACACAAAATGTACCTCCTTTATTAACTTACCAATGGATTGATATTTTGCAAGTAGATAATATTCTTAGAAAAATCTGATTGAGGCAGGCTTAGTTCAAGGTCAGTTTAGTTCACAGAGCAAGTTTCTGAATAGTCAGGGCTACATAGAAAAACCCTGTCTCAAACAGGAACAAGAACAGCAAAAACAATTTACAGAAACCCATGAAAAGGTAATACACAGATAATTCAAATGTAAGGAAGTAGTTAAAGAGTGATTTCTCATACGGATCTAAATTTAGTTGAGAAATATTAAAGAGCTGAAAGTCAGCTCTGAGAAACAAATGTATGGCGCTTGAATATGACCCAGACAAAGTGGAGAGTATATGTAACAGAACAAGCAAGGGTAAAGACAATCAAATAAAGAAGAAAACACGTCTGAAGATATCTCTAGTAGATTTAAGCAGCGTCCAAACTCATGTTCACTTACTCTTCATGATTTGACTAAGAAGAAGTAATCAAGTGGAAATGGCTGGTTTGTGGAACTTGCCCAACAACCACTGCCCCACAGGTTCCGTTCATCTTTGAAGACTTTTGTAGAATGAAATGAGCCACATTTTCACTTAATAAAGTATGACGTCTTTAGACCTGTCTTCTATGACAGGTTCAGACATTCTGAATCCCATACAAAACAAAACAAAACAAAACAAACAAACAAGCAAAAAAAGAGAATCTTCTCTAGACGTTGTGAAGTCATAGAAATGTTGGGTATAGGAATTATAGAAATTGTTTTTTTTTAATTTAAATTTATTTATTTATTAAGGATTTCTGCCTCGTCCCCGCAACCGCGTCCCATTTCCCTCCCCCTCCCCCGATCAAGTCCCCCTCCCTCATCTGCTCGAAGAGCAATCAGGGTTCCCTGACCTGTGGGAAGCCCAAGTACTGCTCACCTCTATCCAGGTCTAGTAAGGTGAGCATCCAAACTGCCTAGGCTCCCACAAAGCCAGTACGTGCAGTAGGATCAAAAACCCACTGCAATTGTTCTTGAATTCTCAGTGTTGACTATAGGTAGTTTGAATGAGCATGAGAAGTATCTTTGGGGATGTGTGGATTACATATTTTCAACATGAGCAAAGAGATATCTTTATAAGATTGTCCTGCAGACCAATGATAAGATGAGATTCTGTTAAGATTAAGAAAATTCAGTGTATGAAAACACAGACTAAAAGGATCATTTGGACTCATAATTACTGCATTCTAATCTATAGATCACAATATTGCAATGTTTTCATAACAACGGTAAATAACCACATCTTGAACATCTGTTTGATTCTGCTGCCTGTAACCCCATTTTCTTCAGACCTCACAGAGATAATGCCTGATTCAAATGGAGGCCAGAACTTCTTGGTGATCAGTGTCTTTTCAGATGATATTTTTTGTCCTGACTACATTTGTGTTGATCAAATACTTCGAATGCTACCTTTACTTTGTTCTTCATAAAATCAAATTGCAATTTTCATGAATTTGTACCTAAAAGATGATTTACGCAGAGTCTCTAAATGGAGTGAAAAGCATCATGTATGCATCAATTGGGATTTTTCTATTTACACATCTGACCATTTCGAAAAGTGTCTATTAATGACCACAGTGTGTTTTCTCAAGAGAGATTCTGTATTTGAAAATCAATCACTTTTAATTTTAATAGTTTTCTAAGTAAAACTAAGAATGTTTTAAGAGGTATAATATTTACCTTTTCATGTTAGGATTCTTTGAGTGAAAATGCTTTGAGAATAGCAGGGTGGTGAAATAATAAACATGCTAAAGAGTAAGGATCTTTTTAAATAATGAAGACTGGAATATGAAAGTCAGATTTGGACTATAAGCTCACAATTTAGTTACCCGAACCCACATTTGCTATTCAAATTTACTTATCATATTTATTTGGGAGCTTTTTTATTTTTCATTTTTTTTTTAATTTTTGGTATTTTGAGACCAGATTTCTAGTCCTGGATTACCCAAAATAGCTCTGTGGAACAGGTTGGCCTTGAACTCAGAAATCTGCTTGCCTCTACCCCTCAAGAGCTTAGATTAAAGGCTCCTAGGGCATTTTTACTCTAGCTGTGGAACTCATGGCTTTTGACTGACCTTGCTGTTCTAACATTGAGACCTCTGAAACGTGCTTGTGAATTAGCTCAGGTGAGATTATATGTGGATGCTGAATGACTTTGGGAGTTATCCATTGTATTTCAAAAGACAAGATCAAAATGTAGCCTGGGCCAAAGGTTTACAGAGCATTTAACTGCTGTTTGTGAATTGCTATTATTTTTCCCTTAAGGGAGTGCAAAATTGTACTTATTACTGTCACCTTCATAAAGTTCTCTTACAGTTATGATCACCTATCGATCACATTCCTCTTTTTCTTTAATTTAGAATTTATTTTTTCTCTTGTACAAGACATACTGACTGCAGTTTCCTCTGCCTCCACTCCTTCCAGTCCTTCTCACTCCTCCCATCTTCCCCAGAACCACACAAAAAAGAGAAACCATCCCAGAGATATCAACAAAATTCAGCATAACAAGATGCAATAAGACTAGATACAAACTCTCAAATCAGAGAGGGGCAAGGCAACCCAGTAAGAAGAAAAAGGGTCCCAAGAGTAGGCAAAAGAATCAGAGACACCCCAGACACTCTTACAATTGTGTATCATAGTCATTTAGTATCGCTTTATGGGAATATAAATCTCTGTAGTATATTGTCTGGAAGAGCATTAAATCAGGACTAATTCCTATTGGAAAAAAAAAAGTTAAGATGGTGACTTTTTTTATTAACATAGAAAATGAAAGAGAGGGGTCAAATGGATTACATAATGAAAATTGAATTGAAATTATCTTCTACCTCTTATATTGACAAAAAGTAAATAAAACTTGAATCATCATAAACATCCAGCCAGCTTGACACCCCTAACTCTCCAAATTGCACAGATGAAACATTTGCAAATGCCTAAATAAATACACCACCATACTTGCCTTGTTTTAGAAGTGATGCCAATGTAATGTAAAATTGGATGGTTTTTTTTTTTTTTTTTTTTTTTTTACTAATTGTTTGACAAGCAGAAAGAAGGGAATGACTGGAAAATGTATTTTGTCAGTTTTTATGGACAAAGAAACAGGGCCACTGGCTGCAGTCTCAAATAGATGGCTTAGGTTAAATTGACTTGTGGCGACATATGTAAAAGATTGTTTGGTTGATGACTGATGTGGAGAGTTCAAGATCGCTATGGTGGGTACAATTCCTGGACTATACAGCTTGGGGACGCTAAGAAAGCTAGCTGCCCACGAGCCAAAAAACAAAGCAGTAAGCAGCTTTTGTCCTTGGTTTTTGTGTTCAGTTTCCTGCTTTGAGTTTTTGCCCAACATCCTCAATGAAGGAGATGACCAGTCATAAAAACTCTTTCCTTCCCAAGCTGCCTTTGGTTGGTGGGTTCATTACAACAACAGAAAGCAAACTAGAAGACATTTCCGGTGATGTTAGCTTTAATTGCTAGCATTGGCACATTGTAGAATCACCCAAGAAGGGAGTCCCTGTGAAGAATCATCTGGGTTATCTTAATCCTTGAGAACACCTGTGATTTCCTTAATTGCGTTCATTGAGGTGGGATGACCCACTCGCTGTGTGTGACACCATTCCACAGTCAAGGGATCTTGAACGGTGTAAGAGAGGAGACAGTTAACTAAGAATGTGTATGCGCACAAATACTGTTCTCTGCTCTTTTTTATGGAGACGATAGCACCCACTCCCTCAAGCTCCAGCTGCTGTGACTCCCCTGCTCTGACAGATGTCAAGCTGGAACTCTGAGCCAAAATAAATGCTTCACTGCTAAGTTGCTTTTGTAAGGGTATTGTATTACAGATTTAGTGAAGGAAAAGCAAGAATAGAAAGACCCCCCAAATGAGTATATTATCAAGAAAATGTATTCAAAGGAATTATAGGAAGTTTCACCTTAAAATGGTTTAATTATAGGAAAACTGGAATACTGTTAGAAACTTAATGTGTCATGAATGGGATTAAAAATAGGAGGGTTTTACTTAATATGAGCAAGGAGCCATAAGATGTAAACAGTGAGGGAATAAAATAACACAGCAATGCCTTTAATCCCAGCACTCGGGAGGCAGAGGCAAGAGGATCTCTGGGAGTTCAAGGCCAGCCTGGTCTACAAGAGCTAGTTCCGGGACAGGCACCAAAGCTACAGAGAAAACCTGTCTCGATAAACAAAACAAAACAAACAAACAAAAAAAATAACACAGCAAGTTCAAATGGAATAACCAAGAAGATAATTTTGTTGAATCTAAAATGCATTAGAGATAGATATGCTGTATATGTGTTGGAAGCTGTAAAGAATGCCATAGTTATATTCAGTGTAACTGGAAAATTTGAGGATCTCCTTTGTTATTCAAAGAATAAACACAAAAAAATGTAGAGAGGAGACTGTCAACGAGGCATACACAAGGACCCTCAGAACTCATGGCAAAACAGGCATTCATTTAACACATCTGAGAATGGTCACACTGAGACAAGAACATCCTCATTTTTCCTCTGTCAGCCCCTTCCCAAGCCATATATCAACACCAGAAGAGAGCCCTCTCTTTTTGTTGCGGACATGGAGCGTTGTGTAAAACAGCGTTCTTGATTAACTAAGGATGGTCAAAACCTTCACTATGTCTTACCTGGCTGAAGGTACAGACAGAGGAGGCCTGCTTTGGTTACCTGGTATGCAATGACCAAAGAAAAGCATGATGCCATGGTAGAGTATGGTATGGTGTAGTGTAGTGTAGTCTTAGTGTAAGAACAAATGAGCTTGCAGTGTTGCACACAAATTGAGTGGAGAGTAAAATGTGATAAGCTCTGAAAAAAATATGAACATTTTACTAACTAGACTGATCAGTGAGCACCCTTTCTTACCCTCTCCCTTGGCTGAGGCAAGTTTATAAAGGTGAGAGACATGCTTTTTTAAAATACATAAAACATGGACTATGTCATAAACAGTGGAACAAGGAAGGACAGCCAAATGAAGAAGAAAAGAAAGTTGTGGCTATTACCAATATTGATTCCAAAGATTTGGAGATATAGAATTATATGAAAAAATTAAAATAACCATTATGAATATATATAATTTCTCAGATAATATAGATAGCAAATTTTATTACCTACATAATGAAAATGTGTAAATAAAAATTAGAATGGGCAAGCTTAATAATTGAACTGAAAAAGTTTACTGTAAATTTTTTAGTAAAACACAATTTGAAGAATCATCAACCTTTAAGATAGAACATTTACATCAAAGCAACAAAAAATGAAGGGTAAAGAATGTGGCTAATAAGGGATCGCATCAAAAGACCAAAGCATACAATATGGTTGGCCACAAGAGACAAAAAGAAGAAAAAGATGCAGAGAACCTATTTAAAGATATAGTAACCAGATTTTTCCCCATGTCCGTCAGAAAGAAGTATACTTTATATAACACTTGAGCATAGCAAAAAGAATAGGAATCAATTTCATACAAAAAGTAAAGAAACAAATATCATTCAAACTGAGAGAACCCCAAACCTAAACACATATTTATGCAGCTGGAAGTCAAAGAAAGCTAGACAATTCTAAAGTAACAAAAGAAAAGTGACTTGCCATATTTTTAGGAACCACCTAAGATAATCATCAGATTTCTCAAAGGGGAGTTCATAAGCCAGAAAAGAGTAGCATAATGTAGTAACTCTGTGAAGAAGGAAAACCTACTCACAAAGAATATGATATCTCGCAAAAGTGCCCTTTAAAAGTGAAATAAATAGATGTTTTTTATGAGCAAAGAAGATCTTAGAGAACTTGTTACTAGTAGATCTGCCTTCCAAAGTATGCAAAGAAGGTGTGGCCTGTTTGAAGTCGACAAAGTAATATCAAAAAGCAATACAAAATATATAACCCAGAACAAATAAATATTGACAAAACAGGTTGTAGTTAAGTAGAAATTATGCTATTATAAAAACACTTTTATTTATGTTAGAGTTAGAGACAAAAATAAAAATTAATGATAAATTTTCTTTTTTTCCCTTTTTTTCATTATTTTATTGTTTTTATTGAGCTATATATTTTTCTCTGCTCCCTTCCCTTCTTCCCCCTTCTCCTGTTACCCTGTTCTATGATCCCAACACTGCCAATTTACACAGGAGTTCTTGTCTTTTTCTACTTCTTATGTGGATTAGAAGTAGATATATCTGTCTTGTATATCTGTCTTAGGGTCCTCATTGATGTCTACGTTCTTTGGAGTTGTGAATTGTAGGTTGGTTTTTCTTTGCTTTGTGTCTAAAAGTCACTTATGAGTGAGTACATATTATATTTGTCTTTCTGGCTCTGGGTTACCTCATTCAATATGATAGTTTTCTAGATCCACTCATCTGTCCACAAATTTCAAGATGCATTATTTTTCCACTGTGTAGTACTCCGTTGTATAAATGTACCGCATCTTCTTTACCAATTCTTCAGTCAAAAGGCATTTAGGAGCCAGGCGGTGGTGGCTCACGCCTTTAATCCCAGCACTCGGGAGGCAGAGGCAGGAGGATCTCTGTGAGTTCGAGACCAGCCTGGTCTACAGAGCTAGTTCCAAGACAGGCTCCAAAGCCACAGAGAAACCCTGTCTCGAAAAACCAAAAAAAAAAAAAGGCATTTAGGTTATTTCTAGGTTCTGGCTATGACAAATAATGCTTCTATGAACACAGTTGAGTACATGTCCTTGTGGTACGATTGAGCATGATTAATTTCATGCTAAAAATAATAACCTGAAATAAAAGGATATATTCCTGGTACCACTCATTCCACAAAAAGAACATAATCACTAAGAAAAAAAAAGTCTGAATACACAGACCCTAGTTTGGGTATTAAAATAATAATCTAAAACATTTTCAACCTAGAAAAATTTGGGAGCTAAGAGCTTTACTGGTAAGTTCTACAAAGAAGAATTTATTCAAATCCTTCTAAGACAGTTCAAAACACTGAAAAGGAAGATCATTTTCATATTCATTTCATGTAGCCAAAGTAAAAGAAAAAGTTACAAAAAAATGAAGAAAAAAGGATAACCCTGATGTACATAGATGTAAATCACCTATCAAAACAATAACAAATTTAATTAACAACACATTATAATGACAACACATGACCATGTAGTGCCTATATCTAAGATGGCAGTGAAAGTTGAAGAATCAGTCAGTGAGACATGCCACATGAACAGAATTCAGGGTAAATTAACCACATGACAACATCAATAGGGTCACAAAAATGAATCTGTCAGTTGCACATAACCATAAAAATATGCCATCAAATTAGAATAAGGGAAGTATCTCATCATTTTAAAGTTCACAAATGGAAATCTATCAGGTAACATTTTATTTAAAAGTAAAGGCTGAAATTGTTTCCTTTAAGATGGAGCATGTCCTGAATGCCTATCTCCATGAATTCTATTCATTATAGTATTGGACACAATAACCAGACTAATTAAACATGAAAACTGAAAAGACATATAGGTATAAAGTCATTAAATACAATTATTATCTTTCACTGTTAGTATGATCTTTATATAAAAAAATCTCTAAATATTAGAGCTGTGCCCATGGTTGGGTTAAAGTCTTGACTTTCCTCTCTCATAGCTTGCCTGCACTTCCAATGCTGGCAGCCAGAGAGGAAGTTTCCAAATTTATTCCAGCTTGGGATCTTTGTCTTGGATCCAAAGTACATGCTGTATTCACCAACAGGATCTTTCCATGGAATTCTTGTTAGCAATAGAGAACAGTGGTAATTACTATAGTGTTTTGGGGACTCTGAGGTCAACAACTCACAGGAAGCTATGCATAAAAAGGCCTTGGGAATTTGATTTAAAAAATCCATGGCTCTTCCCTGAGGAAGATTACTTTCTCCAGCTGCAGCATTCTGAGATGCCTATAATCCTTTGCCTTCCTTGAGACCTTTTCAGCCTTTCCCCCTTTCATAATGGCATGTCCATTTGTGTTGTCCTTGTTAAGGTAATATATAAGCTGTCATGCTGCTGAAACTTCATGGATGTAACTTCTGACAGTTCTCAGAAACAGATCGTACAATACACATCCTGTTCTTCTGACTTTTACAATGTTTCCACCCTGTCTTCTTCACTGATTCCTGAACCTCAAGTAAAGGAGTTTTCTTGTAGATACATTAGGACTGGGCTCCATAATACTGCTGTATGATTCATTGACGTTTTCTGTAAGGGTTATGATCAAGCCCTGTAAACATATATATATATATATATATATATATATATATATATATATATATATATAACATTAAATAAATTGAGCAAGTTATATTTATGTATTTAATACTGTATATGTTTTTTGTGTATAAATGTTTGTTTTATGACAACAATTAATGAAAAATTAGCCTTGGATTTGAATGAGTTGGATAGGTTTGTGTTTAGGAAGGTATAGAGAAAAAAGAATGGGAAATGATGGAATTATGTCATAATCTCAAAAACTAAAAATAACTATACAAAAAGAGCCTTGCATGTGCCAATGAAGTGGGATTCCCCACTATGTGCTCTGAATATATTTTACTACCACTGGTTAATAAAGAAGCTAATTTGGCCTTTGTCAGGGCAGGGTATGGGTGGGTGGGAAATCCAATCTGAGATAGAGAGAGAAGACAAAGTCAGAAAGATGGCATGTAGCTGCTGAAGGAAAAAGACACCAGAACCTTACCAGAAAGCATCAGCCTTGTGGCAATACACAGATGAATAAAAATTGGTCATTTATAATATAAGAGCTAGCTAGGAATATGCCTGAGCCATCGGCCAAACAGTGTAGTAATTAATATAATTTTGTGTGATTATTCTGGTTTTGATGACCAGGAAACAAAAAGCAGTCTTCACTTACATGCTAAAATAATGTTTTTTTTTTAAATAAGGCATTTATTGAGGATTAAACATAACCATATGACTTTTGAAGGTAGCATTATCTATCCATTCATGATGGCTTCTGAGATTCAATCCTTCCACCCCTAATATTTTTAGTCAGCTTAAAAAGTAGTAGTTTCCTTTATTTTCTTTAAATTATTCTTTGTTTTGGCTTAAGCTCCACTCATATCTACCATTTCTCCATCTCTGCCAGGTAAAATATATCCACTGGTATAGTTGTGGTGCCATCGTTCCAGGGGTAACTAGTGATTTTCCAACTGGCTCTGATGCTGGTCCATAGTATAGAAGAAATGCATGCCTGTCCTGTAAATACAGTTAAAATCTTTAACTATATTGTGCGAGAATGTACTACTGACGGTTTGTTAAACAGATAAATAGTTAAATTTACCTTCCAAATATGTGTGTTTGGAATGAAGCTCCTAGTTTTAGTCAGAGAAACCTATTTTAGCAGAAGGCAATGGTCAAAGAGCAGCAACTTTTACCAACGTATAGAGGATAAGTAATTTCTGAGTACACAGTCCTAAATGAGACATGTATATTACTCACAGGGAGGCAGAAGGGTTGTGGGTAAATTGTAAACGCTGAAGGATCCAGAGGAGTGCTGTAAAATGTTCTCTCCTGGCTAGGACACAGTCCCTGCAATTGTGAAGACACTGCAACTGTAGCCCCTTGCACAGAAATAGAAGGTATGGAAGTAGAAGAGGACTACTTGGAAGAGCAGAATGAGCATAGGTGGGGGGGATAATAACTTTTATAGATATCCAGCCAAATTGAAGCAAAAAAAAAAAAAACAAGCTGCCAGGTGGTGGTGTTGCATGACTTTAATCCCAACACTGGGAGGGCAGAGGCAGTTGCATGACTTTAATCCCAACACTGGGAGGGCAGAGGCAGGCAGATCTCTGTGAGTTTGGAGACAGACAAAAACTACAAGAACTAGCTCCAGGACAGGCTCCAAAGCTACATAGAGAAGCCCTGTCTTGAAAAAAAAAATACTCCCAACACCTCCCCCGCAAAAAAGCAAAACCAAGCATACACGGAAACAAACAAAAATGCCCTGTGAAAACTGACTGACTGAAGGTCTGTGGTCTCATTGCTAGATTACATCCCACCCTATTCCATTGGTCTGTATACCTCTTTGTGCCAGTACTATACTGGTACATTTCCAAAGTTCTGTAATATCATCTAAATCTAGTGTGAGGATATCCTCAACATTACCCTTTTGCTCAGGTTAGCTTTGGCTATTTGGTGTCTTTAATACACCTATATAAATTCTAAAATCATTTTCTTCTAAGTTTGCAATGAATGCTGTTGGTGTTTTGATGGCATTTACATTGATTTTGTAGAGTAATACAGACATTTTTAATACTGAATTTTATAGACCTTTGATCACAGACATGTCTTTCAATTGTCTACTCTTTGAATTTCTTTGTTTAGCATAGAAAATTTTCATTGTATATCGTCTTCTGAATTATTTTGATCCCGAAGAATTACTAGTCTATCATGAATTGGATTTCTTTCTTACAATTTTCCCTCAGCATGTTAATTGTTGGTATCTGGAAAACCTGATAATCTTTTATGAATATCTTGTAGTCTTCTACTTTGTTGAAAGCCTTTATTATATCTAAGAACTTTCTAGTGGAGTCTATAGGGTCTTTTATATTGAGAATAATACATTATTTTAAGAGAGTATAAGTTTACATTTTCCTTTTCTATTTGAATCATTTTATTTCTTTTTCCAAGAGATGTTTGTGCTCTCATATTCTTTGAAGTATCATTGACAGTAGGCAAGTGACAGTAAAATGCTGAATATTTGAGGAATATATTTATCTATAGCATGGAAGTATGCACATACAACTGAATGTAATTAGCTTATGTAAATTACTTCAATTCTTTCATGTACTCAGCATGAATGTACCTTGAGGACATCATACTATGAACAGAGCAGTCATAGAAAGCTGTATTGTATGATTCCATTCAGAGAATTATCTAAAATAGTCTAGCAGATCAGATCAGAACTGGCTAGGAGGTGGGCATAGGAAGAAAATGGGGAGCCACTTTTCAACTGGTATAGAGTTTCAGTCACAGATGACAAAGTTTCAGAAGTCTGTTATGCAATGTGTGCTTGTAACAAACAATATCATAATAAACACTAAATATGGTTAAGAGAATAAATTTTATGCTATGTGCTGCTTTTTTTTTTAAAAAAGAAGAATACAAAAATAAAGAAAAAGAGACTAGATAACAGGTAACGGACATAAAGACAGAGGTAAAAATCAATATGCTATGTTTGAGTTGGATTTCAATTATATTTTTAGTGGCATATTTTAGCCTTTGTTATTTGAAGCTTTTGTAGAATAACAATAAATATATAAAGCACAACATAGCTAAATACAACCACTAATTTTGTGATATAGAAAGATAAATTAAATGTTAGAACCATAAATATTGCCAGAAAATATCAAGAACTGAGAAGATAATATATTTAAATATTCTAGAGGATAACAATACATACTTTAAATAGATCCTGATAATGCATAAGAAAGAACATGGTAGAAGACAGTGAGAAATAGGGAAGGTGTTTTAATCATAGTAAGATAGACAGTAATACATCTACAAATTTATCCCCTTAAAGGGTTAGAATAGTGATATTGAATAAATATAACTGATTGAGGATAGCTATGAAAAGATATCAGACAAATTTGCATTTGTCCTATAAAAGGGAAAATTGGAAGAAGAAGAGATGGAGGAGAAGGAGAAAAGGAGGACAAGAAAGAGAAGAAAGAGGGGAAGGAGGAGGAAGAGGAGAGACAGGGTAGAGTGTGAACATATATTACAGTTTTAAATGTTTAAGAAACATTTTTCTTTTTTTTGACTCATTGATCTATTGGCTTTTGGGGGGCTGCCACCTGGCTCCCTAATAAATAACATCTCTTATGAACATACCACACACACACACAGAGAGAGAGAGAGAGAGAGAGAGAGAGAGAGAGAGAGAGAGAGAGAGAGACTTATAAATGCCTAGCCTTAGCTTGGCTTGTTTCTAACAAACTTTTCTTAACATAAATTATCTCATCTACCTTTGACCTCTGGGCTTTTCTAACTTCTGTAATCTTCCTTTCTCTCACTTACTCTGTGGCTGACTGGGTAGCTGGCCCTTACTTTTCTCCCTCCTTCATTTTTCCACCCAGGTTTCTTCTTCTGTTTATTCTCTCTACCTGCTAGCCCTGCCTATCCATTCTCCTGCCTTGCTATTGGCCATTCAGATCTTTATTAGACCATCAGGTGTTTTAGACAGGCAAAGAATCTCAGGTTCACAAAGTTAAACAAATGCAATATAATCAAAGCAATTAGTACATCAGTAAACAAATGCAATACACCTTAAAAATAATATTCCAAAACACTATACAACCCAGAGAGGAAAAGAGACAGACCTTCAGACATCTTTTGTTTCCTACACTTCCTATTTCCCATTCCGCACTACTATTGAGCTAACATAATTATAAGCCAAGGGCAAGGATGTCATAATCAGGTCCATATGGTTTAGTATCGAAAATTATTAAGAGTATTACGAGGCATTGGTGGCAAATATCTTTAATCCTAGCAGTCGGCTGGCAGAAGCAGGTAGATCATTTTGAATTAGAGGCAGTCCTGGTCTACAAAGTGAGTTACAGGACAGGCAGGGCTAAAACAAAGAAACCCTGTTACAAAAAAAAACTTTAAAAAAAAGAAAAAAAGAACAAAAAAAAGAGTGAGTATTTAGAAAGTAAAATGTTAAATATCTTGATGCATATTATATATATACCTGAATAATCGATGAATTTTCTTCTTCCAGATCACAGTTTTGCTAGGTTAGTTCATATTTAATATACCATCATCTTCTTATAAGATCAAAATAAAAGGCAAAGGGAAAAGATAAAATCAATATAAGAAGATATAAAGAAGGAAAGAATAAAGATAGAGGTAAGGAAGAATGAAAAACAGGATGAGGAAGGCAAGGGATGTAAATCTACCTTCATGCTTTTAGTTCTTGCTTCTAGGCAGAGTCAAAAGGCCCAAAATTATAAGTACCATTTTTAATCTTCTCCAGCACATTCCATACTTACCTTTGCTTTAATAAGGACTTAGTGAATAGTGTCTTTCTAAGGGAAAGCAAATTTTTAAGTTTTTGTAGCTTGTTGCTCATCATAAATACTAAGCAAAGAAGTGTGAGAGCCAAAAGGAGGCCTTCAGCAGAATGGCATTTGGTAGACATGACCAAGTCTTCACAGGCATGAACTTACAGTGGCTGTAAGGACATGAACGAGATCGGGCTTCCCAAAAATCTCATCATGGAAGGGCCACTTGAGGACGCTAATATAACTGAGGGGCTTTTATGGAAGTCAAGATCTCCTGAGTAAATTGGGAGCATGGGGACTTTAGGGGAGAGTTGAAGGTGGGGGTAATAAAAGTAGAGCTCAATAAATATCAATTAAAAAAATATAGAAATACACTCTTTGGACAATAGAAAAAAAAGCAAGGAAAAAAAAAACCCAGCGATCATTATGAAGGCTACCCATGCTCCAGTAAATAAATTTGCCATGCATGGCTGATTTACATAGGAGATCCTTCCTCTTCTGAAGAGAAAGGAGGAGGAGTGGATGGTGGGGGAAGACTGGGAGATGGAGTAAGAGGAGAAGGTGGAGAGGAAATGTGATTGGTCTGGGAAAATTTGCTTATTTAATTAACAAATAATAAAATAAATAAATACAAAGAAGAAAACAGTTTTGAATGCAGACTAAAGCTTTGCTGAACTGCCTCATCTTTTGCTTGTTGGTTAAATACATTACTATGTTATCTTCTATCTCACTGAAGACACTGTGAATAATACCCTCTATGAGAAGTCCTGAAAATTCCTGTGCATCCACTTGTTTAAAACCTGGGTATAGCATAAAATAATATAACAAGTAATCTTAAAGGAGTAATGCTTAAGGTGCCAACCAAAGTAAATACCCATGGGCTAGAAATTCATTTTTACTAATACAAATGTTTGTATTTGAATTTTGCATTCATAAATACTATTTAGGAAGATCTTCTACTGATCATTTATCCTATGTATAATCATCAGTCATATTTCCTCTCATCTATTTGTTAATGAATTTATGGCTTTCCTAATTAGATTACCTTGTATTTATTTCTATGCAACACAAAAATTAGCTTTTCTTGGCATTGTTCCATGTTCTGAAGGGGAAAGAAAAACCCTTTCATGTTCTTTTCATCCCAAATCAGAATTTGGAACAGACTTTAAGCTTAGACAAATGGTACCATGGTTATTGGCACGAAAAGAAAGGATGATGCAGTGGTGTGCAGCAATAATGAAAGAGAGAACCCTCAAAAGCATGTCAAGCAGGTGGTGCCACCTGTACCCATCTAATTCCTGCCCTAACTGTCTGCCACCCACTTATGAAAAAGCTGCAGAACTTGATACTGGTTCAATCCTGGTGAGGAAAGGGGGCTGTGGCTCTAGTTCAAGGACTAAGTCAGATTTGGAGGAGGGGGATTATTACTATTAGTGCCAGAGGATCATTGTCTCTCTGTGAAACAACTGCGGGGAGCCCCTCAACAAATCCAGCTTTGATTTTTGTCAAGCTCTCAGAAGTGAGAATGGACACCTGTGTGCTAGACATTCCCAGCTGTACTGTTGCCCTCCAGCCCACTGTTCCAGCTGGCTGACATTTCCTTACAAGGAATACAGAAAAGTGTCTGGAGGAGAGGGAAGATAATCCGCTAGAAAAGTGTGTTCTGATCTGACATCAAGAAACGCATTAGGAGATAGTTTTATAGGGTGCCATCTTCTGGGGAACAAGAGAATGAATCAAGAAAAGTTGCATCATTTAGAAATGCCCAGGCTGTTCCTTCTTTCAACCCCGCTCAGTTAAAGAAGCAACGGGACCATTCTGAAAGGAAAGGATGTGAAACTTGTTGAATGAACTTGATGAATGAGTGCCATAGATTTTTCCTAAAACCAGACATCATAGGCAGGGTGTAGATGCAGATATTACTCTGCCTTTCTTTATTACACATGTTATTGTTCACAGAGTTACTTTGCCTGCTTGGTATTGATTGAGAAATGTAATTTGGTATGCCTACCTGTGGCTTCATGTTTGTTGAATTACATCACAATGAACCTTAGGTTTGTCACACTCTTATATTTCTCTATACAAGTACAGAGGTGTGGCAGCAATAGGAGAAATTGTGGTGACAGTTTTTCTACCCATGGCAAAGGCCAATTGCCTCAAAAAGATAATCTTCATGTGAAGCGTTTCTTTTTTAAAAAAAAAATGGAATGATGGGCATTTGAGTAGATCTGAGTGTGGATTGTTTTCTTCAAAAGTCGTCAATACCATTAATCTTCTTTAACTTTGAGTTAGAGCATGATGATGGTCCGGGTTTTACCACTGTCTTGGCTTTCAGTCCTTGTGATCTCGTTGGTCAATGGAAGGAGAGGAATTGATCCATAATGGTTATAATGTCTTTCAGTGCTAATTTAGCCTGAGCATATCCATTTTCCAAACACAGGGTCATTTATGGACATAGGATACTTACGTCATACCATCCAGCAACCTAGGTGTTGAGTGTGGGATCCATTATGGCTTGTGTGGCCATAATTATCTAACAATAACAGCTAATCCATCGAATTACCTCATCACCTCTACTAGGGAGAAGTAACAGGGCAAAGATGTCTCTTGAAACAAGTAAAGTAGCTACCCTTACAAGAGCAATTATTGACAGCTACGTGAGTTATCCAGGTTTGAGATAGTTAAAATTGTCTTTTCTAAGGTAATGCGATTTTCTGCTATTAAGTCATTTTGTTATTACGTGTATTCCAGTCTCAGAGAAGGAAAAGCCTGACAGCTCCAGTGGTGTGAGGTCCATAGTAGTCTTCTAAGTTCCCTTTAAAAACCCAGACTTTCCTCAAGAAAATGAACACGCATGCTGCTGTATCTTTATGGATCAAAGCAGCCTGTAATTTGTATAAAACATCTCTATATGAGGCGACATCGCAGAGTTCCATAGTAAAAAAAAAAATAGAGAGAGCAGAATCGTAAGAAAAATGGTGATATAAATGTGCCAGGTTTTCTTGGGCAATGTGTTCAGATGGTCTGGTGGAAAACAGCGCTCAGCACCATACTTAAATCTCACCAAGCAGAGTACCAAATCTCAGTGCACTAGTGACATATACTAGCCTTACGCCTTTTTTATGTAGATTGTCAGGAAACGAGACCGAATAATTCTGCTTAGCTGCCTGCCAATTTGGAGACTTGGCATTCTGATATCTTCAGGAGTTGACTAATTGCCCACGGTGATACTGATTTTTCTCCTTGTCATTTACTAACAGTGTCTGGTAACAGGGTGTTCTCTGTAGCACACACCTTGTGGCAGATAATTTTTACACTCTTCAATGCTTAGAGAAATAAGAGAAAATCACTGTGAATTAACACGAATTGTGACTTTTCTCAGAATTGTTGAGTGGTGTAAATGCTTGTTTAGCACTTGTGTATTAACCATTGATATAAATATTATGAATTGATCATGCATAAAAAGTCACGGTATGAAGTGTATAGTATATGCAATAGAATCTAGCTGTGATCTTTATGAATGATTATTTGTGATACTTTTGATGTCATCACTTACATTTCCAGTTATCTATACTATAGTCATAGTTTCCAGGCCTCTTAATGAGTTTTAAAATGTACATAGGGCTATTCTTTCTTTGTATGTGCAGACTTATAGCTTTATGTCCTGACTAATTTGAATAATAAAATGTTGTTTGTACCTTAAAGGAAGAATATTATTTATAAAATTCTTTCATCTTTTTGTCTAAACAAGAGAATACTACCTAGAGGTATCCAAAGAATGTGGCAGGAACATTCCTTTCACCCTATAGACGATGTCTAATTTAACATCAGCTTACTGGGACATGGCTGGGATGTTAGAGAGATTTAGGGAAGGTAATGGAGGACATAACGTATCCCTAGGACTATCCCATGTTCCCACATGATCTAGTCTTCTGCTACCTCAATCTTAGCTTTGCTTCTCCAAACTGTGCTTCTTCCTGATTTGCCCTTTATTTGAAAACCCCTACTAATGTCTACATGCTTACATGTGAACTGTAGCATTAAAAATAATCATTTAATTGATAACTCATAATTCACAAATTATTCCTTTTTAAAATTCTGTTTTGAAATTATTATTCCATCATTTCTCTCCTCCCTTTCCTCCCTCTGCTCTTTCCATGTAAGCCTTTGTCCCTGCTCATATTCATAGCCTCCTTTTCTTGTTATTCTTGTGTGTGTTATCATAAATACATAAATATAACCTGGTCAGTTTGTGTAACATTTTATATCTATTTATATATTCTTATTGATGACCACTGGGTGCTAAATAGCCAATCCCAGCACTCTTCTCAGCTGTATGGAAGGCATTTTAGAAGTACCTGGGGGAGGTTTTTAAAAATATTAATGTTTGGAATCCCCAGAAGCTAAATTAACCCTGTATCTTTGGAGCTGCAGTCCAAGCTTTAGTATTTAAAAAAAAACTCCCCCAAGTTGTTCTTCATTGACAATGACTGAAAACCACAGCTTTAGATATAGAAAGCAACACAGAAAACACATAGATGACCCATGATCAGTTAATATTGCTGATGTGTTAATCTGAAAAGAGCAGGGCAATCAGGAAAGGCAATTTACTTTAAACATGACACTAAGCACTGTGAACTTTTCCTGTGAGGTAATTGCAAGTCACTGAAAGATTTCAAGCCAGAAACTAATATCAAATTTCTGTTTAAACATGGTTACATTAACAAGTGTATGGACTTTCCACGAGCATTCCAGACACCAATTACTTCTTCTAATGGCATTTTCATGAAAGGTAGAACATTAGAAAATTTTTGCATATATGTGTGTTGTTTCCTTGGAAATTTATTTAGTTGTTGTATTTTCAAAGGACTATTTAAATTAAAATAGTTTATGATTGCATTTTTGTGCTAGATAGGTAGAAATCTCTAGACAAATAAATTAAGTCTGTTTCAAACCCATATGGTGTTTCTCAATTTTATGTGAATAAAATAATACAGGAATGTTTCACTTCTGCTTCTATATTTCTATAGGCTTGTGACATGGCTCAGCAGGTAAAAGTTCTTTCGACCAAGCCTTGAAACCCAACAGTCTGGGTTCAATCACAGGAACCCACTAGGTGGAGGAGAAAACCTACTCATGAAAACTCTTCTCTGACAACATGCACCTGCCACACACACACACGCAATGCACACAAACACATATGCATATGCGCACACACACGTACACACGTATGATAACATTTAAGACCCTAAGAGAGACATACATAGATCTAATCTGCATGGGAAGTAGAAAAAGACAGTATCTTCTAAGTAAATTGTGAACACAGGGACCTTGGGACAGGGTTGAAGGGAAGGGGAGAGGCAGGGAGGGGAGCAGAGAAAAATGTAGAGATCAATAAAAATAAATAAAAAATTATGATTTATCACAAATTATCTATGTTTTTTTATAAGCCCAAGACCTACTATTTCATAGAGACACATATCCCAAAAGATTCAATGAGGGCTGAAGGGGGAGGGGAGAGGCAGGGAGGGGAGCAGAGAAAAATGTAGAGCTCAATAAAAACCAATAAAAAAAAGACTCTGTGTTTGAGTTCATTCTTTGCTATTGACATTTAATGGGTTCTGGTGAAAAGTATGGTTTTCATTTTGCACATTCACCTACCTGGTCCTGTTTAGGACACATAGCCAGAAATGTCAATCAGATATACCAACTACCCTTTCAATATGATTTAAACCATGATTGTAAAATTGCAATATTTATTACTCAGGGTTAAGTCAATAGGTGGTACACAGTTCTAAAACCATACTGGTGCCCTCATTTTATCAAGTAAAAAGTTAAAGTCTAGTGTCTGACATTCAGGATTTTTAATTCAATAATTCAATCTTTTCATCATTTTACAAAGACTTCTGTCTCTCCATTCTGGATCTATGATCTCACCTATACATAGATCTAATCTACATGGGAAGTAGAAAAAGACAAGATCTCCTGAGTAAATTGGGAGCATGGGACATTGGGAGAGGGTTGGAGGGGAGAGGCAGGGAGGGGGAGCAGAAATAAATGTAGAGCTCAATAAAAATCAACAAAAAAAGAAAAAGAAAAAAGAAGATATCACTTACCTTTCATAGTAGTTCAACAACTGCGAATTCTAAAGTTCTCCATTTTCTTACTAAGAAAGAATGAAAGGGTAAAGTTATATATCTCATTGAGAAAATAAAGATCCTCTTCCTCAGAAGGTCACAAAGAATCATCCATTTATTCTGGTGATCATCATCAAGCTCAATGTTATCAAAAAAACTTCTGCCCACAACTCCATCTTAAAATAGGATTAATATTTTAGATAAAAACATTTTTAAAAAATTTATATACATGGATGTTTTCCTTCATTTATGTCTATGTACTACATGCATGTTTTGCTCATGGAGGCCAGAAGAAGAAGTCAGAGCTTCTAAAACTGAAGTTATGGACAGTGATGAGCCATTAACACTTGAGTTGGAGACCCAGATATGATTAAAAATTAGAGTACGGCATCATGTGTTTATCATCCTGGAAGATGAGGTATTAGGTATATGAGAGACAGAAGACAAGAAATTGTGCTGTTTCTTCCAGGCATGACATGGTTAGTGTACTCAGGAGCTCACAGTAGTTGTGGATATTTCCATAGACCTATACAAGAGAGGGTTAGACCACCTCCAGTGAGGGACTGGTAAGTGGTCATGAAGTTCCTCTACTCCCTTGAGGAGTTTTTGGCAGTTAAAAGTTGCTGGGCAAGGAGGAGTCATTAATATAACCACTAGTGAACTGTCCATGCTCTGGTAAATAACAATCCACTTTGGCTCATGACAGTAATCAAGTCAGTGACACACACATACACTAAAAAATATTAAATTTTATTTTTTTTTTGACAGCCGGGCGGTGGTGGTGCACGCCTTTAATCCCAGCACTGGGGAGGCAGAGGCAGGCAGATCTCTGTGAGTTTGAGACCAGCCTGGTCTACAAGAGCTAGTTCCAGGACAGGCTCCAAAACCACAGAGAAACCCTGTCTCGAAAAACCAAAAAAAAAAAAAAAAAAAAAAAATTAAATTTTTCTATCGTTTCCAAAGTTTTGCAAAATTATTCTTTTTTTAGAAATGATAACCGATAGCAACAAGATTTACAGATAACAGATTTGGTAATTGCTATGCCTCGAATGTTACTTAAAAGTAATGTTAAATATTTAAAAAATATTTATTATTGTTGTGCACACACATGTGTATATACATTTGTTCCCGGGGGCCTTAGAGTATGTGTACATGAGTGTGTGAACATAGTGCTTGTGTGAAAGACAGATCTGTGGCGTATGTTCTCTTTTTCCATGTTATGTGTTCTGGAAAGAGAAATCAGGACTTCATTACCCTCTGAGCCATCTTGCCTTTCAATACATTAGAATACTGATAGACAGTGTGTTATGATTGGAAAGGAGCACCCAGGAAGGTGTTGGTTTCATGGAGATGGAGCCCTCATGAAGGGGTTAAAAAGCCACAGTATTAGCTGTGTCTTTGTTATACAAGCTAACTCTTTCCACGACCCTCTGTTAGATTCAGCAGATAATAACCTCTGCCACTTATGATGCATCATGAACATAGCCATGTCCTCTTACGTCTCAGTCTCCAGCCCAAAATTAAATCAACTTTTGTTACTTAGAATTTCCCCACCCTCAGAAGTTCTGTAATAGGAATAAAATGAATTATGACACACTTATTATGTCACCGTCATTTCAGCTGCCGTTATTAACTTTTGGTCCTAATGCTTATTAAAATCTTAATAATGCATTTATAATTTTAAAAATCATTTCCTTCATGGGGCTTATACATGGAGCTCAAATCTTGTAATCATTTGGCTATCAGGAGCGCAACTGCTTTGAATCTTTGATTGCTTCCTCTTTGATACTCTTTGGAGATTTTTGTATGGCATGGAATCTTGGACACTTAATGGTACGTATCTGATTAAATATTTGGGAATGTGTTCCTCTCTATATAGGTGCAGCCACGTACTGCCTTTTAGGGTGCCTAGTCTGCTTGGATGCACACCTTCCTAGACCTGGATGAAGGGGGGAGGGCCTTGGACTTCCCACAGGGCAGGGCACCCTGACTTCTCTTAAAACTGGAGAGGGAGGGAAGGGGGGGTGGGGGGAGTGGGAGAGAAATGGGAGGTGGAAATTTTAAATAAATAAATAAATAAGAATGGAAACTAATACTATAGTTTTGTTAAATAGAGATCGTATTATAAAACCTTATGACTTGCACCCATAGAACACTGCCTCTTTGAACACTCATCAGGAACTGCAGCACACGACGCCCATCTGCTTTCTATGCATCACCACACAGTTCACAAGCCGGGCAAGGGTCTGGAGATTGAAACACACAAAGACTCATAGAGACAGCACAGACAGAGAGAGACACGGGTCATCCTTGATGCCAGAATGCCTCTTTATTGTGTTCAGGGGCAGCTTATATAGGGACAGCCATGCCTCAGCCAACGCCCCCCCCCCCCCCCCCCCCCCCCCCCCCCCCCCGCCAGAAACCACTCTCCTGCCATCAGGAACTTCTGAGGGTCTCGTGCTCAGAGCAGCTGTAGGCACTCAGATCACGGGAAAAGAAATTGTTTACAAGAAATTCAGGATCTCTCTCTGTGTGTGTGCAACTAACCACATGCAAATCCCATAAGAAATCCAACTCTGTTGTAAGCTGGAAAATGCCCTAGCGATCATGCTCATTCTACGGTCAACACGAATGCTATTAAATGCTGATGCTACAAGATAGTCACAGCAGCTGTCTGACTAACAATTTTAGCTGCCATGAAGGAGGCTGCAGCAGTGACAATAGCGTACCCATGGTGATCCCAAAGTCTCCAGGATGGCTTCGCAGTTCTTCCTTCCTCTGCCTCCTTCAGGAAATTCTACACATGCCACCACAATTGGCCCTGGCAGCAGGCAGGTTCGGAGACATTCCGCAGCTCCTATGCAGGTTTCTCTGGTGCTGCATGAGAGCCTACCACTTGCGCTGCAGTCTCTTGGGCGTGCAGAGCCTGGAACCGCCACTGCCTTCCCTTGCCCTACTGCTGCCTTCCATATCTTCCATATGCTCCTTGTCTTGGCTCTAGCACTTGTTGCCGCATTTGCCGATACTCTTGGCACCGCCATGGCATCTCCCAGGCTAGGCACCAAGTGAGCCAGGGCAACATGCCTTCCACCACAACCGCCTAGAAAAGTTCTGTTCCAGCTACCTTTTAGCCCCAGCTGCATTCGTACTGGGTCCAAACTGGTGCATGGAGTGGAGCAGAACTCGGGAAAGCAGGCTTGCTCCTCCGGAACCACCGAAGGGGCCCCACTTAAACAATCTTTTAGGGAATTTGGGCATCATCAACCTGTCTGGCTACTTCCTGCTGAGTGGGGGTGCTGTATTCTGGGGGTCTTTTACTGCAACATTTTAGGGGTTCTCGGTGAATCAAAGGACATGAATCTGGAATAAATCCTCAGGTTCTCATCCTCTTTGGAGACAAAAGCAGAACCTCTTTTCCAAAGCATCAAATCCATAGGCCTGCACTTTAAAGCCAAAATAACTTTCTTAGCAGTTTCCAGAATCAAATGTCTTTCTCCAGTCCATAACACAAAAGACAACAAATCAACACAATAATATACATCTGTACACATTCTATTTTTTTTTTGAGCTGTATATATTCATCTTTTGGAGGCCTTCAATTCACCCTTGCGCTTTCTCTTTATCCGGAGGGTGTCCCTCAGACCGTCTCTGGGGATGAAAAACCATTCCCAGTTGGGCACAAGAGATCGATTCCCTTTTCCTTCCAAATATTACCTTACCTCTCTGCTAGTAAGATGGGATACATTTTTTTAATTTATTTATTTATTTTATTGAAAAAAAGAAAAAAAAAGTTTCCACCTCCTCCCAGCCTCCCATTTCCCTCCCCCTCCTCCCACCCTTCTCCCCCTCCCCCCACTCCTCTCCCCCTCCCTCTCCAGTCCAAAGAGCACTCAGGGTTCCCTGCCCTGTGGAAAGTGCAAGGTCCTCCCCCCTCTGTCCATATCTAGGAAGGTGAACATCCAAACTGGCTAGGCTCCCACAAACCCAGAACATGAAGTAGGATCAAAATCCCGTGCCATCGTCCTTGGCTTCTCATCAGCCCTCATTGTTCGCTATGTTCAGAGAGTCCGGTTTTATCCCATGCTTTTTCAGTCATAGTCCAGCTGGCCTTGGTGAGCTCCCAATAGATCAGCCCCACTGTCTCAGTGGGTGGGTGCACCCCTCGTGGTCCTGACTTCCTTGCTCATTTTCTCCCTCCTTCTGCTCCTCATTGGGACCTTGGATGCTCAGTCCCATGCTCCAGTGTGGGTCTCTGTCTCTATCTCCATCCATCACCAGATGAAGGCTCATAGCCAAGAGGATAACTATATGTTTTTCCTTGGGTTCATCTTCTTACTTAGCTTCTTTAGGTTCACCAATTGTAGACTCCGTGACCCTTATTTATGGCTAGAAACCAATTATGAGTGAGTACATCCCATGTTCATCTTTTTGGGTCTGGGTTACCTCACTCAGTAGAGTGTTTTCTATTTCCATCGATTTGCAAGTAAAATTCGAGAAGTCATTGTTTTTTACCACAGCGTAGTACTCTAATGTGTATATATTCCACACTTTCTTCATCCATTCTTCCATTGAAGGGCATCTAGGTTGTTTCCAGGTTCTGGCTATTACAAATAATACTGCTATGAACATAGTTGAACAAATGCTCTTGTCATATGATAGGGCATCTCTTGGGTATATTCCCAAGAGTGGTATTTCTGGGTCCAGGGGTAGGTTGATCCCGAATTTCCTGAGAAACCGAAACACTGATTTCCAAAGTGGTTGCACAAGATTGCATTCCCAAAAGCAATGGATGAGGGTACCCCTTCCTCCACAGCCGTTCCAGCAAAGGCTATCATTGGAGTTTTTGATTTTAGCCATTCTGACAGGTGTAAGATGATATCTCAAAGTTGTTTTGATTTGCATTTCCCTGATCGCTAAGGAGGTTGAGCATTACCTTAAGTGTCTTTTGGCCATTTGAACATCTTCTGTTGAGAATTCTCTGTTCAGTTCAGTGCCCCAATTTTTAATTGGGTTAATTAGCCTTTTAAAGTCTAGTTTCTTGAGTTCTCTATATATTTTGGAGATCAGACCTTTGTCTGTTGCGGGGTTGGTGAAGATCTTCTCCCAGTCAGTAGGTTGCCTTTTTGTCTTAGTGACAGTGTCCTTTGCTTTACAGAAGCTTCTCAGTTTTAGTAGGCCCCGTTTATTCAATGTTGCCTTTAATGTCTGTGCTGAAGGGGTTATACATAGGAAGCGATCTCCTGTGCCCATCTGTTGTTGGGTACTTCCCACTTTCTCTTCCATCAGGTTCAGTGTGTTCGGACTGATATTGAGGTCTATAATCCATTTGGACTTGAGTTTTGTGCATGGTGATAGATATGGATCTATTTTCATTCTTCTACAGGTTGACATGCAGTTGTGCCAGCACCATTTGTTAAAGATGCTTTCTTTCTTCCATTGTATACTTTTAGATCCTTTATCGAAAATGAGGTGATCACACATTTGTGGGTTAAAATTCGGGTCTTCTATACGTTTCCATTGGTCGACTTCTCTGTTTTTATGCCATTACCACACTGTTTTCAACACTGTAGCTCCGTAATAGAGTTTGAAGTCAGGGATGGTAATGCCTCCAGATGATCCTTTATTGTATTGGATTGTTTTGGCTAGCTTGGGTTTTTTGTTTTTCCATATAAAGTTGATTATTGTCCTCTCCAGATCTGTGAAGAATTTTGATGGGATATTGATGGGGATTGCATTGAATCTATAAATTGCCTTAGGTAGAATTACCATTTTTACTATGTTGATCCTCCCAATCCAAGAGCAAGGGAGGCCCTTCCATTTTCTGGTATCCTCCTCAATTTCTTTCTTCAATGCCTTAAAGTTCTTGTCAAATAGATCTTTCACTTCCTTGGTTAGAGTTACCCCAAGATATTTTATGCTGTTTGTGGCTATCATGAAAGTTGAAGCTTTTCTGATTTCCTTCTCTGCTTCCATATCCTTTGTGTATAAGAGGGTGGCTGATTTTTTGGAGTTGATTTTGTATCCTGCCACATTACTAAAGCTGTTTATCAGCTGTAAAAGTTCTTTGGTGGTGTTTTGGGGGTTGCTTATGTACACTATCATATCATCTGCAAATAACGAAAGTTTCACTTCTTCCTTTCCAATTGGAATCCCCTTGATCCCATTATGTTGTCTTATTTCTATTGCTAGAACTTCAAGTACTATATTGAAGAGGTATGTTGAGAGTCAACAGCCTTGTCGTGTTCCTGAATTTAGTGGGATGGCTTTGAGTTTCTCTCCATTTAATTTGATGTTAGCTGTCGGCTTGCTGTATATAGCTTTTATTATATTTATGTATGACCGTTGTATCCCTAATCTCTCCAATACTTTTATCATAAAGGGATGTTGAATTTTGTCAAATGCTTTTTCAGCATCTAATGAAATGATCATATGGTTTTTTTCTTTTAGTTTTTTTTATATGATGGATTGCATTGATAGATTATCGTATATTGAACCAGCCCTGCATCTCTGGGATGAAGCCTACTTGATCATAATGGATAATTTTTCTAATGTGTTCTTGGATTCAGTTTGCGAGTATTTTGTTGATGATTTTTGTGTCGATGTTCTTGAGTGAGATTGGCCTATAATTCTCATTCTTGGTTGAGTCTTTGTGCGGTTTTTGTATCAGAGTAACGGTAGCTTCATAAAAGGAATTTGACAATGCCTCTTCTGTTTCTATATTGTGAAATACATTAAGGAGTATAGGTATTAGGTCTTCTTGGAAGTTCTGGTAGAATGCCGCATTGAAACCATCTGGTCCTGGGCTTTTTTTGGTAGGGAGTTTTTTGATAACCACTTCTAATTCTTCGTGACTAACAGGTCTATTTAGATTGTTCACCTGGTCCTGGTTTAACTTTGGTATATGGTATTTATCTAAAAAAGTGTCCATTTCCTTTACATTTTCCAGTTTTGTGGCATACAGGCTTTTGTAGTAAGATCTAATGATTCTCTGAATTTCCTCTTTGTCTCTGGTTATATCCCCCTTTTCATTTCTGATCTTATTAATTTGCAAATTCTCTCTCTGCCGTTTGATGAGTTTGGATAGGGGTTTGTCAATCTTGTTGATTTTCTCCAGGAACCAGCTTTTTGTTTCATTGATTCTTTGTATTGTTTTCTGTGTTTCTATTTTGTTGATTTCAGCTCTCAGTTTGATTATTTCCAGTCTTCTACTCCTCCTAGGTGAGTCTGCTACTTTTTTTTCTAGAGCTTTCAGGTGGGCTGTTAAGTCTCCAATGTGTGCTTTCTCTGTTTTCTTTAAGTGGGCACTTAGTGCTATGAACTTTCCTCTTAGGACTGCTTTCATAGTGTCCCATAAGTTTGAGTATGTTGCTTCTTTATTTTCATTGAATTCCAGGAAGACTTTAATTTCTTTCTTTATTTCTTCCTTAATCCAGGTATGGTTCACTAGTTGACTGTTCAGTTTCCATGAATTTGTAGGCTTTCTGGGGGTAGCATTGTTGTTGAATTCTAACTTTAATCCATGGTGATCTGATAAGACACAGGTGGTTACTAATATTTTTTTGTAGCTGTGGATGTTTGCTTTGTTACTGATTAAGTGGTCGATTTTCGAGAAGGTTCCATGAGCTGCAGAGAAGAAGGTATATTCTTTCCTATTTGGGTGGAATGTTCTATAGATGTCTGTTAAGTCCATTTGCTTCATTACCTCCATTAATTCTCTTATTTCTCTGTTAGGTTTCTGTCTTCTTGACCTGTCCATTGGTGAGAGAGGAGTGTTGAAGTCTCCTACTATTAGTGTGTGCAGTTTGATGGCTGCCTAGAGTTTTAGCAATGTTTCTTTTATGTACGTGGGTGCTTTTATATTAGCGGCATAGATATTCAGGATTGAGACTTCATCCTGATGAACTGTTCCTGTTATGAGTATAAAATGCCCCTCTCTATCTCTTCTGATTGATTTAAGTTTGAAGTCAACTTTGTTAGAGATTAGTATGGCCACAGCTGCTTGTTTCTTAGGTCCTTTTGCTTGATAAGCCTTTTCCCAGCCCTTTACTCTGAGTAGGTGCTTGTCTTTGTGGTTGAGGTGTGTTTCTTGTAAACAGCAGAATGTTGGATCCTGTTTTCTTATCCAATCTCTTAGCCTGTGCCTTTTTATAGGTGAGTTGATTCCATTGACATTAAGTGATATTAATGACCAGTGGTTGTTAAATCTGGTCACTTTTTTAGTTGTAGAGTTTGTGTGTTTCCCTTCTTTTAGTTGTGTTGGTGAAGGGTCTCTAGATGTCTGAGTTATTGTGGCCATTGTTGGACTCCTTGGTTAGTGATTTTCCTTCTGTTACTTTCTGTAAGGCTGGATTTGTGGCTACGTATTGTTTAAATTTGTTTTTATCCTGGAAAATTTTATTTTCTCCATTTATAGTGAACGAAATCTTGGCTGGGTATAGTAGTCTGGGCTTGCATCCATGGTCTCTCAGTTTCTGGAGTACATCTATCCAGGACCTTCTGGCTTTCATGGTTTCCATGGAGAAGTCAGGTATAAGTCTGATAGGTTTACCTTTATAAGTAACTTGGCCTTTTTCCTTTGCAGCTTTTAATATTCTTTCTTTATTCTGTATGCTTTGTGTTTTGATTATTATATGGCGAGGGGATTTTTTTTTTTTTGATCCAGCCTATTCGGTGTTCTGTATGCTTCTTGAACCTTCATAGGTATATCTTTCTTTAGGTTGGGAAAATTTTCTTCTATATTTTGTTAAATATATTTTCTGGACCATTGAGCTGTACTTCTCCTTCTTCTACTCCTATTATTCTTAGGTTTGGTCTTTTTATTGTGTCCCATATTTCCTGAATGTTTTGTGATGAGAGTTTGTTGGACTTGCTGTTTTCTTTGATCAGTGTGTTTATTTTCACTACGTTATCTTCAGAATCTGAGATTCTTTCTTCTATCTCTTGTATTATGTTTGTTATGCTTGTTTCTGTAGTCTCTGTTTGTTTACTTAAATTTTCCATGTCCAGCCAGCCCTCTGTTTGTGTTTTCTTCTTTGCCGCCATTTCAGTTTTCAAGTCTTGAACTGTTTTCATTATCTGTTTGATTGTTTTTCCTTGGTTTTCTAGGATATCATTCACTGATTTACTCAATTCTTCAAATTTTCGATTGTATTTCTCATCCATTTCTATAAGGGCATTCTTTACATGCTGTTTAAGGGTGTCAATCACTTTAATGAAGTCAATCTTTTCTACTTCTTCTTGATTAAGGTGTTCATGTCCTCCCGTTGTGAGGTCGCTGGTTTCTGGTGGCTTCATGTTGCTTTTCAGATTGTTGGGTGAATTCTTGCATTGGCACCTTCCCATCTCTTCCTTCGAATGCTCCCCTATGGATCTTCTTTTACAGGATCAGGTCTCCTTGCCTACTGATGTACCTTCCCCCAGTGATGGCTCTCCCCAGTGATGGCTCTCCTGGTGCCAAGATCAGATCTCCGTGCCCAATGATGGCTCTCCCCAATGCTAGGTCTCCTGGCGCCAAGATCAGGTCTCTGTGCTGGTTGGGTAGCTCATAACAAAGCGCCTACCTTGCTTGGTGCAGGCAGGCTAGTGACACAAAGGAACTCCAGCCCGCTTGGTTGCCCTGAGGATTCGGACTGACCCAGCACCCAGACAGGCTGAGCTGGGTGATGTTATATGCCGAAAGAGGGCAGGGGGGTCGAGGCGGGGAGGGTTCTGGATGCAAGCTGGGTGCAAGAAGGATTGGGGGTTGAGGAACTTCTGAGTTCCCTGTCCCGGGCTGGTGCCGTGGGCCGGGATACATTTTTTAAGAATTTATTGCTGAAATATTTGACTGCATAAGTTTATATATCTAATTATATGGGTAAATATTAAATGAAATTCATTAAATGTATTTATCATAATGCATTCACAAATATATCTAGTGACTCATTGGAAATGTGTGTTGAGATGTCAGTTTACAAAGTGACCCCCATTCTTGTAGGTATCACATTCTGTGTGTGAACTCAGCGCTATCTTCATTGCCGATAAACTGTTGTGTTCTTTCAGTTACAGGAGTAAGATTTTGTAACATAATGTTCTCTGCTTTTAAGACAACATTATCAAAGAAGGCAGGATGTTTTCTCTCTATATTAAGTTCCAAAATTTTTAAGGTTTTTGTTTCTTAAACTCAAGGATCTCATTTTCACATAACAAAATATTTGATGTCTGAAACTCTTTCCAAATCATTAGAATTTCCAACACAGTACCCCTTTATGCTGTGGGAATTTTTTTAAAGCAGTCGATCTGGTAAATCCTCTTTAATCACTAGTACATACAGCATTCTAAAAGATGCACAAATAGAACTCTGGAAAATGTACCTTCGTCACACATGCTAACGCATTAGCCATTTTTATTTTTTCCATTTACATTTATGAACTGAAAGCTGAGTAATGCAGGACCCAGGCAAGATTGTCGTAGGTACATCAGCCCATCAGGTGCTTAGAACCGAACTTTAAGAACACTGATTTTTATTTGAAAGGAAATAATTTGAACACTGACTTCAGTAGATGATTTTGTTTTCTCTAACCAACCTTTACCAGTGAGGAATGCATTGCAGAGGTGCCCTACTGATAGAATTCACTGTAGTATATTTCAGTAACATGTTAGGCTTCAGATTCTTAAAGCATTGTCTTACCTCCTAATCATTTTCATCACAGCAAAACTGTGTCAACTCTGAGTTTGTTGAAAAAAAGACGAAAAACAGATTTCTAGGATAGGAGAAGGACTCATTCAGTAAAGGTCTTGCCACATAAGCCTGGCGATTTGAATTCAGGTCCCCAGAAACCACATAAGAAGTCAGGCAGTATAGCACATACTTGTAATCTCAGGGATGGAGACTCAGAAACAGATATTTGTGGGGGCTTGCTGGCTAGCTAGTGTAGCTCTGGGAGACACGTGCTCAGTGGAAGATCTAAAGACTACTTCTGGCTGGGTTCCTGCTATCTGCAGTTCTCCTGGAATGGAATTTAATGCTGACACACACTTACATCTGTCAGGTCTCAAAGACTCTCAGGACTAATGTGGAACTCTGGTTTCTATAAGCATATTTAAGTGCACATTGCTGCTAGACTCTCTCAACAAGCCTCTGTACTAATGTCATCCTGATTGGCATATGCCACCCCATGCCTTAAACCTCTCAATACAAGAGCTTCATTTCTTTTCCTCCAGCTTCTTTTTCCTATATAAACCTGCCATCAGGGACATGTGAACTATTGGCTTGCTCTTGGCTTGTCATTCTTGGTCTGGTTACCCCATCTTTCTTCTTTTCTTCTCTTATTCCTTTTCCCTCCTTCCTCTCATGGCCTGGTTCAGTTTGTGCCCTTCCAGACACTTCTGACTGTACTCTCCCTAATATCTACAATAAATTATTCTTAGACCATACCTAGAAGCCATCATGACTTCATTTTCATTCAAAATCATGATTTATTTCCATCCTAAAAGATGGACATTTCCAGAAATCGTCACTATACATAGCCAACAGATCCTACTTTTTAATGTCTGACTAGCTAACCATAATACAGTTATTGGACTAGGTGGTCCACATCCTGTCACTAAAAATACATATGATCAATGCTTGTGCATACTAGTTAATAAATAATGACAACAATGGTAATTACCATTTTGACTTTTACTGCCTATAATAAACCACGTATTAATGATGTATTTTGATACAGTGTTTGTCATTGTGATAGTACTTTAACAGATAAAGAAACTGCCACCTGAGATTCTATTTTCTATTTGTACATTGAATTTCTCAGATAGTTGGTAAAGGGAATAAACACCAGTAAATTTGGGTTAAGTTGTAAGGTTTATTAATTTATTTATGAACATAAAATATGTATTTATTATTTGACCTTTAAAAAGACACATGGTGATAATTATCATTTAAATAAGTGAGAAGCTTGAATACAGTCCAAAATTTGGTGATAAAAATTTTCCTATTAGGGTGATAATCTTCTTACACATATGTCTAAACAAATAGTAAATATTCTTAAGGCTGATAAGAGAGGGGGAGTTGATTGGGGGAGGGGGGGGGGATATGGGAGACGGTGGCAGGGAAGAGACAGAAATCTTTAATAAATAAATAAATAAATAAATAAAAACGAAAGTGCTTCCTCTTTTTCTCTCCTTTTTTGTTGAAGGGTGGGGTTGTGTGTGTGTGTGGAATCTATCTTAAGTTTTCAGGAAGTAAAAAGAGAATTTACACTCATAGAAAAGACTTTGTAGAACTGTTCAATGTTCTTGTCATCAGCTAAATTAAAGCTGACAGGGCCAGTGAGTCTGGAGGTTTTCACCACTGGTGTGACTGTCTTGAAGTGTTTTGTCTCCTTGGAATTGCTTTGGCTCCTTTCCCCAAGGAAGTTGATTCCATGTTAATCTGACTCATTCACATACACAAGTTTTAAATAGTTTGTGCCCAGCCCTGTGGAGAGAATTTCCCAAAGACTTCTAGCCCATTTAGCCACCCAATCATCCTTCTTCCCTCAGGAAAGAATGCTAATCACAACAAGAGGTTGCTCACATTTTAACATAGCGCTGAGTCAAAAGAGCCAATTCTTAATTTAGGGATTGCATATGAGGTTAAAGAGTATGCCCTCTCACAGGTCTTTGAACTGAGAATTGTCATATGAAAAGACAAAAGTAGCTTAAAATGATAATAAATTGAGAACTATTTTCATCATCATAACCACTTTACAGGCAGGCTGATGCTTTGTTGACTTAAAAGGATCTGACATATTTAACATAATACATAATCATAATACATTTGATACAATAATCCAATCATTTGTCTTGAAAAAAGTTTAATTTTAATTTTTAATTTCTTTACAAATCTCATCTAAATGTTTGCTGTTGTAGTATATACCAGTGAAGAGTTTGAACTTCACTTGTGTTTGCTCCTATGATGAAAATATTTATGTCATCTAGTATATACACTTCACCATTCATGTCATTTTAACAGTTAATGTTAAATTTAAAAAACAAACATTATTTAAGTTAGAGTTAATTATATCATATATATTTTAAAAGAGCAATTTTCAAAATGTATTAATATTAAGAAAGAAGCAATTGTTATTAATAACTAGAATCAGAACATCAGATAGTAAGTTTTAAGGAACTTAAATGTAAAAGAAACAAATTGTCCTTGAATACAAAGCAAGGTTTCTTAAGATATTCAGCCGCCAGTGAAAACATTCACCTGGAATGAATGTTTTTATATTTCTTAGTCTTTCAATAAATTTTATTTTCAGATTATTTCTGTGATCATGATATGATTTCTGTAATTATCTGTCAGTATGAGTGTGAAATAATTGTTGGGTAAGATAAAAGCATTACTAAATAAAACACTAGCCTTGCCTGAAATATACTCATCACATTTACAGGACAAAGTAATACCTGATTTCGAAGACATTTTTAGGAGAGATTTCTGTGTTTCTAACAAGAAAATGTTTCACTTTCTAACTAACACTAAAACAGAAACAAAAAGAAAAACAAAAACAAAATCTCCAAAATCCAAAACAAGAAAGCTCTCTCTTGGGACATAGTCCCACTGAGGCTCTTGGTAAACAATTGTAACAGCCCTCTCCACTATTTGTAAGAAAGTGTAAACGCTGATATTCCTTCTCAGGAAGGAGTTTTCAGCTAGAGGGCAATTTGAGATACTGTTGGTACATTCCAGAACTCCCCTTGGTCCTAATTAGAACAATTGAAAGAAACTGTTAATTTTGATCAGCTGGTGAAAAGCCCCGCTGTTGCCGTCAGTCATTTCTATGGAGTTCAACTTTCAAGTCCATAAGCGAAAGGGTTAGATTAAAGGGTTTTTCCTCCCAGTAAATCATTAGCACAAATGCATCATTTCAAAATTAATACTTTAAGATTGAGCTGTATTTTAAGGTTATAAAGTTGTTAGTTTAAAATGTGACACACAATGTATAAGTAATTCATTTCACAGTGGGTAATATATTTTTCGTTTCCATATTTAGAGCTAAATAGAATATTTTAATTTGTTGAAAGGCCATCTTTTGGAACATAGAGTTGCTGGTATTCATACTATACATATAGAGTGATGGGAAAATAGTTTATGAAGGTTAGACTGTATCCTGGAGGGGGAGGACGATGCAGCAAAATTGGGAAATAAAGTCGAAATGTGGTGGGGGAGGGGCTTTCCAAAACTTTTCTGATTGTAATAGAAAAGCAGACCATGAGGCAGTAAGAAGGGTAAACAGCAGCAGAAGCAGTAGCAGAAGCAGCAGCAGCAGCAACAACACAGCAAAACAGAAAAAAACAGTGTACAAAGTTACAGCCAACAAGAGTAGCACAGTTCTCACGGAGAAGAGAGGATGAGAACTTGCATGCTTGCCCCAGACATGGGCCTAATGATGGACAGCTTCCAGGGTTAGAATTGTTGGTTTGCTTCACCGTCTGCCCTGGAGAGGGATTCTTCATTGGGTGCTGATCTCCAAATGTTTATACTTTGATAATACTTGGAAGATAATCAGTCCATTGGAATCCAGACGGAAGAGAATGAAACTTGTGTATATAACTATGTGCCCTTTCTCATACAGTTTTTAAATTAGTTTTTAATATTACTAAATGAGGAGATGGATTTCATGTCTTTACATTATGAACTTGACAGGGAACATTCAAGGGGATTTCTAGAGAACAACTCTACAAGGTAATGTTTTCAATAGCCATCATGCTTCTTGCAAACCACTCTTTTATTATAGGTATGAGATTGGTGATTCTATGTTTGCATTCAATATATTAATTTTGATATTCATAGCTCCTAAAAGAATGGGTTTTATTAATATATTTAGCAATATTAGTTAATTAAAGTTTATACTCATGTATATTCAGTATCTTTAATAACAACTTGGTTGAGCATTTCCTCTCACCCTTTGAACACCAGAGTTCTTGTCTTCATCATAACTATTGAGGATGCTTGTCTTCCTAAGAGGTTATGGGCATAGCTTCATCTATATGAATACCTCATTCAATGCAGTCTGCTAGACCAGTTATGGAAAATCCATTAGCTTTTCAACAAACCTCTATAATTAATACCAAGGAAGGAAGAGGTTATATAAAAAGTAACACCTACTGAATGAAAGTACCAAATATAGAGGTGGAGAAGAAACAGAGAATTGGTATCAAAAAAACAAAAAAAAGCGCAACAAACCACTCAAAATCTTACCACCCATAAAACTTACCAATGGGATTTCCTAAAGCCAAGAGTTTTAAAAGCCAGTTTCAAACAGTCTTATGATAAGCCAAACAAAAAAAACCAGGGAAACAAAAACCCCAGCTCTTATGACAAGAAAACTGGATGGCACATGCTACTCCACTTCTTAGCTTCTAGAGAGACCTGTGAGAAAATTATTTCTGCTCTTTTTTATTTTAAATATTTTTCTTATTAAAATACTTGCAAATAAAATAAATACCACATACCAAAATTAAGCCGAGCCAAAGTCTGTCTCAAAAAAATTTGAAATGGTTAGGTTTTTAAATGGTTAGGGTAGCCATTCTTTTGCTATCAAGTATATTTTTGTGCATTTATCCATCATTTCTATTCTTAAATAAACTGCTCTCAAGTATTAAAATACTGCAGTGGGCAGCTGGAAGAGTGTCAATAGTTCACAACATTTCATTGTAAGCTTGAAATTTGTCAAAGGGTAGATTGTAAATTTTAAGACCATGGGTTGGGGCGCATGGCAACTAAGTGAAGTGAGGAGAATTATCAACAGTTTGATTAGGAGGATAGTTCACAATATATACATTTATCAAAACATCCCATTGTATACTTTAAATATATGCATTCTCTGTTTGTTAGGAGAACTGTTGAATGGAAAACAAAGCTAAGTATCACTCGACAATTAACAGAGGAAGTGGATGTGGGACTATCTATGTAGTATTTGGTTCTATACCTTGTTCCTGGCCTGTCTACTCCCAGGTTCTGGGTCCCCTGAGCAGTTTCTGGGATGTGTTCCATAACACACTGTAGGCCTTCAATCCAATCAAATATTGGTTTGCAAGTTCCACAAACTTTGTTCTTCTCTTGCATTTTGTAGGTGGGTCACCATTGCGGACTGAAGAGTTTGTAGCTGTATTAGTGTTTGCCTTTCTACTTTGGTAGCATGTAGAGTATCTTCTAATATCTTGAACACTGCTTAGCAGGGTAAAGTTTCTAGATAGGCACCTGCTTGACTTCTTCATGTTCAATGAGTTGTGTAGGTATTGTCTTCAGCAATATGGTCTCACTGTCAACTTTAGGGTAGCAACTCTAGTAGTCTCAGCAATAGCTTGGGTTGTTTGAGGGTTTCCATGGCAGCCATTTGGCCAGCAACTTGATTAGAAGTAACCCATTCCTGGAACTAAAAGCTTCAGTTGGTGATAAGAGATGTCCAGTTGCGTCTCCATCTCCTCCATTCTCTGGATTCTGTTTAGATCACCTTCAAGTATGCATACATTTTAGGAGCTTTCTATAATACCACTAAAGTGGCCCTTACTTTTACCTGTCTCTTCAGATATTTCCTCATTCGTTCCTTTCTTTCTGTCCCCTCTTTGTTTGGTACAACCATTCTAGTTCACCCTTCACAGTCTACTCTATAGCTGTCTTCTATTTCCCATTCCTAACCCCTTCCCTTCTCCTTAACCCCTTTCTCTATATCTAACCTCTGTGTCTATAGGAATTATAGCCTGCCCGTCAAAGCTAATATCCATGTATAAGGGAGTACATACCATATGTGTCTTTTTTTGGTTCTGGGTTATGTCACTCAGCATGATTTTTTTTTAAATCCATCCATTTACTTAAAAATTTATTTTTAGCAGCTGAGTATGATTTACTATGTAAACGTACCACATAAATGTACCACATTTTCTTTATCCATAAATTACCAAACATAAAATCATTTTCCAAGTTCTGTGTATTAGGAATAGAGCATTAATGAAAATGGTTGAGTAAGTATCTCTGTAGTAGCTGTAGGATCCTTTGGGTATATGCCCAAGAGTGGTATAGCTGGATCTTAAGGTAAGATCTATTCCTGGTTTCTTGAGGAACTGCCACACTGATTTCCATGGTGGCTGTACAGGTTTGTATTCCCACTAGCAATGGATAAACTTTCCCCTTATCTTACATCCTTGCCAGCATGAGTCACTTGTTTAATTGATCTCGGCCATGCTTGCATTTTCTGTATGGCTAAGGATGTTGAATATTTCTTTAAGTGCTTCTCACTGATTTGGATTTCCTCTTTTTAGAATCGTCCATTTAGATCTGTGCTTCATTTTTAGTTGGGTTATTTGTGTTCTTGATATCCAGTTTGGGATTGGCACTTTATTTTAGATAATATAACTCTACCAACTGTGCAGTTGATTATATATATATATATATATATATGTGTGTGTATATATATATATATATATATATATATATATATATATATATATATATTTCCCATTAGGTAGACTGCAACCACCCCCACCCCTTTTTTCTTTTTCTTTTTTGTGTTGGTGGTGTTCTTTGCCATAAGAAGCTTTTCAGTTTCATGAGGTTCCATGTGTCGCTTTCCTTGGCGCCTGTGCTATCAGTATTCTCTTCAGAAAGTCTGTTCCTGTGCCAGTGAGTTCGAGACTGTTCCACACGTGCTCTTCTGTCACACTTGCTGCTTTTGTAGTTATGTTGAGGTCTCTGATTCTCATGAATTGAAATTAGTGCAAGGTGATGAGTACCGATATGTTTGCATTCCTCTACACGCGTACTTGTTTGGATGCCTTCATTTGTTTAAATTACTGTAGTTTTTCCAGTGTGTATTTCTGGCTTATTCATTAAAAAATCAGCTTTCCATGGGTATGTAGTTTTATGTCTGGGTCTTCATTTTGATTCCTTTGGTTAACTTTGGTTAATGTTTGTTTCTGTGCTGATGCTATGCTTCTTTTTCCCCCCATCTAGCTCTGTAGCTCTGTAGTACACCTAAAAGTGAGGATGATGAAACCTCCAGCAGTTCTTTGATTATTCAGGATTATTTCATCTATCTCATGTTTTTTTTTGTTTTCATATGAAGCTGAAAACTGTCCTTTCATATTCTATGAAAATTTATGTTAGTATTATGATGGGATTTTACTCCAATTTATAAACTGCTTTCTGTAGGATGGCTATTTTTTTTTTTACTGTATTAATTCTACCAATCCATGAGCATGAGAGATCTATTTTCTGATATTTTCTTAAATTTCTTTTTTTAAGTCTCTTAAAATTTTTATTGTACAAATCTTTACTTCCTTTGTTAGAGGCTCTTCAAGATACTTTTCGAGGCTGTTGTGAACAGTTTCCTTTCCTGAATTTTTTTTTCTAAGTTCATTTGCTATGTGTATATAGGAAGGCTACTCATTTTGTACTTTAATTTTGTAACCTGCTACTTTGTTGAAAGTATTTCTTGGCTGTCAGAGTTTCCTGGTGTAAGTTGAAGACCATTTTTGTATATAATAATATCACCTGCAAATGAAAACACTTTGATTTCCTCTCTTCATGTATGTACCCTCTTGATCACTTCAGTAGTTTTATTGCTGCAGCTAAGACTTCAAATACTATATTGAATATGTATGGATAATAGAGTGGACAACCTTGTTTTGCCCCTGATTTAAGAGAAAATGCTTTGAGTGAGTATCTATTTACATTGATGTTGCCTGTAGGCTTGCTGTATGTCACCTTTGTTATGATGGGGCTTGCCACCTCTATCAGTAGTCTGAGTTTTTTTTTTTTTGAGAATATTAATTGCATTTACTCAGACCATTATGTTACTTTCCTTTCTCTCTTTCATTTTTTCTTTCTTTCCTTCCTTATGCCCTCCCTTCTTCCTTCCCTCTCTCACTCCCTTCTTTCTTTTTTTTTAAATTTTGTTTTGTTCTTCCAGGCAGGGTTTTTCTGTAGCTTTGGAACCTGTCCTAAAACTCACTCTGTAGAACAGGGTGGCATCAAATGCACAGATACCTGCCTGTCTCTGCCTCCTGAGTGCTGGGATTAAATACATGCACCATCATTGCCTGGCTTCTTATATTTTTCTGAGAGAAGTTTTGCATGTATTAAAATTGTGTGCACTTTTGTATCTTCACCTCATGTATTTCATCTGCTAGGGCCACCTCAGCTCAAAAACATCCATCTTAGTTCATCCTCCCCTGTGATGGGAATTGAGGCTAGCAGAACCAATCAACAAGGTGAGGACAAGTCATGCCTACAGTTTTGACCTTAGCAATAATGGTGATGATATTTTGACTTCTTGCTTTACTTAGGAAAGGTGTAAAAGAGTGGTACAGATAGTTGTGAATTTCTATCAGAACTTAGAACTAATTATAATCTGAAATTCGTGTATAGGGAAAGCATTCTGCCAGTCTCTTCTACTCTTTCCCCATGATATATCATACTTGGGATTTAATCAAAAGCTTTCATCTTATTTAACTTTTGATGACATCATTCTTTAAAAACAAGTTCATGAAATTTGTCAATTTAAAAATAATCAAAAATGATTATTTTGTTTCCTTCATTTCTTTCTTACCTACAATTACCCATGTCTCCTGTTTATAGCTCCTTCCACTGCTCCTGACTTCCTGTCAAATCCATGGCCTGCTTTTCTTTTATTATTATTGTTACATTAGTGTGTGTGTGTGTGTGTGTGTTTGTGTGTGTGCATGTGTGTGTACTTATTTTTTCTACAGTAGGGCACTCTTAGATTTCTCCCACTTACATTGAGATGTCAACTTCTTTTGGAATTGTTTTTGCTCTGATTAGACAGCCATATTTTTGAGGTACCATGAATGTAGTTTTCTTATCATATATAAGAGATATAATCTCAGAGTAGACTTCATGCTCCTTTCATTCTTAGGGTTTTTTTTGTCCCTTTCCATGATTTTTTCTGAGTTTTTAACAGGAACCATAAAAGTTCTAGCCTTTAAGACTTCCATTCATGGCTCAATTAAAGACAAGAGTATAAGCTAAAGAGGGGCTAAAATTCCTAGGGTAAAGAAATAAACTCACGAAGGGAATTGTCTGACCATTCTTCTTTATCCATCTGTCTATTTTTATTCTTTCTTGTTCTTCCTTGTTATATATTGTTCTTCCTTGTTCTACCTGTTACAAACATTTCCAGTCATATATAGACTTATAACCAGTAATTTCCCAGCCCTAGCAGGTTCCAGGGCTGGAATTCTTTTGCCCCACAGAAAATCAGATAGGAGTTTTCACACACACACACACACACACACACACACACACACACACACACAGAGAGAGAGAGAGAGAGAGAGAGAGAAAGAGAGAGAGAGAGAGAGAGAGAGAGAGAGAGATCCACGCATTCCGGTGAACTCTTGGCTGCAGGAGTTCTTTTGTAGATGTATCAATTGGGACTAGACACCCCACAATTAGTTTATCTCAATTTGAACCAGTTGTGGTTTTTGGAAATGCTCTGTGTCTACTACTTGGTTGCCTCCCAGAGGCTAAAAGTAAGTACCTATTGCTAAAGACACCATGCCCTACTGACACAGGGACGGAAGACTGGAGCTGGATATGACCTGGAAGATTCCCTTCTGAAATCTTGCTTTCACAGTAAGAGAAAGTGCTATCCAAGCTAACAAAGAAAGAGAAAAGTTCAGAGTTATACCCAGTTGTTACGCCTGTGGACCACAACAATGACCAGCATGGCAAGACATCCCTAAGTATGTAATAATGACAAACAAACTTTGGCTGTAACCAACAGCTGTCTAACAAAATTTATGGCCTACTCAACAGAAGAGAGAAATTGTGACTTTTTCTAGAAATGTAGACAATGACCCAGGGCTAGTGAGGCCATAGATCTTAGAAAAGAGGTATTAGTACTGCCACTTTACCAGACCAGCATAATCCCTAACTGCCTTCCAATACGCATTTTTATACCTACACACAAGTGGCTCTCACCCCTAATCAAAGAAGCTTCCCTTTGCAGCCTATGGAAACCTTTACTTTCTACTTCTTAATTGTATTAGCTAATAAAGCATCCCTAGAATCTGATCATTCATAGGACTTCCATGTAATGTTTTTCTGCCCTGTTTCAGTAAAGAAAACTAGGCAAAAGCATTAGGTGTGAGGCAGTCTACACTGATGTGGAAATTATATCTAGTTGGTTCTTTATTATTCTGGACTTGCTTTCCTAATTGGAAATCAAAACATCTTTTCTCCTCCTTCATTGTGTTTAGTTTGTGTTTGTGTATCCAGATTTAACTTTGTTGATGAAATTCTAAGAAAACTTCTAGAATCAATGACTTGCACTTCATAAATCTGCAAATGGAGTATGAGAGGAACATAAGATGAGTCCTAGACTAAAGGGAAAGTCTGTTTTATATAAAATAGTTTTCACAGACCTGTTGATAATGTAAAATATAAAACTAAGTAAGAGTGTTTGGAAATCCAGCAAATTGAAGCAAGTAATACCTTTTAAAGGTTTTAAACATTTAGGGAATAATCTTTTTAATTCTTAAGTAATTTTCTTTTCTTTTTTTCTTTTTTTTTTTGGTACAATTCTACTTAATAAAGAGCACTGAGCAGGGGTTTAAAAGCTGCTCATTTACTATCAATAGACAACAACATTGTGGTATTTTTGGTAGTTAAGGAACTGGTTGACAATGAAGCAATGTAGTTTGCATGGCTATATTCCTTTACTGACTCTCATAGAAAAGACTTCATATCCTCTCAAAGTCTTGATTTTGGGCTTCCAGGTCCTGAGAACCTGCACAGCTGGCAGCAACAGGGTAAAGCATAGGCCAGTGAAAAATGGACAGAGAAAATTAAACTGGGCACATGCTAGGTGATGTTAACCTAAGACTCAGATATGGAGAAACTTAAGCTAGCCCCTGAATGAAATCTAAGGCTGCTAAATAGAAACATGTTCTCGAGTCCAAAATGCCAGGAATTACACACAGGTTTTAAGGCATACAAATATAATGTCCTGCGTGTATTTTTTTCAAGGCTGTAGAAGTTTTAAGTCTTAAAGCTACTTTGTACTCACTAGAAACACAGTCTCTTGTTCAAACAAAATCAAGCGTTGGTAAACAGATGGAACTATATGTGATGAAGGAAATTTAGAGGAGAGGCAAGGAGGAGAATGTTTCCAGGTTTGGGGAAAAAGAGTTCCATAGTAGTCATATGTAAATTGAGAAAAGTTTTCTGAGCATATCCTGTCAATTTTTTTTTACGTGAATGCTTTCAGGGTGATTATGAAAGAAACACATGAGCCAGGCGGTGGCGTCGCACGCCTTTAAGCCCAGCACTCGGGAGGCAGAGGCAGGCGGATCTCTGTGAGTTTGAGGCCAGCCTGGTTTACAAGAGCTAGTTCCAGGACGACAGGAACCAAAAGCTACGGAGAAACTCTGTCTCAAAAGTCCAAAAAAAAAAAAAAAAAAAAAAAAAAAAAAGAAAAAGATAAAAAAGAAAAAGAAAGAAACACATGACCTCTTTATAACCTCCTCCTCATTTCCTGCCACACCTACTTTTCTTCTCAGGACAGTCAGCTTCAGAACACCTGGGAATGGTTGAGTTAAAGAAATCCAGGAATAATATATATATATTCACATTTGAAATAGTCACCAATTATTTGTTTAGGTTTTATACAATATAGAGCTCTCCGATGTTCCTTATGCTACTTAGGATTCAAAACTTTTATTATGTTATTGAACCCAGGAGATTTTTCATGAAATGACGGACATTTAAGTATTTTTGGGAGTAGAGCCTGATAAAACAGAAGAATATTATGTTGTAACTCAGGTAAGGGGATAAATTTCCACATTGATTTCATGAGGTCTAAGGAAATTATTTTTATTTTTAACAGTAGAAGTGAAAACTTATTTTTCTTGGCTATAGCCATTTGTAGTCTTTAGTATCAGTTATGAATTGAGACCATAATAAGACAATACATTTCCTAAACATCTTTTCTTAAGCTACATTAAGACATATTATCTATTAATTGTAGTAGTAATTTGAACTTAATTTCTTTCTCAAGCAAAATAATTTTATATAAACTTAGCCCAGTGGATCACTGGAGATTGATGATCTTCTCTGTAACTAAATAACAAAGAAAAATTCTAATCAGCATGAGAATAGAGACATGTACTAAATAAATCTATAAAACTTTGATCACCAACTGGCAACATCTGCAGCAGTGTGCAAGATAATTCAGTTGGGGCTGATGAATAACTTTAAAAAAACTGCAAATAAGTATAGTTTTGGCATGTGCTTTTACTATTGAAATATTTATACACCAAGAAATATTGAGAGATAAAATACCGCATATGTAATGAAATTTAGAAAAGAAGCCATGAACACTTGCATTTAAAGATCCCTTACCTTTTTAATTCAAGATCTTCACATATCTATCATTTAAGAGAAAGAATACAACAAAATTGTGATAATGTTTTATTGATCTTTTTCCTCAAATGACAATTCTAAAGTCAAATATACCATGTTTTCATTAAGAAAAAATGCCTTTAGAATTGTTTAATCCATCAAGAAATATAATTTCCTTGTCAACCAAAACAAAGTGGATCAATTCAATGACTACATGTGCTTCGAAAGTTCTTCAGAATGCATATGTAAGAGATTTCTTGCAAGCCAGTGGGGACACAGAGGACAATGAGTTAAAGACTGGAATCTTATACGTGGCCTAAAAGGCACTTTCATTGCCCACTTTTACCCCTAGTAAATGAAGACAGGAGGAACAGCTAAAATTACTAATTGGTTTACTGACCAGTTGTACTTTGCTCGATTGATTTGCAATTAATTCTGGTGTGTGGTGCGCTGCAGAAGAAGGTTGGCGCCAACCTTTGAAAGACCTGATACTTAAAACCTTGGTGGAGGCTTCAAGACAGGGTATCATTGCTCGGTGTGGAGACTGCTCCCAGAGACTTCCATGAAGAGCTGTGTGCTAAATGATCGTGTCAAGGTGCTAAATGCCCCCGTAAAAGAAATATTAAGCATTTCCATTTTAATCTGGCATCACTGGGAACAAAATGTCACACGCAAACAAAATCCTAGAATATCAGTTCTTTCTATCTTAATTGTTCATTTCCTTTTTCTTCTATTTGCATCACAAGTTCCATATGTAGTCAGTCATGTACTGGCATATGTGCCTAAAAATGCTCTTGCATGCACATACTCAACTATTCACACGTACTCTTCTATCTACACCTTCAAGGTCTGAAGAGGATTCAGTGAACTTAGTCTCACCAACAGCATCATAATTCTTTTTTTATTGGACTATTTAAATTATTTTCTTTCTTCTTTTCCCTTTTAATATTCAGTATTTTTTTAATACAGTCTTTTCTCATTTTACATAGCTATCCCCATTCCCACTCCCTCCTCTCCTTACACCCCACCCTTCCCACCATCTCCCCACTTCCATTCCTCAGAAAGAGTAAGACTTCCCATGGGGAGTCAACAGAAACTGACACTTGACTTCTAGGCAAGACCAAGGCCATCCCCCCTCTATCTAGGCTGAGCAAGGTATTTCTCTCAAAGAGAATGTACTCTTTTTTTTATTATTTTTATTTATTGAGAAAAAAAAATTCCGCCTCCTCCCAGCCTCCCACTCCTCCCCTCTCCCCCCACTCCTCCCCCCTTCCCCCACTCCTCTCCCCCTCCCTCTCAAGTCTGAAGAGCAGTCAGGGTTCCCTGCCCTGTGGAAAGTCCAAAGTCCTCCCTCCTCCATCCTGGTCTAGGAAGGTGAACATCCAAACTGGCTAGGCTCCCACAAAGCCAGAACATGAAGTAGGATCAAAACCAGTGCCATTGTCGTTGGCTTCTCAGCAGTCCTCATTGTCCACCATATTCAGAGATTCCGGTTTTATCCCCTGCTTTTTCAGTCAGAGTCCAGCTGGCCTTGGTGAGCTCCCAATAGATCAGCCCCACTGTCTCTGTGGGTGGGTGCACCCCTCTTGGTCCTGACTTCCTTGCTCATCTTCTCCCTCCTTCTGTTCCTCATTGGGACTTTGGGAGCTCAGTCCCCAGTTAGTTCCTGGGACAGCTGAAGATAGGGAACCTGAAATGATCCTATCCTATAGCCATACTGATGAATATTTTGCATATCACCATAGAACCTTCATCTGGCAATGGATGGAGATAGAGACAGAGACCCCACACTGGAGAATGTACTCTTAAATGCCAGTTCAAGTAGTAGGGATAAATCCCAGTCCCACTGCCAGTGGCCCCACAGACTGCTCAAGCCTCACAGGTGACCCCTAGTGGAGAGGACACCTAAACTGGCCTTCCCCTATAATCAGATTGATGACTGCCTTAGTTGTCATCATAGAACCTTTAACAAGCAACTGATGGAAGCAGATACAGAAATCTAGAGCAAAACCCAGGGCTGAGCTACCAGAGACCAGTCGAAGAGAGGGAGGAGCAATATTATGAGCAAATGGGTCAAGACCATGATGGTGATATCCGCAGAAATAGCTGACCTGAGCCATTGACTCTTGACTGATAGCAGGAGAACCTGCATAAGTCCAAATAATGTCCACCGAATGTGTGTGTGTGGGGGGGTGATGGAGGAAGGTCATTGGCTAATAAAGGAACTGCGTTGGCCCATTTTATTGGTTAGAGGATAGGTGGGAGGAGTAAACAGAACAGAACGCTGGGAGGAAGAGGAAGTGAGCTCAGACGCCACAGCTCTCCTCTCTGGAGCAGACGCCTGAGAGAGATGCCATGCCCCTCTCCCGGGATGAAGCTCTGACCCAGGATGGACTAGGCTAGAATCTCCCCGGTAAGCGCACCTTGGGGTGCTACACACAGATGATTAGAAATGGACTAAATTAATATGTGAGAATTAGCCTAGAAGAGAATGGGCCAAGCAGTGTTTAAAAGAATACAGTGTCCGTGTAATTATTTCGGGGCATAAGCTAGCCAGGCAGGCGGCTGGGGTGTTGGGGACGCAGCCCCGCCGCTGCCCCCTAATTACTACATATGGCGCCCACGTGGACAACTGCTTCCACATAAAGCCTGAGACAGCTTGGGAAGTAATTCTAGAACAAAATGAAAGCATTGTGCCTGGTTTCTTGGTAGCAGCAATTTCTCGGTTCTACTCTGCTTGCTACAGGCAAGCAAGCACCTCATCTAAGAGTGGCTTCCTGACTCAGCTTTAGCTGCAAAGCCTGCAGCTCATTAAGAGGTCCTGCCACGAAACACTTAAATGGTGTTGACGAAAAGCTGAACACATGCTTTTCGGTTTTCAGCCATAGCAGGAAAAAAGCTGGGCCGTTTAAAAATGCCGGCTTTCTGGGCCATCCTGCCAGGGCAAACTCTGACTGTTTGAGGCAGGAGGGCCAGCTACCTAGAGAGGACTTGAGTGTTGTCTGTTGTAGCTCACTTGCTGGCAGGGACCTTGAAATGCCATACAGTTGTTGCAGTAAACATGGCTACAGCCTGTATATCCGTCATGAGGCTGGAAAGCTAAGGAATGGACTGGATCTAGCTGGCAAAGCCATGCCTTTAATCCTACTGATATTGCTTGGTAAATTAAAGATTCATGTGGTCAGAAAAAGAGAGATATACAGTAAAGAGAGATTCAAAGACAGAGAAAATTTCTGAATGGTTTAAAGTGTGTTAAAAATATATGCAGACTAAAAGTTGAAGTTCTTAAAGTAAAAAACAAAAAAAAAAAAGGAAGAGAGTTGTTGTGTGTGGTAACACACGCCTTTAATCCCAGTGCCTAGAAGGCAGAGACAAACAGATCTCTGTGAGTTCAAGGTGTAGTAGTGTACACCTTTAATCCCAAATGCCTGGGAGGCAGAGACAGGCGGATATCTGAGAGTTCAAAGACAGCCTGGTCTACAGAGTTACTTCAGGTCAAAGGTACAGAGAACCTGTCTCAAAAAGCAAAGAGTTAAAAGTAAAAATAAACGAAATAGAGGTTAAAACAAAGCTGTACAAAGATGGAAAATAGACAGAGAATTTTGACACTGTATGCTATTATGCTCTCTTTGAATTATTTGAATGCTGAGGAAGGAGCAACAGCTGCTAAAAGATATTTGTTTATAAATGCTGCTGAACTAATCCAACATAGATATTTTGAATTTGTATCTAAGGATATGATACTTTGGAAAAGAGATTCTTATTTTGTTTTCACAGAGGATGAGACGCTGTTCATTTCTTCTATTCTGATTTGGTATGATGGACCACGTCCTCCTGAATGGTTCCTGTGCACGCCTTCAAAAAATTGCTTTGCTCAACTGCCAACTGAGATGAAACTAGCACACAGGTTATGCCATGAAAGACCTAATTAACGACGCCCCCATTCAGCAGGAAGCAGTTTGGAGAGAAAAAACTGCGTCCATGTTCCCAAATATGGTTTATAAACGTCCTTTTACATTTAAAGGGGGATATGATATAGATATGAATAATTTACATTTGTATAGATTTTGCTTTATTGATAGAGATTTAAGGTCAATTTTGTTATATGTATAAGTGTTTCTGATTTTGATTAAGGTATTGTGATTGTGTAGTTCATTTAAATATGTACTGTATAATTAAGAAGTATAGGTTGTTGATGGATAATCATCGATAATAGTAAAGTTTGTAGTCATGTTAGTTAGATTTTCTAGATATATAGAGATATATTTTAGATAGACATTCTTCATGTCTTTCAAAGATTACAGAATAGGACATTTAATGTTTTAATAACTGAGGATATTTCATGACAATGAGACACTCTGCTCCTGGCAGCACCAATCTACTTCATGAGGAAGATGGGCATCGTAGAGGCACCTTATGGAATTTGATAGCCATTTGGGCAAGAAACTGCTCTTGCCTGGACTATTGCATAAACGGGACACAAAGAACCCTCAGAGAGAGGACTACTGAACTTGCCTAAGGTGAGATGATCTTTCGGGGTTCCTGATTCATGAAAGAGTCTGTGAGACATTCTGCAGGACACAACAGTTAGTGACTGAACTGACTTTGAATTTTCCTGCTTTATGGAAATGTGTGCTGGATACCTTGGGCCTGAAGGCTGAAGATGGATGCCCCAACAGTACAGAGGAACTTTGGGTGACTGTCCAGGCAGCGAGATGTCTCCGTCATTTCTAGAGTTTTAAAAGTTGCTTTTTTCTTGTTTGCTTAGGTAGTATTGTATCTTTCTGGAGTCTTTGATAGAGTTAAGAATAGTTAGTTATAGTTATTGTTTTTCTTAGTTATGATAAAGATTATTGTAACTTTTACTGGATAACTGTTTTGTTATATGTAATTTTGCTATGTTAAAGTTAAAGCCTTTTTTTTTTTTTTGTTTAAACCGAAAAAGGGGAAATGATGGAGGAAGGTCATTGGCTAATAAAGGAACTGCGTTGGCTCATTTTATTGGTTAGAGGATAGGTGGGAGGAGTAAACAGAACAGAACACTGGGAGGAAGAGGAAGTGAGCTCAGACGCCACAGCTCTCCTCTCTGGAGCCGACGCCTGAGAGAGACGCCATGCCCCTCTCCCGGGATGAAGCTCTGACCCAGGATGGACTAGGCTAGAATCTCCCCAGTAAGCGCACCTTGGTGTACTACACACAGATGATTAGAAATGGGCTAAATTAATATGTGAGAATTAGCCTAGAAGAGAATGGGCCAAACAGTGTTTAAAAGAATACAGTGTCCTTGTAATTATTTCGGGGCATAAGCTAGCCAGGCAGGTGGCTGGGGTGTTGGGGACGCAGCCCCGCCGCTGCCCTTATTACTACAGGGGGGGTTGCAGTCGTAAGGTATCATAATTCTATAAAATGTAAATATTAACCTTCATCGGTTAATTTCAAATCTAAGTTTCATCTTAAATACCAAAATAAGAGACTGAATTCAATTATGAAATTTCCATTTTTAGAAAATCAATGCACTAAACTGTAGACTGTAAAACTCACTTGTATTTTCTGAATCTATTAATATTAGTTTCGCTCTTCTTTAGCAAATGGAGTACTCTAGAGTTATTTTGAGGAAAAAGTCAGAAAATTGATACAGAAATTAGTAGTCATTTATAAAATAAATATTGTTTTGTTGAAGTCAACATCCTCATTTACGTCATATTTCTATGTTATTTAGTTTACCTTAATTTATTTGTGATTATACTTATTTCCTTTTTTGTAATCTGCTTCTCATTGTAAAAAATGTTGCAAAATCCTGTATCTCCTTTCTATTTATTTTGTTTTTTGTACTTAGTATAGCCTTTTAAATATACTAGTATTCTAAACAAAACATTTGGGGTAAACAATTTAATTGTTTATAAATTTATTAGACATTAGTTAAGCAGTATCTTTGCATTTCAATGCCATTTCTATTGCATAAAATTCATACAAAAGCCATTCATAGAAACAAATCATTGAAATGCATTTTAAAGACTCTTGTTATGTTGTATGCAGAGAAGGACACTTTTAGGCATAATATCTAAAACCAGGTTTAAATAAACATTGTTAAAATATTAGGGTTTATGAGTCTTGGAAGAAATAGAATTGGTTAGAGAATGTGGTAAAGAAGAGATGTCCCAAGGAACAGAAGAGTAAGGTAATATGTAATGCTAGTGTGATTAATAAATTCTAATGAAGTTGTAATCAGACAGGAGCATGTCTTTTGGACAGGGGAGGCGGGCGATAAGAGTGACGGCTGCATCCAGGAAACAATGTTGGCACTGGAAACAAGAAATTAGAGATAAACCACAAATAAGAAGATAACTGATAAACACATGGATAGGAATGAATGTTTCCAATTTGGAGGAGTGAGAAAAAAATGAAAGAAATGATGTCAGGACCAAACTCTATAGAATGTTAACAGACAAAGAGAGCTTTACTAAAGATAGCCATAACAAGTAGTTGAAAAGCTAAAAAGGAACCCAAATAAACACGTTATAGAAGATAGAAGATTTTCAAAATATAATAACAACCCAAATCAGAATGAAATATTTGACAATATGTCTTCCTTGAAAATTTAAAATATATTTCTTAAATTTTAAATAATTAGTTTTGTAGAGCTTTTGAAAGGGATACACTGCTTTGACTTTATTTCTGTTTAATGAAATAGGGAAATGAATTGTTTGGAATACACATTTTCTGATATTGTATCATTTTTATGTTGATATTTTGTAAGCCTATGTGTTTGGATGTTCTTGTGTTCATGTGCATATGTGTGCCTGCCAATGCAGAGGCTGTATGTTAACCTTTGTCCTCATTTCTCAGGCATTATACACTTTCTTTCTTGAGACAGGGATTCTTACTGGCCTGGTATTCCCTAAGCTGACTGATCAGTGAGCTCCTAGAATCTGCTTCTTTCTATCCTTCAAGCTCTGTAATTACAAACACAACCACCACTCCTGACATTTTTACATGGGTTTTGGAATTAAACCCCAGTTCTCATGCTAGTGTTGTAAGTACTAAATAATGGAGCCATCTCCCCATCCGTAGTGCAATCTTTAAAGATGACTACACAGACTAATTTAATCATATTTTCCAAAAACCACCTTTAAAATGTCAAGTGTTTTATTTGGCTTTGTTAATCAGAGGTTTTTTTCTCACCTGGAGAACATTTTACAAGAGAGTCCAATTTACATTATGATAATCCTAAGATGAATTTTGTTTTCCATCTCTTCTAACCTTGAATCTTACTCTTTAATAACTCATCAGTACTAATAATAGAGACCAGTTTACTACATAGACATCTGCTTCTTTTCATTAGACATTCAAAATAATATTACGCCATGGCATTAATGAATAACGATGAGAACGAAAACAGTAATAATGTTACTTGGACTTTGGAGAGTTAAACTGTTTAGCCACTTGATTAGATGTATTGAATAATGACAAGCAAAAAAAATCTCAGCCTTGGTACCGGAGTGTGCTTTCCTTTTTGGTAGTATTTTTGTTTCTGCCACTTACTGAGTTTACAGCTTCATTTAAAATCACTTTCATTCACTTTAAGTTACACAAATCACTCCCATAAGATGTACTGATATGGTTTCCTGGCTCCAGGAAAAGAAAGAAACCTGTCACTTTAACTGAGTGGGCTTTCTGAGCTGGTCCCAAGCCTGCTTATATAGGAACAATGGTGTGCATTCCTAACCAGAAGAAGTTCCTGTGGCCAATATGCAAAGCTGGATGTGGGGGGATGGAACTCTGCAGAAGGAGTAAGGTGACCCATGTGGTTTTTATTTCATAAATAGGTTGTGGTGTTTACTGATACAACTGCTGGATTTGGAGACCAAGATCCTTGATGGGACAGTTTCCCAGCTTACTCTGTAATTTAGTTACCTGCCACTTTATTTATGTGTCATTAACCAAGAGTGCTGATAATGAGTCTTACGACTATAGCTCCACTCATTGAACAAGAAAAACTGCATGTCCTAGCACTGAAATGAGCCACAATTCAAGCCTTGCAATCAATGGAGATAATGAAATATAACGAGGTGTTTCTATGTTTAGGACGTAATGATTATTACTTCACAAGGCATTGTCACACTGTTCAAGTCCTCACGCCCTGCAAAATCTCCAAACCAAACCAAACCCAAACAAACTAAAACAAAACAAAACATTACCATGAAGATGAAGAACAAAAGAGTAACAGAGTGATAAAAGTGTGTGTGTGTGGTGTGTGTGTGTGTGTGTGTGTGTGTGAGAGAGAGAGAGAGAGAGAGAGAGAGAGAGAGATTTAAGAAGTTATGTTTTATGCTACTTTGGGTGATATGACTGAGAGAGAATGAAAACAAAACATTATAAAACATTAAACATCAATAAAACATCAATAAAAATGTCATCCTTCTTCACAATGGCTGAAATGAAGAGGCAAAGCCTGCGTCTTCAGGCAATACCATGAGCTCTACGATTGGCATTGTGAACAGTTATTTCAGCTCCAGGAGCATAGAAAGCGAATGTGAGCAATGGAATCCTCAAATTTGACAGAAGGGATAAAGGAGTAAATATTATGTAGGGTTTGAAGGGAAGGGGTGAGAAGTGAGCTTCAATCTGAACAAAAGACAGAAGTTGTTGACACTATTTTTTATTATATTGATTTTTATTGAGCTCTACATTTTTCTCTGTTCCCCTCCCTGCCTCTCCTCTCCCCTTCAACCCTCCCCAAAGGTCCCCATGCTCCCAATTTACTCAGGAGATCTTGTCTTTTTACTGCCCATGTAGATTAGATCTATTCATGTCTCTCTTAGCGTCCTCATTGTTGTATAAATTCTGAAATTCTATGGGACTGTGATTTGTGGGCTGTTTTTTTTTTGCTTTCTGTTTAAAACCCACTTATGAGTGAGTACATGTAATAATTCTCTTTCTGGGTTACCTCACTCAAAATAATGTTTTCTAGCTCCATTCATTTTTCTGCAAAATTCAAAATATCGCTATCTTTTTTTCTGCTGTGTAGTACTCCATTGTGTAAATGTACCACATTTTCCTTATCCATTCTTCAGTAGAGGAGCATTTAGGTTGCTTCCAGGTTCTGCTATGACAAGCAATGCTGCTATGAACATAGTTGAGCACATGTCTTTGGGGTATGATTGAACATCCTTTGTGTATACAACAGAAGTGGTATTTCTCGGTCTTGTGGTAGCTTATTTCCTATTTTCCTGAGAATTACCATACTGATTTCCAAAGCAGTTGTACCAGTTTTCACTCTAACTAGCAATGGAGGAGTGTTTTCTTTACCCATATCCTCTCCAATATAAGTTGCCATTAGTGTTTTTGATCTTGGCCATTCCTACAGGTGTAAGATGAAATCTCATAGTTGTTTTATTTGTATTTCTCTGAAGGTTAAGAAAGATATTTAATTTCCTTAAGTGTCTTTCAGCCATTTTAAATTCATCTGTTGAGAGTTCTCTGTTTATGTCTGTATCCCATTTTTATTGGATTATTTGTTCATTTGATGACCAGTTTCTTGAGTTTTTTGTATAATTTGGAGATCTGTCCTTTGTCTAATATGGGGTTCGTGAAGATCTTTTCCCATTCTGTAGGCTGCTGTTTTGTTTTGTTGACTGTGTCCTTTTCTTTACAGAAGTTTCTCAGTTTCAGGGGGTCCCAATTATTGTTTCTCTCAGTGTCTGTGCTACTGGGGTTATATTTACAAAGTGGTCTCCTGTGCCAATGCATTCAAGTGCACGTCCCACTTTTTCTTCTATGAGGTTCAGTGTGGTTGGTTTTATGTTGATCCATTTAAACTTGAGTTTTAAGCATGGCAATGGATATTTTCATTCTTCTACATGTTGATATCCAGTAATTCCAACACTATTTGTTGAATATACTTTCTTTTTTCCAGTGTATAATTTTTGCTTCTTTGTAAAAAATCAGGGATGCCAGAAGCTTTGTGGCAGATTTGCACAGATCAACACAATCGTTCGTTTCAAGAAACCTTGAAGAAATTCAATATTGATTGCTACACTGAATACACAGTTTACAAATTGTTAAATGATATATTAAAGTTCCTCAGTCCGGATTCTCAGTATCCTCGCCAGTGTCCATCGTCTTTTGCTTTCTTCAACTCCGCAGACCATCTCGCTACACTGATTATTGTTTCTTTGGATGTGTAGAAGATCTTAAATTTCAGGCAATACCTGTACTCAATATGTTTGATTATTTACTGTGTTTTTTGGCATGATTTTCAGAAAGTCATTGCCTCTGACTGTATTTTGATGTCATTGCCTCTGACTGTATTTTGATGTCATTGTCTCTGACTGTATTTTGATGTGCTCTGTGTATGTTTTGAGAAGTTTTAATGCTTCGAAACTTACATTGGGGTCTTTGATCCACTTTGAATTGTTTGTGATGTTTGTGTAGGCAAGAGATACATGTCTAATTTCATGTTTCCACTGGGAATACCCAGGGTTCCCCACACTGCTTGCTGAAGAAGCTGCTTTCTTCTGAAAGCAGGCTGTCACTATGCAGCTATTTCTAGCAGAAAACTCCCTATGTAGGTCTGGCTGGCTTTGAAGTCATGGAGAACAGCCTTCTTCTGCCTCTCAAGTAATGTGATGAACCTTGTGTACCACCATTCTGAGGAATATCACTAGAATTTTGGTAGATATTATCTTGCTTTACTTATTTCTTTTCGTTAATACAGGATATCTTATGATATTGATGCTGCCAATCTGTAAGCATTGGAAGGCTTTATATCTTTAGTTTCTTCAACTCTTAGTGGGTTCAAATGTTCATTTAGAGGCCTTAAACTTCCTTGGTTAGGTTTGTTTTTAGGTTGTATAAAATGCCTTTGTGAAAAGGTTTTCTTTTTGGTGTTGTTTTTCAAGACAGGGTTCCTTTGTGTACCCTTGAGTGTCCTGAAGCTAACTCTGTAGATCAGGCTGGCCTCAGGCTCACAGAGACCCTACTTGCCTCTGGCTCCTGAGTGCTGAGATTAAAGGCATGAGATGCTACCAATGGATCATGGTGATGAGTTTTTTAAAACTGGTTTCTCATTAAGTTTATTATAGATATTTAAAAAGTCGACTGATTCTTATTTCCTTTCAGTTGCAATATTGAAAATGCCTATCAGGTTTCTGTGTGGACTTTATAAGGCAATTTTGGTATGGAATTATGTATTTTCTATTTAAGATTTTATTTTACACTTATGTGTATGAGCGTGTCTGTGTGCCTCAATGTGCACCTGAACTCAATGCCCACGAAGGCCAAATGAGGATATCAGATCATCTGGGCCTGGAGTTTCAGACAGTTGTGGACTGCAGAACATGGAAGCTGCAAACTGATCTTTGGTCTTCTGCAAGAGTTACTCTTACCCATTGAGCTGCCTCCCCATTCTTTATAGGATTATGTTGCAAATATCAATAATTTTAATTCCTTATTATTATTTTATGCTGGGAAGAAGGGAAGTGTGGCAGATACCATGAATCTCCGGCCTGAGTCGGGTGTAGGTTAGAATCTCTCCCAGTAAGCCAAGACCTCGTGGTGACATACAGATTATTAGAAATGGGTTGAATCAAGATGTGAGAGTTAGCCAATAAAAGGCTAGAGCTAATGGGCCAGGCAATGTTTTGATTAATACAATTTCCACGTGATTATTTTGGGTGTAAACTAGCGGGGCGTTTGGGATACACAAGGGGCCTCACTCCTATAACGTGTGTGTGTGTGTGTAAAGACCTCATAGTATCCCTCAAAACCTGATTATTTATTTCATTTCAGTTATGTGAAACATTGTATTTCATAGTGTTATAGCCACATTACTGTTAATAATAATGACAGTAAAGTCACATAAACTGATATTTTCAATGTGTGTTCTTATGTCTGAAGTAAAAATTTATGATTGATAATTGTTCTTGACCCAAGGTCTTACTATGTCACATTGGCTGTCCTGGAACTTACTATGTAGATCAGGTTGGCCTCAAACTTGAAGAGAGCCATCTGACTTTGTCTTCTGCATACTGGATTAAGCAAATAAGAAATTCAAAGTCACTGGTTAATAGACTAGTCAGTTAAACTAACCAGCAATCTAAGCAGCTAGTCTTCAGTGTATGCACTCACCCACCATCAAAGAAGAAGGAAAACAAACCAGTCATATGTTAGCTAAGCAAATGATTTCTCCCAAAAATGTAATCCATCTTTTTGTAACTATAACTTAGTCATTTGTGCACCAGTTTTCATGATGAGTAAATGATTGCTTAATGAGCAAATCATTGTCAACAGCCTCCCATGCATTTACAACTAGAGCTCCAGTAACCCATTCACTGACCTGGAAGTTTGGTGTCAAAGTTCTTGCAGCTATCCAACCATGCGTGTCTTATAGATCCCCAGTCTTAAAGGGGCTTGATAGATTTATGGATTTATTTATTGTAAATTACTCACTGGAGAGAGACATTTCATTGTGAAACACCCTCGATTATTGATTCAGTAAAATGAGGGTGTCACCATTAAACAAATCTCCCTGTATGCCTGCACTATTAAAACTAATTGGCCATGCCTTCCCTTCGAAGTTGGCTATACATTTCTAAGGAAGGTTTTATTTGGAGTTTCCACAATCTATTTACACTCCACTTCAGGGCCATGCCCGTTACTCAAGCTTCATAAAAAGTTTTTCAATTTTCAGTAAAAGGAAAATATTATGAAAACACTAAAGCAGTATGCCTTCTAAAATTATTTTCACTTTAACTTGTACCACATATCTTTTGAATTTTGAGAAAAAAAATCTTGTCATTATATCAGTAGTGTTTTCTTTGTCAGAATCTGGTATGTTTTTTCAAATACTGTAAGCCTTGCCCAGACACTTTGTATTAACTGATTTTTATTTCAAATTATGCTTAGAATTTTGGGTAACCTCTTTAATCATACTTGTTTCTTTAGATTATCATTTCTCAGTTCCGATAGGATCATATACTTTCAATTTACTCACATTTATTTTCTTTTTTAAAAAAGATCTATCTATACCCATAAATTGCATGCAGAATGTTTATACCAATACTGATTTCCACCTCTTATCATGGGAAAACTATTACCTGAAGCAGTAGTCTATGTTGTAGATCAATAATTCAACCATTCTCACTGGGACTTTTTCAGTAAACTCTTAATGCGGTTAGTATGGGCTACCAATTCTTACTTATTTCTCTTGTAGTATCAATATAGCAAACTTCCAGGTTTTGAAAAACAAACCAACAAAGATCCTTCTTAATCCCATTATATTTATTATCTTGCAGCTAATTAATGTTCAGTGAAATTACACATTGTTGCGCATGATGTTAAGAATGAGTGTCATGGTTATTTTGACTACTGAACTCCAATGTCTTTAAATCAATATAGGACTTCTTGTGTCTCTGCATTCATTCTCTTCCAGTTCACACTGTAAAATATTATTTAACATCTTCTTTGTGCATTATAAACTCCAATTCTGCCAATCCAATCACTCTCAACAAATGAGTATATTTTGTACAGAAGGGGAAAAGATTGCAGGATGCAAGAACTGCTTCCAATTTTCCTGGAATTTTAGGCTGTGCTTATCTCTCTTTCTAGAAAACGTTTTTATCATAATAAATCTCAGAGATCAAGATGAGTGGTGGTGTAAGGATAAGATTTAGAATGTAGAAAGGAATAAAGCTCGTCTGGGAAAGTCACGGAAATCAAGTTTTTTCTACAGGGAACTGATGACTGCTGGGAAAAGGAGCATTACCTTCTTCCAGGTGTAAGCTCCTTCATTGGTTGTCCAATGCAGAGTTGTCAGCTGTGAAAATATCTACAATCAAGAAAACGAACTCAGTAGGTTGTATCTATCTATCTATCTATCTATCTATCTATCTATCTATCTATCATCTAGCTCTCTACTTTTCCCTTTTTACTGAAAATAGAATCCTTTCTCATACATTATATCCTGATTATAGTGTCACTGTTCCATCCTCCTTCCAGTTCCTTCCCACCTCCCCTCCCTTCTGGAGCCACTCCTTTCCTTCTCTAGGTTCCAAGGAGATTAAGGAGCCAGAGGGAATGGAGGACACAAGAACAGAGCCCTCTGGATCAACTGAACAAGGGATGTATGAGCTCACAGAGACTGAAACAGCAAGCACAAGACCTACATGGATCTACAGCAGGTTATACTTATATAAATAATTTTGGAAAGTGACCGAAATCTATTGAAATTAAAGATATATTTAAAAAGTAAAAGCTTAAAAGTGGTGGTTTGGAATCTATTCTTCTCTATATGGAAGACTAAAATAAAAAAATTTCAAACAACCATTAATACTCTGATGAGCCAATGACATATTACACTAGAAAAAGCACAATGTTTTTCTTTACAAATACTTATTGTGTAACATCAGGCTCATAATGGTCCATGCTCTATTTAAATCACATGGAATTCTACGACACATTAAGTTATATTAAATTGTATCTATGGTTTCCTGGTTAGAAGATTGATTTTTTAGAAAAATCATTGAATTAAGTCCCAACTCTCTGTGCTAAACAAGAAATTTAGGAAGCCCGAATGGTCGCACCTGCCATTCACATTACTTTTGGGCTTGTAGATCACAAAGCTGCTTGCCTAGAACTCTAAGAAGCAAAGGGAATCCTCCTGAAATACATAGACCAACTTGGAAACATTCCTTTGTTACACACAAATTGTAGCAGAAGGTTCAATGAAAATGATGGGAAACATAACACACCTGATAGCTTCTAGGAAAGGACATGGTAATGATGAGCGTGTGCAATGAGAGAAAAGGTAATGGGCTGCACGTGAATGACAGCTCAAGTCTGTGGAAAGCGAGCAAATAAATTAAAGAAAGCGTCTTGCATTGCTCTCTACTATCTGCTGAGAATATTATATTTCTACAGAACTACAGGCAACTAATGACCGCTGGAAGGAGAAGTAGCCTCTCCCAGGTGTAAGCTCCTTGATAAATATCATGGGTTGTTTTTGTGCTTCAGAACCCCAACATAACAAAAGATACATGGGAGAAGGACCAAAGATACACAGGAGAAGGGCCATGCCTCCCCATTACCCTCTTGCAGTGTGCTGGTAGAAGTGAAGAGAATGACTTATCGAGAATTGCCAGATTCTTTTTTCATACTGGTCAAAGTTATAGGGAGATAAGTGCTGCCAGCCTAAGAGGAATCTCTGGAACATCAAGTATATTAACACAGAATCACATTCCTGTTCTTTGTCTCACTGACTATATCATCACCCAAGACTAAAACAATTTCTTAGAACAAATCGCTAATATCTTGCTCATACAAGTCAAATGATTTTCCTGCTAATATTCTCAACTCAAGTCTGCTGACTATTAATACAAAATAGAAACAGCACAAACTCTCTGTCTGGATAGGTTCCGTTCTTCCTTTCTTCCTTTCTTCCTTCCTTCCTTCCCTCCCTCCTTTCCTTTCTATCTTTCTTTTTCTCTTTCTTTTGTTCTTTTATTCTTTTTAAGAATATATATGTATGTATATATACATATATATGTATATAGAATATATATGTATGTATATATACATATATATGTATATATATACATACATATATATGTATACACTCGCACACACACACACACACACACACACACACACACACACACACACACACACACACATATTCAGAGGGCCTAGGTCAGTCTCCTGCAGGCTCCATGATTGGTTTAGGCTCTGTGAGCTTCTGTGAGCTCAGGTTAGTTGATTTTGTGGGTGTTTTTGTGTGTTGTCCTTGACCCCTCTTGCTCCTACAATATTTTTTCTTATTCTGTAGGATATCCCTGAAATCGGCCCAATGTTTGGTTGTGGGTCTGAATCTGTTTCTAGCAGTTACTAGAGGAAGCTTCCAATAATAATTGGGCTAGGTACCATTATAGTCACAGGAGATGGCCAGTTCGGGCTATATATCTTCTATTGTGAGGAGTTTTAGCTGGGGCCATCCTTGTAGATTCCTGAGATTCCTTTGTGCTGACTTTTTACCTGACCCTGAAATGTTTCTTTCCAATAGTCTCTTTCAGTGCTCTCCCGCTTCTGCATCCCTCAATCTAAACACTCATGTTCCCATCTCCACCTGACTTCAAATCTCTCACAAAATCGTTTCTATGTCACCTTCCCAGGGAGATCTGGGTGTTGCACAAATAGCCCTCCTTGTTACCTAGTCTTTCTGGGTCTGAAGTAATTACATCCCATGTTTGTCTTTCTTCTTCTGGATTACCTCACTCAGGATGATTTTTTTTTCTAGTTCCATCCATTTGCCTTTAAATTTCCTAGTGTACTCATTCTTAAAAGCTGAGTAATAAATACTCCATTGTGTAAAAGTACTACATGTTCATATATATGAACCAGGTCTTCTCCATATATATTACAGCTTTCAGTTTAGTATTTTTATGAGACCCTCCAATGTGTGGAAGATTTCATCTCTGATTCTTGTGCCTTCTCTTGTTTTTCCTTGTTCAACTTCGTTGTCATGGCTTCTGTTTTATTGAATTATTTTATTTTGTTATGTATTGTTATCTCTCAGAAGTCTGCTCTTTTATAATGACAGACAGAAAGGGAGTAGATTTGGGTGAGAGGAGACTTGGAGAAAAAATTTGAAAGAATAATGGGAGGGAAAGCTGTAATCAAGATATAGTACATGAGAAAACAATCTATTTTCAGTAGAGGAGCGGTCAGGGCATCTTTCCCTTCACATGGCAGCAGTGGATTCCCCATTTCCCACAGTGTTTTCTGTTATGCATTTCTTTCCCGTCTTTGGCCACGTCAGTATTTTCTATCCTTTCCATCCTGATTTTCAACTCTTCTCAAAAATAATTCTTACTCTTTGGACTATCTTCTCTGCTGTTGCTTCTATTACTGTGTCTGTGGCAAGGATTCTGAAATGGCTTTTCTGCTCTCTGAGTTCTTTTCTGAATTCTAGGCCTCTTTCCAACTACATATTTGTATCTTCTCTTGGATCATTTAAAGTACATGAACTGTATGCGCTAGCTTCCAACCTGTAACTCTTTTCCTACCTACTTTGCTCATCTTCCAGTCTTTCTCTGTAATTTAAATGAGTGTAATGACACTAATGTATATATTCAGAGATCTAATTTATTTTGACAGCATAATTCTTTTAATCAACTGATTTATTTGTTTTAATAGAGGTAGTAGTTATGTGTTTTAATGGGCTTTAATGAGATATTTTGACATTAGAAAAATTCATCAAACTACTAAGTATATCTCTAATCCTACCAATTTGTCACTGTTTACTGATGAACATGTCAAAACTCTATTTTTGCCTGTTTTGAATACATAATCCATTATTACTAATCTCAGCCATCATATAGTACAATTGTTTACTGAAACTTATTCCTTTAGCATGAGATTTTGTTCATTTGGATCTACATTTTCCTTTTATTCACACCTTTCCTATCATCTGTCTTTGGTAAGTGTGTGTGTATATGCTTTCCTCTTGTATTATTGAATATTTATATTCTTTATTATAGCACTTGCTTTGTTGCACTTGAACTATTTATCATTTAGAATAATGTACTCTAGTTATTTCATAATATTTGATTTTATATGCATACCAGATTATGTTCATAGAGATTTAGGTAACTTTTTAATCTTGTCTATTTGGAATAATACTAAGGTAAATATGACATGCAAACATTTCTTTGATTTATTAATTTCAGTTCTTTAGGCTCTACACTCACAAGTATGATTTTTATTGCTAACCAGTTCCAAAGAAATAATTGCAAGCACTTACTGAAGAAAGGGCAGGTTTTAAATGGTTTGGGGGAAATTAGGTATCCACACAAAATATTATACGGCACCTTTCTCTCACATAGCAAAAATCAACTCAAAATGGATAAACTGTTTACATATAAGAACTTTTGGAACTGTGAAACGACTTGTAAAACATGTAAGGAGAATCCACTACAACCTTATCTCCAGAGAGAGTAATAGGTCAGTCAGAGTTATGTGGTGAGACCTTCTAAAATCCCAAACAAGAAAGAAAAGAACAAATGACAAGGGAGGTATTTCTTTTTTTTTATTTTATAAATTTATTTATTTATTAAGGATTTCTGCCTCGTCCCCACAACCGCTTCCCATTTCCCTCCCCCTCCCCCGATCAAGTCCCCCCCCCCTCATCTGCTCGAAGAGCAATCAGGGTTCCCTGACCTGTGGGAAGCCCAAGGACTGCCCACCTCTATCCAGGTCTCGTAAGGTGAGTATTCAAACTGCCTAGGCTCCCACAAAGCCAGTACGTGCAGTAGGATCAAAAACCCACTGCAATTGTTCTTGAATTCTCAGTATTCCTCATTGTCTGCTATGTTCAGCTAGTCCGGATTTATCCCATGCTTTTTCAGACCTAGGCCAGCTGGCCTTGGTGAGATCCCAATAGAACATCCCCATTGTCTTAGTGTGTGGGTGCACCCCTCGTGGTCCTGAGTTCCTTGCTCGTGCTCCGTCTCCTTCTGCTCCTGATTTGGACCTTGAGATTTCTGTCCGGTGCTCCCGTGTGGTTCTCTGTCTCTGTCTCCTTTTATCGCCTGATGAAGGTTAATATTCCTGAGGATGCCTATGTGTTTGTCTTTGGATTCACCTTATTTAGCTTCTCTAGGAACATGAATTATAGGCTCAATGTCCTTTATTTATGGCTAGAAACCAAATATGAGTGAGTACATCCCATGTTCCTCTTTTTGGGTCTGGCTTACCTCACTCAGGATAGTGTTTTCTATTTCCATCCATTTGTATGCAAAATTCAAGAAGTCCTTGTTTTTTACTGCTGAGTAATACTCTAATATGTATATATTCCATACTTTCTTCATCCATTCTTCCGTTGAAGGGCATCTAGGTTGTTTCCAGGTTCTGGCTATTACAAACAATGCTGCCATGAACATAGTTGAGCATATACTTTTGTTGTATGATAGGGCCTCTCTTGGGTATATTCCCAAGAGTGGTATTGCTGGATCCAGGGGTAGGTTGATCCCGAATTTAGAAGATATATTGATGGCAAACAGAATTGTAAAAAAACATGGTAACCTTTCTAATTATCATGGAAATGCATATTTAAGCCACGTGTGAGTTCACTTCCTACCTCTGATCACAAGGAAGAATGACAGGTATTGGTGTTGTGGAGTAAGTAAGGCCACCATGTTCCCTGGGAGTGGGAGTGCACACAGGAACACACTCTAAAGTTCTTTCAAACTACTCTAAGCAGAATTGCATGGGGGAAGGAATACACCTATAGACAAATATCCAACAGGAAACAAAATATGGCAGCAATGGTCACACTTTTACAAGTAGCTTTTCATCTGTTGATGATTTCCAATGCTGGCAGATTATATATATATATATATATATATATATATATATATATATTGCTAATCTCTAAATTGTTGCAGTGTTAACCTTGAAGTGCAGCCTTCCTAAATCATCGGCACAGTAATATAATAATAGTATTCATATAATGATATTAACCTTAGATGTTTATTTTGGCTATTTATAATAAAATTGTAATTAAGAATATGAATATCTGAGAAGTAAATATCACATTATTGTATTGTGCCATTTTATAAATAATAATTATAGTAAACATGAAGGAAATGAAAGGTTGACATCAGTTTAGATTTCCTAGGCAGGATTACATATAATGAAATAAACTCTACCATCAAGATTAGAGGAGATGCTCCATCAGTTTAATTATGTAAACTTGCCTGTGGGTTCCTTTAGAAAAAAAAAGAATACTTAAGAACTTGATATTTCCTTTAAAATAGCTGACACCTGCTAGAGGTGTGAGGTCACTCCCCAGGCTTTGTTATCGCACCTAAGGTGAAAGGGAAATGGATACACGATGGGAAGAGGCCTCATTTGCCCATTTTGAGTTAATAAGGCCCTTTCACACGATACTCAGGGCTCTTTCTAGCTGCAGTCATCCTAATTAATGCTCAGCACCTCAGCTCTCTGAGCTGAAGAATGAAACTAAGACAGACTTCTCAGGAGGTGAATGGAGAATAAAAAAAAAAAAACCAAAAACGAATCACTAAACGACACACGTATAAGATGCTGTATAAGATAACATTAAACCGAGCAAATCTGACTTTCAAGAATATGCTCATATTCATGGTATTCTCGCTCATCAGCAATAAAGTGGCCGTTCTTTTTAATACCTGATGCAGATGTTATGGACAAGTCTCATTTTAATTTCATACTTGATGCTTCAGCTTCTGGTGTGTTTTCGGTTAATGCTGGCCTGTTAAGCTGCTAATTTATCTACTGCCAGGAAGGCCTGTGGAAGGGCTGTTCCATAAATAATAGAGCGGTGATCCATAACCACCTCCCATGCAACGGCATCGAGCCTACTGCAGCTAATAGGGCTGAGAAGCCGTTGCTAGGTGCCAAAATGCTGCTTGCCTATTTAGGAAGTGATCTAGTTCGGTCTCCCTGCTAAGATGACAAAACTGTAATTAGAGAGTAATCAAGCGCTCCATCACTGCCACTGTTTCCTGCAGTCCGACTTTTGTCGCCCACCAGCAGTTAAGTGCATCTGCCCGTGTTTACCAGTTCTCTGGGGATTTAGAAGTATATTGTCATATTTACAGGAACAGCTGCCGTGCAAGTTGTCAAATCATAAAGAACTAACTCAAAAGAATGCGTATAAATAATGACTTTGAGTTTGGTCTATTTATTTCTCAAATGAGGCTTCATTGAAAAAAAAAGATTAAACAACATTGTATAGCCTGCTTTTTTATTATTTGAATTTGTTGCTTTTCATTAAAATATTTCATCAGCTATCCAACAATGTACAAGAGATGAGAATCCATTCAAATATTAGCAGGGAAACACATATGGGATAATAGTGAAACCAACTTGCATCGTGTGATCAGTCTGTATAGGGATGGTGACAGGTATTAGCATCCTGTAAAGTCCAATGCTCCCACGGCTGTCTAAGAAATAAAATACAGTGTATGGAGTTTATCCTTGTCGAGTTATGTTCCCATTCCTTTAGATGTTTGCTCTGTCTGCTTTGTTCCTAACTCTTTCTCCTCTGTTATTTGTGTCTGTCTGTTCTTTTCAAACGTGTTTGCTTAGTTTAAAGACATAGTATCACAAACATTTTGGCAGGTAGAACCTTATACTCTTAGGGAATGATTTCTTTGATTTTGTTGCTAGCAATAATTAATACAGCATTGAAACTAGAACTACTATTATATTAATAATCAGGGATATTACCAATGCTACATGTCTAAAGTTGCCTATGTATACTTTATTATGACTGACCTGCAATTCCCTTAAAGCTGAATGGAACATAGGTATGCATAGTATGCATTTCCTTTTTCATCTTAGTTGCATAAAATAGAAATGAAATTACCAGAAAATATATGTCTTACAATTTTACAGGGTAGTTTAAGTTCATATATATATGAACTTATTTTAATACAAATTTCTTAATACAACATAACTGCTATTTAGAACTTGTAAAGTCTTTAAAGACATTATGTTACTAAAGCTTTTTGCAAAGTGAAAGTTTTGTGCTCAAAATTTAAATAATAGAATGATTTAAAATGGAATTTTATTAAAATACTACAGCTACACATAGGAAATAAACACATTTTGCTGAATCTGTATCTTAAGACACTTCACTCATTCTAAAATTTAACAAAAGTTATGCATCACTATTGCTGTTATTTTCATGGTTCCTAAGTTACATTTACAAAATATTATCTATGCATATATTCATATATTCAGATAAAAGAATATGGAATGATGATAATTAAGTCTGCATACAGAACAATTGTTGCTAAGGCATGTCAAAACTTATTTTGGAAGTTTTTGATTTTGGTTTGTTCTGTTTCTCTTTGCTGTAATGTACTAAACTACAATTTATAAAAACAGAATATATCTTCATTATTTATGAGAAATGTTGAAATAAAAAAGTGAAATTTAGAAGTTCAATTAGCTTTTGTTACTGGATTATCTCTGTAAGGAGTGGCAGGGATTTCATAGCTCTGTCCTATTCAATATTCAACATACAGCTTGGGAGAATTCTTGCTGTGTTCTGTAAAACTTCTGCACAGGTTCTAGTTATGAATTTGTCACTAAAAAATCCTGTAATCAGTATTTTATTAAATATATTTACAAAATATATGTATTAAAATTATATGTAATTTGCAAAACCACGTCATTATAATAATGTTAGGAACATTTTCTTTAACTTTTTTATTGATTTTTATTAAGCTCTACATTTTTCTTTGTTCCCCTCCCTGCCTCTCCCCTTCCCTTTAAACCTCTCCCAAGGTCCCCATGCTCCCAATTTACTCAGGAGATCTTGTTTTTTTTCTACTTCCCATGTAAATTAGATCTATGTATATCTCTCTAAGGGTCCTCATTGCTGTCTATGTTCTCTTGTATTGTGATTTGTGGGCTGTTTTTCTTTGTTTTATGTTTAAAAACCACTTATGTGTGAATACATGTGATAATTGTCTTTCTGGGTCTGGGTTATCTCACCCAAAATGATGTTTTCTAACTCCATCCATTTGCCTGCAAAATTCATGATATCACTATATTTTTCTGCTGTGTAGTACTCCATTGTGTAAATGTACCACATTTTCCTATCTATTCTTTGATTGAGGAGCAGTTAGGTTGTTTCCGGGTTCTGGCTATGACAAACAATGCTGCTATGAACATAGTTGAGCACATGTCCTTGTGGCACAATTGAGCATCCTTTGGATATATACCCAAAAGTGCTATTACTGGGTCTTGGGGAACATTGTTTCCTATTTTTTTGAGAACTTGCCACACTGACATCCAAAGGGGCTGTACTAGCTTGCATTCCTACCCGCAATGCAAGAGTGTTCCCTTTACACTTCAACCTCTCCAGCATAAGTTGTCACCAGTGTTTTTGATCTTGGCCATCCTTACAGGTGTAAGATAGAATCTCATTTTCTTAAACTTTTAATCATGTTACTGTAGTCTATTGTTTAATAAAGAATTTAATACAGGAAATTATAAAATTAAAAGCAAAGTATGAACTAGAGTGCTGTAAAGGTAAACAAAATAGAATATGTTACAATAATTAGTAATAAATAATATACCTTCCTAATACGTTACTTTCAACTTCAATATGATTAGAGACTAGTGTTCCTTATGGTATTAAAGACATCTTCACATATATCCCTGTTTTTTTGTCAGTAGACCAGATTTGGGGTGAAGTAAAAAATTAATTTTATATAACATGTATTTATTGATAAAAGAAATTGGGCAGTATTAGAGTGAAATGTGGCTTTATTTGCTACATTTCACCATTTTCATCCATTATTTTAATACACAGATTATTTACAGCATCAGGAATGGAGCTGGAGGAATGTCCTGGCAATTAATAGAACTTGTTGCTCTTCTACTGAGTGAAAGGTTGGGTCTCAGCACTCACGTTTGACTCTCTAGTTCCAGGAATTTCTGATGAACATTTTTGGGCTCCATAGGCACCTTCACATATGTGTACATATACATGAGTGCCTCCCAACACAAAACAACAGCAAAGCAAAGCTAAGATAAGCCTAGGAACAACAATTTGTTATTTTGCTCTGAATTGAAAATCACAACTTGTGCTATATTAAAAACCTACCTTTACCTTGAATTAATGAGTCTAATGTGGTGATGGGTTCAACTGAGGACAAATATTCCATATAAATTTGATGGACTTAATTAAATAATTTATTAGTATGACAAGCTAAGTAGCATTCATTGACAATTTTTCTGTTTTCATTGAGCTGTATATTTTTCTCTGCTCTCCTCCCTATCTCCCCTCTTCCCTTCTACCCTAACCCATGGTCCCCATCTCCCTATTTACTCAGGATATCTTGTCTTTCTCTACTTCCCATGTAGTTTAGATCCATGTATTGTTGAAGAAGAGTTAATTTTTCAGAACACAGCTAATTGCATTTATAGTACTCTTGCTACATTTTTATTTTATTTATCATATTAGGCAAATTATTGTCACCCTTAGTTTCTTCATCCAAATAATGGAAAAAACAAAATTTAGCTCTGAGGGTAATTTGAGATTCTTATTGTTATTTTAAACACGTAAGGTCCACAGTGCATACTACAGCTTAAAATATACAAATATGAAATCAAACAAGAACATGTTAAACTGAAATTTGGCTTTTTGTGGGGTTGACACCTTGGGATCGTTCCACTCTACATGTTGACGTGATTGTTAGAGTTGTCATTGTTAAGGTCATGTGTAGGTAGTGATATCCGTGAAAAAATATGAGTGTACCTTCTAAAATTTTTAGGAGACAGCCTCACAGCAAACTGCCTGTTCCTCTTGTTTAAGAAAATAATTTAATTATAATGTAATATTAAAAAATAAAAGAAACATTTATTTTAAAGACCCTCAAACTACTTACATAAAAAAAAACCCAAAAAACAAACAAAACTCTTTACTAAGCAGCATGGGATTCTTCTCATCTTTCTATAGAGCAATTTCTTCAATGTCAAATCTAAGAGTCCTTCCTATGTGGCAGGACTATAATAATTATCTTTGATAGCATGTTTTAAAATTTTAGCCTAATATCACCAGCTAGCAATTATTAGCTCAAGAGTTATGCAGATTTGGAGGGCTTAGTTGTATTTAATCTATGCAGTGAATATCCCAAAGCCAGTTCTATGGAATTATTTGACCACAGGTTATCTACCCTCTCAGTGATAATAGATAATTATTTTCAAAAGTGTTATGCCTTTGCAAACGTTATATAAGCCAAAATAATGTTGATGGCATTAGTATATACAAAGGTTCAATGGTTCAGTCTCACGTCTCTTTTTCTTCAAGAAAATATTTCCTTAAGTGATTTCTAGTGATTGCTTTAGTGGCTAAATATATGATTCATCTTCTTTTCATTTGTTTGTCTGAAAGATTGAGTGAGAGTAATCACCTTGAATAAAAAGGAAAATGGAACAAACCTTCCTAATATACAGTGCTCAGAAGGTCTAGGCTAGCAGATATTATAAGCTCTTGACTGAAGAACTATTTGCTCCTCAAGATAACTATCATGATACCCAACACAAAATCGTAAACATATCTACAACTTCAGGAGTTGCCTCTGTGATTTTCTGGTAACTTGTATGGTTCTGAGTAATCTTTACAAATAACAATATTATGTAATAATGTCAAATCGTTAGACATGGCTACTAAAGCATGAGCTCTAAAACTTCCTGCCATATTACTTGAAAGAGCTAAATAAACCACCACCACAGTCTTGACAAAATTGCACAATACCTAGGTTATGCAAGAAACTTTGAAGAACAATATTGGACATGCAATTTTCAGTCTTTTTTTTGAATTACAAATATTTTAATTAAAAAAAATTGTTCTTTACATATCTAAGATCTACAAATATAAACCATTCACTAATGTGCTCTTAAAATCAGGGATACTCTTCAGTATAAAAATTAAAAACAATTCAAAATATAACAATAGTAATACTTGACATTTAGAATGCTGTTTATCTTTCATTATTGTGTTAATCATCACTGGCTTTGTGAAATTCAAACTAAAATTGTCCTACGATGTGATTGTGAGTTATCAATACTGTTTCATGAATGAATAAAAATAAATTTATAAACAATACATTAATTTAATCACATGAATTCTTTTTATAGCAATTCACTTTTGCATGACTAGTACTCTATTTTTTCCAAGTCCTTTTCTGCCCCACCACTGCAGCTCTAGAATTTCACTTTGTGTAACTGAAATCCCAATGAGAAGTTACTTGCTCCTGAGCCTTTGTATATATTTCTGAAGAGGTTTCAATTCTTTATATTCGAACCATGACACTGAGCTGCATCCTTTACTTTTGATCACAAGAGGAAAAGTGGTCTCTATGGCAACAGAAAAGTAGAAGTGTGGTTCCTGACAGGGCTTTCGTGTGACAGAAATGACAGCTATCTTTGTTAAGTAGTGCTGCGTTAAGATGCCATCTTTTGTGTCAAATCTACTGTGATATCCAAAATTGGGGACTTACAACTTTAAAGGAAAGATAGTTCGGCAATTAAAGTGTGCATTATAGAGTCTTTAGAAGGAACTTCTCTTGACCTGCCTTTCAGTTTGAAGCCTGATTAGGAAGCAGTATGGACGGGTCTTCCAAAATCTTGATTAGTTAATTAGAAGATGTCACCGGCACACAGCCTGGACCAAATATATTTTTCATATAGCAATAAAAATTGCAGTATGAATTATTATTTTTAATTTTTTCTTCTCCAGCATATTAGAAAGAAAGATTTCAATGTGTTCAAAAGCTGTGGTTGGAAAAACTGTAGTTGACATTGTCAGTGACTTCTATGTCCTGCCCATTTCATTTTTTTGGAAATGAATAAACAAAATCTTTGTTAACTCTACCAGTCCCTCCCTACAACACTCTCAAAATGTAGACATTTAATTTATACTAAAAGATCAGTTGGCCATTTTTAAAACTGCAATAAAATACACGGGATGTGAATTTTTCCAAGAGCTGTTGGGTGACAGCAAAGCGAGTGCATTCATACGGCTGTGCTACTGTCATTGTCACCAGCTGTAGAGAGCTCCTTTCAGCATGTTGAATAACTTGTCCCTCCACCAGCATCTCCTTCTGCTTCCTTTCTCAATGCCTGACACTTGCAGGCACCTAATGCAAATGAAACTACTGTTTCTTTCCCTTTGGCTGGCTGATTCTTCAGCACAAAGTCCTCCAGGTTCATAAAGATGGTGTCATTTGTCAGAATGCCTTCCCCTTTCCAAGCTCAATAACATTCCTTTGTATAAATATGCCACTTCTATATTTAGTCATTTGCCCAACGATGACCTTGCTTTCTTTTCCCTTTTAGCTACTGTGGGAAAACCTACTATGAACAGGTGTGCAAGAATCTCTTAGAGCATCAGCTCTCATTCTGTTGTTGCGTAACAAAGAAGCTAAATTGTTTGCTCTTATAGAAATTCTAATTAATTTTTGAGAAATCACCCTACTGTTTTCCATGAAGGATGTCATATTATATTGTACCACTAATACATAATAAAGCTACCAATTTCTCTAAGTCTCTGCCCAGGCTTATTGCTTTCTTTTGGACCATACTTTAAATAGTATCTCAACTTTCAGGATAATGTAATCACTGAAAATATAGATTCTGATGTCAAAATGGGTAGGCTTAAAACCAATTCTGTATGAACCAGTGAACATATACCCTTTTTCTTCTTTTTTTTTGAGGGGGGGATTTTTCGAGACAGGGTTTCTCCGTAGCTTTTTGGTTCGTGTCCTGGAACTAGCTCTTTTAGATCAGGCTGGCCTCGAACTCACAGAGATCCGCCTGCCTCTGCCTCCCGAGTGCTGGGATTAAAGGAGTGTGCCACCACTGCCCGGCTAGCATATACCTTTTTTAAATTCAGTTTTGCTGGGAATGAATAAAAATAGCAATAAATATATTGGATAGGTTTTTGAGAGATGAAAATGGGATACAGAACTTTAAAGATTGAATAAAATATCTGCTATCTAGTCTTTGTGAGAGGCATTGACTATACTTGCTATTAAATACTTAACAAAATATGCAGAAATATAATTATTTTATTTTTGTAATTTAATTTTTTGAACTTCATACGTGAGTACTGATTACATAACACCACTCCAATCCCTTCCTCCCTTTCCAACTCCTCCTGAATCTCACATCGCTCACATAGTCATGACATCTTATTTAATTATTATTGTTACATGTATATAAAGGTGCCCATATATACACACATGTGTTATATACAACACATGACTCCATCTGGCTTTGATAGTATGTACATGTTTCCAGAGATGACCACTTAAGATTGAAGAACCCATGAAGGAGGTCATCCTGAACAAAACTGATTCTCTCTCTCTTAGCAGTCATTGAACAACTGTAGTTTTTCATCTAGTGGTGAGACCTTGTGGAAATTTTCTTGTCCACTTTGGCATGTCAACTAATGTCATTATGCAAGATTTGTCCTGGCAGCATGTCATTGAGATTTCATGGATGTGATTTTCCCTGTCATGCCTAGAGAATCTTAGAACTTTTCTGCTCCATCATCTACTAGCTTTCCAAAGTTGCAGGTACATGGTTTGCTTACAGATGCATCAGCTAGGGTGGAGAGTACCTCGGAGTAACTTGTTCTCTGTATTTTTATCAGCCATGTATTTTAGAAATAGAGCCTATCTCTTGCAACATGAAACTCTTTAGATGAGGGGTGAGAGCTACATTTATCTGTGGGTATACGAATAATGAAAATGTGATACATATGCACAGCTGAATACTGCTCAACAGTAAAAATGACATTGCAGGTAAATGGATAGAACTAAAACCTATTGTGCTGAATGAAGTAACCCAGAAAGACAAATACAGCATTTTCTGTAAGTCTTTAGATGTAAGTAAGTGTATAATGAAGTCTCTAAAGATGACAGAAAACTAGAAAGGCGCCATTTTGGGAAAGGGGGAAGAGCTCTAAGGAGGGGGCAGTAGGAGACAAAGGCTACCAAAGAAGATAATGGGAATATCGGGGAGGCCTTAACTAAGGAGCAAGGAAGAAGGATAATACTGGGGGAGAGGAAAGAGACAAAAGATAGTAAGGTTGTTTTAAAAAGCACAAGGAAAATTACTCTGTAAGACTATCGAAAAAATATGTGCACAAACTTACATACACACATACAAACAAATATATGTATGTATGTGTATGTGTGTATATATATTTGTATGATGTGTGTGTATGAGTATATCTCTGTGGTGTGTGTGTGTGTGTGTGTGTGTGTGTGTAGTTATATCACGAGGGCCTCCCACTAAGATCTATGTAGATCCAAATAAAATTCCATCTAGATGTGGGAAACTTTTGCTAAAATCACTGATCAGAGGAATACAGAAGTTGATCTAAACAACATGTGCTGTGAAATATTGCTGTTAATTACGTATTTTGTCTCAAGAATTATTTTAAATAATGAATAATGATACAGAATTTGCTTTAAAATAATTAAGTCATGTGTATAAACAATGTGTACTCTGATAGATTATCTTGTATTTTATATAGGCAAAAGAAACAAAGGCACAATGACTCTAAATTTTCTAATCCTCAATCAGAGCATCACACAGAAATTCAAAGGTCTGCATTCTATAAATGAAAATAACATTTCAATTTTAACATACTGTCAAATTCATAACCAATGTGGTTTAATTAACAAGATATAGCATGCACTCATAACTTGTACAAATCCTCAGGTAATGTTAGGAAGAAAGAACATTTGAAATTGTTCTAGAGGTACAAAATATTGAGAATAGCTGCTGGAGACCTGCAGGAATGATTTTCATCATAACAAAATACTGAATCATACTGAAAAATCATGAGGTCTACAAGTTCCTACTGCATTTTTGGCTTCTTACTCTGCTGAGATAAATAAAATCAATATGAGGTTGTAAAGAAATGGTTCTTTTAAGATGAAAAGGAACGACTGGAATTGGAAAGGACACTTGTATACACTTGTAACTTCAGCAACCTCTTGGGATCAAACACAAAATTCCAAAGGCAGCTGCAGAGTACACATGAACAATTTTGTTCTCCACAATTACCATGATTGTTGGTAATCAGATTTGGACTTCTATGTGTGTGTGTGAGAGAGAGTGTGTGTGCATGTGTGCGCTCACATGTATGTATGTCTAATCTAACATAAGAGTTGATGCCTTTGGTGGCTGAATTAGGTCAAAATACAAAATGCGAAATAGCTAATAAGTGAGAAACATTATCGATATTTTAAGTCTACAATTGTACTCTATTTTCCCAAATCCAGTGCTTTGATGAAAATTGTTTATTGCCTGGCTAAGTTCTTACCTGGAAGGCTTCTTAGGGGCTTTGAAGATTTTTACCATAGTCTTAGAAATAAAAAAAATTGAGCAAATTGCAGTGCTTTTCTGTAATTTTGTAAAACAGGGTGTTTCAAGATAAATTATACCAGTGGACTGTATCTGTCTTGTACCACAAAACACATGTAAAATACCTGTAATTTAGTCATTTCAAGGCATGCATGAAAAAGGTAATAAACACAAACACAGACATCCTAGTTTGCAGACATGCAGACTTCACAACTTAGAAAGATCCCAGGCTTACTAAAAATCAAAGATGAAATCTGTACTGCACACCAAACTACAGAAAATTGCCTTCAAATTTAAGGTACAATTTGTTTCAAATGGGGTAAAGTTGTAGTTTGAAGCATTGACACAGATAGAGATACACCTAGATTTGATCTTTTATCGTTAGAGTGGAAACCTGCATACACACACACACACACACACACACACACACACAAGCACTATGTGTACCCCAAATCATAGTTTGCTATTTAGTTTGTGATCCTCTTAACATTTATTTTAAAGTATCTATATATCAAAACATATTTGGCAGTCACAATATTTGACTCCAAAATTTTCTTGATATTCTTATAGAGTGTATGAAAACATTTATTAGAAATAAAATTTTGCTCATGATGTTATATTTTAAGGCTATCCATCTGTTGTACTCAAATGAATGACACTGTTATTTTATAAATTCAAAAAATATGCTTCAATTCATCAATATTACTTCAACCTCAGGTTGAAAACATTTGAAAACATAGGTCTAGTACACTATTCCTTTGAAATTTAGGTTTCTCTTTTTTTTCTAGGACATAATGCTAATGAAAGGGCTATGCTAATCTGTCTTGCTTATAAACCATTTGTTAGTGCTTTACTTCTCCCCCATTTCTGCAACACACACACACACACACACACACACACATACACACACACGCGCGAAAAGGCTACAAACTGCAATATAAAAACAATTTTAAATGGCCAACTAAGTGTGAACAGAACACTGAACTTGACCACAGAGAAAAAGTCTTCTCTTTTATTTGTTAAAATGTACCACACAACTTATCTACTCAATTGGCCTCTGCATGAATTCGATAAAGCTGAAGTTTTTAGCGGCTTGATCTTGTGTATGTACGCATAGCACCTGTGTGTAGCTCAGTTAATAAAACCCAGAGACAGAAATCAGGGTTCAACCTGAAGGTCAGAAAAACAAAAAGCCAGCCAAGGCTCTTACCTCTACCTCAGTCTGAAATAACAACCACACCACTAGGAATCTCAGAATGAGAGTGTGCATGAGAACTGTCTCCTCCTTAGTGATGGGATTAAATGTGTGCACCACGGTTGACCAGTGCCTATGACAAACTAGTGTGTCTAAATGTGTGTATTACCAATACCTGGTACGTAAGGCTGATCAGTGTGGTGGTTTGTCAGTTAGAGGCATCTAAGTTGGTCCTGGTTTGTAGGTATTGTTAATAAAGCAGCAATAAACATGAATTTTTTATTTAATATAAGGGTATGATATATATAATATATAAACACTACATAACATGTACAATATGAATATACTTTGGAACATTAAGCACGCATATAAAGAAGAAATACGTAAGTACACAGCATACATTTTAAAATGCATTTTTCCTTTTTTAAAAATGTATTTTATTTTTTTAAAAAGAAAAAATTGTATTTTTCATTTTACATACCAATCCCAGTTGCCATTTCCTCCCCTCCTCCCATTCCCTCCACCCTGCCAACCTCCCCATCCACTCCTCAGAGAGGGTAAGGCACATTGCTTTGGGGAAGGTCCAAGGCTCTCCCTACCTTATCTAGGTTGAGCAAGGTATCCATCCAAAGAGAATAAGTTTCCAAAATGCCAGTAAAAGTAGTATGGATAAATCCTGGTGCCATTGCCAGTGGCCCTGCAGTCTGCCCAGCCATACAACTGTCACCCACATTCAGAGGAACTAATTCCTTCCCTGTCCCACTAGGGTTGGTGAGCTCATGTTAGCTCAGGTAAACTGTTTCAGTGGATGTCCCGATCACGGTCTTGACCTCTGCTCATTTTCTCACTCTTCCTACTCTTCAACTGGACTTTTGAGCTCAGCCCAGTGCTACGCTACGGGTCTCTGCCTCTGTTTCTATCAGTTGCTGAATGAAGATTCTATAGTGATATTTAAGATAATCATCAGTCTAACTAAAGGGCAAGGCCAGGTCTGGCACCCTTTCCTCTATCGCTTAGGGCCTTAGCTAGGATCATCCTTGTGGATTCCTGGGAATTTTTCCATTGCTAGTGGGAATGCAAACTTGTACCATCACTCTGGAAATCAGTATGGCGGTTTCTCAGAAAACTGGGAATCAATCTATCTCAGGACCCAGACATACCACTCTTGGGCATATACATAAAAGATGTTCAATCATACTACAAGGGCATTTGTTCAGTTACATTCATAGCAGCATTATTAGTAACAGCCAGAACCCAGAAACAACCTAGATGCCTCACAGTGAAGAATGGATAAAGAAAAATGTGGCATATTAACACATTACAGTACTACTCAGGGGCCAAAAAAAAAAAAAATGACATCTTGAAACTTGCATGCAAATAGGTGGAACTTGAAAAAAACATCCCAAGAGAGGTAATCAAGACCAGAAAGATGAACATGGTATGTACTCACTCATTAGTGCATACTATCTGTAAAGCAATGGATATTGAGCCGATAGTTCATGATCCCAGGGAAGCTAAGTAGCAAGGTGAACCCTGAGAAGAACATATATAGATCCACCAGGAAAGGGGAAATAGACAAGATTGCCTGACAAAATTGGTAGCATGGGGGTGGAGGAACAAAGGGTGGAGGGGAGAAGGGAAGAGGGGAAGAGAATTTGAGAAAATGGGATAGTCCAGATGGAGGAAGAACAGAGATGAGAGCAAGGAAAGAGATTTGTTTGACTGAGGGAGCCATTATGGGGCTAGCAAGAAAATGGCACTAAATGGGAATTTTCAGGTGCCTCTGTAGTAAATTATAAAGTTTTGAGTCCATGCCTAGAAGCAATGTAACTGGGTCATATTGGTATTTATGTATTTATTTTTCTCTTAGAAACCTTCAAATTTATTGTCAGAGTAGCTAGAGTGCTGAAAATTTTCACCAACCATGTCATGTGTTTTCTTTTCCCTACATTCATACTATCATTTGTAATTTCTATTCATAAATGATGATAATTCTTATGGTGGTGAGACAGAATGCTAAAGTAGTCTCCATTTTCAAATCTTTAGGTTAATTTCACTAAGAATTTTTCAATACTATTTATTTTTTCAAATAACCAGTTTTTTTGTTTCATTGATTCTTTATATTTTACTTCATTGATTCCAACCCTAATTTTTAGTAACCGTACTCATCTTTAATTTGAGGTTTGATTTTGTTTTTCTAGGTCTTTAAGGTACATCATTAAGTCATAAATTTGAAATCTTCTGAAATTTTATGTAGGCACTCATCACAACAAACTTTCCTCTTAGGACTGCCCCCACTGTGCCTCATATAGACGTTAGTATGCTGTGTTTTCATTTTCATTCAACTTTGGGAATTTTTAATTTTCATTATTATGTTTTTCTTGGACGAATTATAACTTGGTAGTGTGTTGTTTAGTGTCCACTAGTTTGTATATTTTCTCTTGTTAATATCGGTCTCAAATTTCAGCTTGTATACCATTGTGGTTGGATAAAGTCCAAGATACTATTATAATTTCTCTGTATTTTCTGTGGCTTGCTTTGTGTACTAACATGTGATGAGTTTTCACGAACTTCTGAGAAGAATACATGTTCTTAGTGTTTGGGTGGAAGGTTCTGTAGCCATCTACCAGGTTCATTTATTTATATTGTCACTTAACTGTTTCTGTTTAGTTCTGTTGTGATGATTTGGCCATTGGTGCAAATGAGGAGCTGAACTATCCCCTACCACTGTGTTGGGACTTATCTATAAATTTCATCTAATAGAATTTCTTTCATGAGCTAGCTTACTTGTGCTTAACACATACATTTAGAATCATATTACCCAATGTGTGTGGAGTGACTTTCCTTATCTCTTCTGCCTCATTTTATTTTGAAGTCTATTTTGTTACACGTTAGTATAGCTTTGCCTGTTTGCATCTTAGTTACATTGGCTGGAGTACCATTTCCCAATCCTATCCCCCTAAGATGGTATCTAGGATTTTAGAGTATCTTCTTAGTAGCAGAAAAATAAAAAAAAATAAAATAAAAAACAAAAAACCAAAAAAAAAACCCAAAAAACAAACAAACAAACAAAAAAACAAAAAAGAATCTTGCTGTTTTTTTCTAACTCGGTGCACTAGCCTTTGTCATCTGAATAGACGAACAAAACAATGTCTAAGGTATGAAACGAATGAATCTAGATTTGGCCACTGGCTCTTTTTCCAGAACACTTAGGTTCAGATTCAGAGTTCACATGCTAGTGTACAGCCTGTGCAACTCCAATTCAGGGGGTCTGACATACTCTTCTTGCTCCCCTAGCAGCAGGCACATATGCTCACGTACAGACAAAGTCACCTATACACATGAAAAAATTAAAAAAAAATATTCTAAATTTTAATCTTTTGTCTAGTCACACATATTACATAGTTGCCCTTAGTCTTACAAATAACAGCAAGTATGAATTTAGTAACTGTAAAGATTCTGCAATACTGTTAAGCACATAGATGGGCGTTTTTAAGACTCCCATTTTATTCTCACAGTGAACTTAGGCAGCACTATCCACCCAAAGTCACAATATTGCTGAAAAAAAAAAAGGGAAGTCAAGTGTAAACTTGCCTATTTCTAACTCTGACTCCCATAGTTTCTCTCTTCTTACCAGAGGTTGTATTATTGAACTTCAAACCTGTGACAATGATGAAATTAAAAGTGACAATATAAATACTCCAAAGCTATTGAAACACATTGTATCTATTGATAAAGTATTACTGTCATCATTCCAAGCATGTTTTGCACACGATAGTCATTCAATTATTGTTTTTTTTTCTATTTTAGAACCATATTCATCATTCTCCCTAAATAATTGCTAAATCTTTTTTCTTATTGTAGCCCACAATCATATATTTAAAATTTTTAGTTGTAACATAGTAATCATGTCACAAAACTGCAAAGCTGATAAACATAAGTAGAACTTTAGAACATTTAATTTTTATTTGTTTCATCTTTACCTTGGTAAAGTTTAGATTATTAATTAAGTATTCAAAAGTTTTAAAATGTATGAGCTAAGTTAAGTTAGCTATCATAGATTATTAATTTCTTAGATGCTTGATTTTTATTTGATGGGTGCCAAAATAGCACAAACTCATCAGTTACTTTCTAAGTTACATTATCATTCAATCCACACAGAACTGAAAACAGAGTTTTACCCTGTAGATTCAGCCACACAACCCCTGTGTTATTGTGAGTTTAGTTGTAATCTGATGTTTCTACTACTCAGCAACATGCAATATCTTGCCTAATTTACCAATACATTATTCCAAGCAGTAATCAATTAAGAATTTAGGATGAAATCGGGACTTAATCAATTTGTATAAATGAAATTAAGTATTATGTTATCATTGTAGGGTGTTATACACATAATTCTGGGCATTAATGTAAAGAAGATGTTAATTAAAATGGTAATAGTTTGGGGACAGAAATAGAATTCTTTCTCTGTGATAGATGTGGATTCCCCTATCCAGAAGAGGGACAGGAGAAATCTCTATTTGGAGAACATTGTAGAATGTGATGTATTTTAAAGAAAAGTGAGTGCTCATAAAAGCTCCTTGATATTTACACCATTTGAAACAGAGCCCCCTTTCTCAATCTGCTTTCATCTTGAACCCCAAAGTTACTTAACGAGAAAACTTCCTGTCCTTCACTGTACCGATTTCCATTTCTGTGAACACCTCCCAGGAATACAGCATACACCACACTGACATCTCTCTCCTGGATGTGCTGATTCACTGGCACTAATTTGTCATTTTCAGAAGCATTTATTCTCACATATATTTCAGCCTGGTGGATTCGTGGGTCGAAGGGTAAAAGCAGGTTACCTATGGGTAGAAACAGATAATGGGCATTTTATTACTCAGACATCTTTCGTTTTAAAGCTGCGATTCTCAAGGATTAGACAGGTGACCTCCAGGCATGATTTTGATTCTGTAAATTGAAATAGGTTGCAACACTATTCATTGCTCACAGATGATTATGCAAGAAGTTAATGCCATATGATTTTCTGACTGACGTGGTTTCTTAAGCTTTTCGCTGCCTTACTTCTCTTCAGTTCACTGTACGGAAGTTGATTTCACAGAAATCAACTAAATCCTGGAAATATCTTACGTAAAAATTAGCAAGCACAGTTATCTTCTAAGTCTGCTGTGTGTAGAATTTGAAAGGTGGCTACAGACTCATCCATTTCAATCTCACAGTTAAATACTTGGTTAGATACAAAATAACATTCAGATTCTACCTGGTAAAATAAAACCAAACACAACATTAAGAATATTACCTTTATATACAAAATCCGTATTTGGTTCTAATAATATCTCCATGCAGTCCTCACTCTCTTGCCTTGATTTCAAAGTATAAAATTTATTGTTTCTTTTGGAAAATTTACTAAACTAAGAGAGATTAATAAACACTGAATATTTTTTCATAAAGACTATCCGCACTAAGTATAACAATACACAATTATGTGTATATATTTTATCCGCACTATATATAACAATACACAAGGACATCGATATTTTTAGCACAAACTGCTCGTAGTTGGTTAAAATCAAAAGATACTTGCTATGTCCCTATACCAACACAGTCCTTGATAGAGCAGGAGTGTCCGAATTCTTCACTGAAAAGAGGTCAAAGCCTGTGTATAGCAGGAGGAGATGTGTTGAGTAAGAGACTCCTGGAAAGAAAAGATAACTATATGCCAAATCCCCAATAACAGAATTTGATTTCACAGCAATAGAAAATAGATGTCCCTAGGGAAGGACAGCAGATTGGTTAATTCCTAATTTGAATTAATATGTATTCTTTAGCTTGATTTTGAGAAATGACATTGTTTCATGCCTATTCTAAATTTTATTATATTACTTTTAATATTTCACTAGTTTCTTGAGAACTTTGGACGTTGAGCTTTGATGAGCTCTCCCCGATCCTGCCTTAACTTCCATCCTCACCCACCTAACTTCATGTCCTTTTATGAATTAGTTTGTGCTACATGTGAGGCGTTCTATTGGAGAGTGGTAGACTTAGCAGACACTACATTCCTAGGGAAATATGACCTCCCCACTGCTAGCAGCTAATAATTGTCAATATATTCTTAGCAAAGGATGAAACTCCATGCCATATTCTCCTCTCCTTCCTAAGACTTAGTCTGTCCTGGACTTGTGAATGTTTTCTGTACACTATTAGAAACACTGTGACTTCACATTGCACCTTTTAGAAGACACTGTTTTCTTTTTGTAATCTGCTACATCTGACTCTTACAATCTTTCCTTTTCCTCTCCTACAATCATCCCTGAACCCCACAAGAATGGGATGTAGTATCAATATTCCATTTAGATCTGAGAATTTCATAGTCTCTTAAGCTGTGCACCTTGTCTAGTTGTGAGCCACTGTGTAATGGCCGTCCACCAATTTAAATAAAAGCTTTTCTGATGAAGACCAAAAGGTGCATTAATCTACAGGTATAATGATAAGTCATTAGGAGTTGATTTAAAACTCTGTCCTTCTAGCAGAATAAGAGTAATAGGCTGTCCCCTAGGACCTGTGATTATCTAGCCTTAGGTTCTTGGACCAAATGTTTTATTTGAAGAGAATGAACTAGGTCAGTTTTTCCTTGTGGTTCTATGAGTTTTTAAAGAGTTACAGTCCAGGAATTACTCTGCTTTCTCAATTTCTGAGAATAACCATAAAGGCGCAAATTTGTCTTCTTAGTTATTCCAGTAATATTTGAAAGGCAAGAGCCCTTTCTATTGTGGGGGTTTCTAAGCATCAGAGGAGTGAGTGAGTAGCCCATGCTCTTACATGGCTGGGTTCTTCAGAATTTAGTGCTTCATTATTTGGCTTTTTCATAAAAGAAATCAGTGCTTCTTTACTTTAGCCGACCTGATACAAACATCATTGGAACACAAGGCATTATGATCAAAGAACATTATGTGCAAGTAGAAAATGTCACTGCAAAATACCATTATTTTACAGAAATTAGTAATACATTTTGCCCTGAAACATAATTTAAAATACCATCTATGTATTTCAGCTGTACGTTCTCATGAAGCAGACTCATCCTGCATGGCTTATTTGCTTCCCCCAAACAGAAGCTCTTGGAATTTAAGTAAATAGTATGTACACAAATGTAAAAGTGGAGTTTCACCTATTCTCAAAAGTAAGTAATTCAAACTTCAGGAACTATTTCTTTTTTAGCATTTAAATAGAATATTTCTTTCAGATATGCAGTCATATCTTTTATATCCTTTGATTTATGAGCTCTGTTATTCATGAATTCTTCTGAATTCAGAAGTTGATTTTGTTCAAATGATGTGTCACACCTATGATTGTACAGGCTGAACTATCTGATGGTGTCCATGGTAATATGATTTTAAGTGATTTTGGAATAATTTTAGGGTAGTTTCTGAGAATATAGTTAATAGGAGATTGAATAGTACAGATTGAAATGGATTGAAATCAATAATAGCATCAAAAATGAACAAAGCTGAATTATATAAAGCAATGGTTGACTTCGTTCATATTAGATACATGAGAAAATACAAGAAAATGAAATAATACCTTGATACCTATAAAATGCTTACATAGAAACTATCAACACAAAATTTTAGGCCCAAGGAAACATCTTTTGAAAAAGATGAAATAAACATATAACCAATTTTTTAAAATGAGGAACTTCCTTAGCAAGATAAAACACAAATAATTCACAAGTCATTATCTTCAGGATGTATATAGTCATTTAGATTAATTTAAAGTTCAGGATAAGAAAAACAACAGAAATATAATTTTATATATGAATAAATAAATATGACATTCTTTTTTTAATTAAAGATGAATTATACGTTAAACCAAAGAAAATGAGAAGTGCAATTTAGAGTTTGTAAAATATTGCTGCAAGTTCAGGAGATGATGTAAAAATGGTCACCATCTATTTGGTTTCTTATAGAAGTTAGCATGACAAGCATGATAAGATTCTATGGCAGATCAATATATGTAAATGTACCCTATAACTACTTGAGTAGTCAATGAAACTCTAAAGAGATTTGTAATTGTAAATATAGCATAATGAACTTATAAAACAGACAATAAATCTAATCGAAAATGGAAAATAATAATAATAATAAAAATCCTGTGACAACATGGTTAGTCTAGACTCAGCCAAAGCAAATAAGCATAGTAAATGCAAGGCAAGGAAATATTTTTATTAATAAGTTAGAAAAGTGGATTGAAAAAAAATGCTGAATATAAAAGCAATGACGTGACTACATACATAGAACAATACAGACAGAAATATGGAAGACATTTCCACACTGAGGATATTTTAAAAGCCATAGGGGAACATTATTTTATGACTACCTAAAAATAATTGTGTCATAGATACTTACACACACACACACACACACATATGTTTGTTCATGTGCTATATATGCATGCAAACAGAGATAGAGATAGATTAAATAAATTTTTGCAACTTGGTGATATTGTTTCCTCCAAGATACATAAGACTAATAAAAATCCAAGTACCATTTTGGTCAATGGAGTAAAAGAAGACTCCCCTAAGCGATATAGGATACTGCTGTTCTCCATGCTTTCTTCCCAGAACTTAAATGAAAGATCCTATTGCTAGAGACTCTCCACAGTCCTGATACAAGACTTGGAGTAAAAGAGCTGGAACTGACCTAGAATCCTTGCTATGGAGTGACCCTCATAGTACCTTGAGGTTCCCTACAAAAAGAAGATCAGCCATTGGTAATTCAACCATGCTGTAGAACCTACAAAACTAACAATGACAAGACCAGAAGGGTTGCCAATGATACAATAGTGCCACTTATATTTGGGTGCCAATAAAGCTCTGTAATTGAGTTTAAGGCCCCCTCAGTAGAAAGAAACACATGCCTGGTATGTAAAGGTAGCCTAGAAACTAAAGAAGTGACGGACTCTAAAGGAGATCCTCCTGCTGTCCCTTCCCTCAACCAGTTTAATTTCTAACTTCATTCTAAAATTTGTCCCCATACCCATGGTTAAATATAGCTCTTAACATTTATCTGAAAAGTTTATCTGAAGAAATGAAGACTATTACAGAAATCCGCAACTGCTCAAAATGCAGAGCATGCCAGACATACATAACTTCTGCTTTACCTACTTACGATATCTGTGCTGTAGAGACCCTAGCTTCTATCCGAAGACTGAGTGCGCCTTTTAAGTGAAGAACTCATATATGTAACATCCTTTCTTCATCTATCACTGGATAACTTAAAACATGATTTGAGGCGAAAAATGATGAAAAATAAAGACTATAATTTTTAGGTAAAATAAGATTAAACAAAAACCAACACATTGAAATTGGACAAAGCAAACTGAAGGAAAACAGTCTGAGAAAAGACACAAGAAACAAAAACACACTCACTTGCTCACTCAGAAAGCCCAGAAAAAAAACTAAACAAGATGCCATTATTCACATGCAAACTCATGCATTATTCGTTCAAACCCATGCAGGCCCTATTAATGCTGCCTCAGTCTCTGTGCATTCATATGTACATTGGTCTTACTGTATTTAGAAGGTCTTATTTTCTTGGTGTCTTCCATCCTCTCTAGCTCTTATTCTTTCTGCCTCCACTTCCATAAAGTTCCTTGCATCCTTACACGAGGGATTTGATGAAGACACCCTATTTATGGCTGAGCATTCCAAGGTCTTTTATTCTCTGTATAACATCTGGCCACTGGTTTCTGTACTTTTTTTCCTATCTGATGAAGGAGGACGTTTATCTGATGATGATTAAATAAGATATTGATCTATGAGTATAGCAGAATTTCATTAGAATTCATTGTGCTGCTGTATGCCTTTAGTAGAACAATACTATTTGTGTTTCCCATATATCCCTGGGATATCCAATCTTAGGTTCATGTCACCCAGGCAGAGTCAGATATGGGCTCCATCTCATGGAGTGGGCATTGGCTCAAATCATATATTGATTGGTTGCTTGCACAAATATTGTACCACCATTGTCCTAGAATATCTTGTAGGCAGGACACTATTGTTGATCCAAGGGTCTGTGATTAGGGTGGTGTTTGGGTTGTTCTTCTGGTAGCATGCAGAGTGCCTCTCTGTAACAAGGTCATCATCTTGCAGTGGTGAAGTTTCTATATATGCACTGGTTCAACTTTGCCATGGTCAATAAGTTGTGTAAGTAATGTCTCCAGCAAAGCAGTGGGGCCTTGGAATTCATTTGTGTAGAGCAACCCATAGTCATAGCAACTACCTGGGTTATATGGGGATTCCATGGGACCCAGAGGCCAAGAGCTCAATTAGATGTAACCCAGTTCCAGGACTGGAAGCATCATTTGAAGAAACAAGTGGGCTGTTGGTCTCTGTTTCCACCATTATATGGCTATTTCAGTTAGATCATCATATATGTATACATTTTAGGAAACTTCTACTCTATTAGGTTTCCAGTATTAACCCTAAAATGTCTCTTAATTTTAATTCCCTCACACATCTCCCTCTTTTCTCCTCCTTGCCATATAATTCAAACAAATCTGATTACCTTTACATAAATTTATTATTATTATTATTGCTACATATGATCACAGTTTCTTCTCCAAGTTCCTTCTCCCACACTTCCCTTCTGTGCCCCAATCCATTCTTCCTGCTTTCAGAAAAGGACAGGCTTCCCATGGATATCAACAAAACAAGGCATATCAAGTTGCAGTAAGACTAATCAACCTCCCCTCATATTAAGGCTGGACAAGGAAACCCCATACAAAGAATAGGATCCCAAAAGTCAGCAAAAGAGTCAGATATAGCCCCTATTCCACAAAACCTATTTTATTTCTCCTTTCCAGGGAGATCCAAGTATCCTGCTTGAGGCCTCCTCATTACTTAGCTTCTCTGGGTCTGTGGTTTGTAGCATGGTTATCCTTCACTTTACCGCTAATTGTTGGGAGCAGTAAACCCCCAGATTCTGAATTTCTTGTAAACAACTTGTTTTCCTCTGCTCTGAGACAGCCTGCTGCTGCTCTGAGCACGAGACCCTCAGGAGTTCCTGATGTCAGGAGAGTGGTTTCTGGTGGGTTTGGCTGGGGAGTGGTTATCAATTAAGAATCCCTATAGAAGTGGCTCTGGTACACAATAAAGAGGGCCTTCTTGGGGCATTCTGGCTTCAAGGATGACCTATGTCTCTGTCTCTCTCTGTGAGTCTTTGTGTGTTTCAATCTCCAGCCCCTTGCCCGGTTTATAAACTGTATGGTGGTGCATAGAGCATAGACGGGTGTGGTGTGCTGCAGCTAATATTCACTTAAAAGTGCGTACATATCATGTTTTTCTTTCTGGATCTGGGTTTTTTCATTCGGGATGATTTTTTTCTAATGCTGTACCTTTGTCTGCAAATTTAGTGATGTAGTTGTTTTTAACAGCTGAATAATACTCTATTGTGTAAACTTACGAAATTTTCTTTGTCCATTCTTTGGTTGAACAATATCTATGTTGTTCCCAGTTTCTGGTTCTAATATTATAATAGTTTAAAATATCATTTTCATTTAAACATTCTTGACTTTCTGTCTTGAAGGATTAATTTTCTCTCCACCAGAATTCATACTGCCTAACTCTACCTAATTTTATTTTTCAAAAGCAAAAGAAAACTTTTTGTTTCACAGTTCTAATGGAGAAAGGGTAGGCAATGGGAAAGTTGCTGCATGTTGACAATGCTTGGGCTTTGGGAAGAGGAGGTAGGGAGACATCTCTTCTTAAGATTCTGACCGAGGGTAGATTTGGCAGAGATATTCTCAATGTAGATAGGGACAGGTCCTCATGTTAATTCTACTGATGATGTTACCAATATAGACCTGGCCCCTCACTGGCTATCAAGGACAAATGCGTCTCCTAGTGTTACCATTTATTTACACCTATTGAGCTCACTGTATCCTGGGCAAAAATTAAAAAGTGGCTCTTTCATCTTTGATGAGCTCTCTTTCTCAAACTTAAGAACAAAGGGTAGATGTTCTTATTCATTTCTGTCCTAAACATGATTGTAATTCTAGATCATGCCCCTCTCTCACCTAGTTTGGAACATTTTGGAGATACAAAGAATCAGAGCTCTCAGAGGAAAGAGCACACATTCTGAATCCCTTTTAGAGGTTTTAACGCCATTATCATTGTCCACTCAGTATTTGTGGGATTATTTTTAAAAGGAGATTTATTTTTTAAGATTTTATTTATTTATTTATTATTTTTTTTTTATTTTTTTTTGGTTTTTTGCGACAGGGTTTCTCTGTGGTTTTGGAGCCTGTCCTGGAACTAGCTCTTGTAGACCAGGCTGGCCTCGAACTCACAGAGATCCGCCTGCCTCTGCCTCCCAAGTGCTGGGATTAAAGGCGTGCGCCACCACCGCCTGGCTTGATTTTTTTTTTAATTTTATGTATATGAGTTCTCTATCTATCTGTGTGCCTTTATACCAGAAGAGGGCATCAGATTCCATTACATATGGTTGTAAGCCAATGTGCAGTTGCTGGGAATTGAACTCAGGACCTCTGGTAGCCAGTGCTCTTAACTACTGAGTCATCTCCCCTGCCCTTGTAGGATACTTAGAGACATTTGACTTTTTTCCCAAGGGCTAAAGAATTTTTGCTAACTCTCAAAAAAGTAGCAGCATAAAGGAAACAACTTGAGCTCACTGCCAAATGATCTGGGGTACCGCTGTCTTTGACCCAGGCAAATCTTTCTATTTGATGAGCTACTTTTTGAAAAATTAGTTCTCCAAAATCTTTGTTCATGAGAATACTAAAACCTTTTATCTAATTACAAAATATTTAGCTAGCATAATTTTATCCTTTTCTGCTGTAATTGCCCATATTTATGACAATGTGTTATGAGAGAGATTTCATTACCCATTAAAGCATGTATTGTGATAACTATGTATCTTATAAGTCAATGTCCTCTAGCTCAGCCCTAGATGGTATAATACATTTAGCCAAATGACTGATTCCTGAAAGCGTAAACATGTAGGGAAATGCCATTTGGCTTTGTTTATTTATACATCAGATAAACTGGTTTTTGACATTTGAAAAGAGGTAATATTTCTTTTTGTTTTTTAAACGCATCGTTCAGCTTCCAATAAACTGGATTATGTAGTAAAACATGAAAACATTGGCTTTGTAAATTTCACTGAGTGTGAGAGAACATGTCTCATGGCACTCCTGAGATTTAGGCAAATATAATTTAAGCTTTCCTGAAACTTTTGCCTCAACGTTTAAGCAGAGGGTTTCTAACTCTAAAGTAAATGTAGTCTTGTATCAGGGAAGATCACATAAGAAAACAGTCATGAGAGTGCACAAAGTTCTGATAATCTGAGGATAAACTGTGTTCTAGTAAAATGAAGTAAACTCTTTGTTTTAAAAGATTGTACTCTCCCGTGTATATTGGACATGAGTATTTTATGTATATGTGGTGTGTGTGTGTGTGTGTGTGTGTTTGTGTGTGTGCGTGTGTGTGTGTTTGTGTGTGTGTGTGCGTGTGTGTGTGTGTGTGTGTATGCTTGTGTGCATGTGCTGATGTCAGGTGTCTTCTCTATTTGTAGAGACAGTGCCTTTAATTGTAGCAGAAACATTCCTATTCAGATAGACTGGCTAGCCAACAAGTATGGGAATCCCCCTGTGATGTGGGAGTGTCATATATCAATCTGTTGATTTCATTGGTTAAGCAATAAAGAAACTGCTTGGCCCTCATAGGTTAAAACATAGGAGGAGTAAACAGAACAGAATGATGGGAGGAAGAGGAAGTGAGCTCATACTCGACAGCTCTCCTCTCGGGAGCAGAAGCCTCACAGAGACGCCATGCTCCCCTCGCCAGGCCAGATGCACATGATGAAGCTCCGACCCAGGATGGACGTAGGCTAGAATCTCCCTGGTAAGCCACCTCGTGGACTACAGCAGATTATTAGAAATGGGCTAGTCCAGGTGCGAGAGTTAGCCTAGAAAAGGCTAGATAGAAATGGGCCAAGCAGTGTTTAAAAGAATACAATTTGTGTGTTGTTATTTCGGGGCATAAGCTAGCAGGTGGCCAGGGTGCTGGGGACGCAGTCCCGCCGCTCCTAATACTACACCCCTGTCTCTGTTTCCCGAACACTGTGAAGACTAGAGGACACCTGGTTTTTACTGGGTTTCAAGGATCAAACTCAGATCCTCATGTTTGTGAGGCAATCAGTTTATTGACTGAGTCATCTTCCCCTCCCAGCAGAGTAGTGTCTTTTAGTAGGAAACCAATAATTGAGTAATTTAGTATGGAGGAGAGTATGTCAGGATTGCTGTCAAAGTCCCCTTCCAAAGGTTCAAAGATACCTTGCAGAGATACTCATTGCATTCTAGTAATAATGGGTTTTGAGATGTGCCTATATTTTGTTGGCTTTGAATTTATAAATTATTTAAGGAAGATGTTAGGGTTTCAGGTTTTGGATCACTATTGATATTTCTGTTTACAGTTTATTTAGATGCAAAATAATAAAAGTATTGGATGTGGTATGAACAATTGTCCCCCAAAGATGTCAATACCTTCATCTTAGACCCTATTCATATGTTACTTAATATAGCAACAAATCATTGAAAATACAATTAATAAAAGGAGTTTGAGATGAGGAAAGTTATCCTAACATTTTTGAGAAGAAACAACACAGCCACAAGAGTCCTTGTAGGAGGAAAGCAGAGAGGGCCAGAAACCAGTGGAGATGGAGTTTGCTTCAAGGCACTGGTGGGACTATTAGCCAATTGACTTAGGCTGCCTCCATCCAGGAAGCAGACTTTCCTCCAATGAGAAGCTGTGGAGGAAATGAAATCCCTATAGAACCTCTTCAGATCTTTTTTAATTGTTTTTATTGAACTATATATTTTTTCTCTGCTCCCCTCCCTCACACGTCCCCTTCTACCAATTCCCACAATCCCATGCTTCCAATTTACTCAGGAGATCTTGTTTTTTTTCTACTTCCCATGTAGATTAGATTCATGTTATCTCTCTTATGGTCCTCTTTGTTGTCTAGGTTCTCTGGGGTTGTGGCTTGTAGGCTGTTCTTTCTTTGCTTTATGTCTAAAAGCCACTTACAAGTGATTACATATTATATTTGTCTTTCTGGGTCTGGGTTACTTCACTCAATCTGATGACTTTTAGGTCAATCCATTTGCCTGCAAGTTTCAGGATGCCATTTTTTTCCATTGTGTAGTACTCTATTGTGTAAATGGACCACATTTTCTTTATCCGTTTTTCAGTCAATGGGCATTTAGGTTGTTTCCAGGTTCAGGTTATTTGTAATAGCCATCTATTTAAGACTTCTAATATCTAAAAATGTTTTATCTACCTTGTCTTATTTTACAACATGAAGTTCGTGGTAAAGTTATTGTATAACAAAGCAATTTCACACAGTCCTTTGCAGTCAGGAGAGTTTGCTTTGAAAGGCAGAACTGGTTCCATCACTGTGAGAAGCTGTGTGTACATTCTGATCAGAACAGATTCTGTCAGTAGGTGATGTTGTGCACACTCAGATCAGAACTGATTCTGTCAGTAGGCAATGTTGTGCACACACTCGCGTTTATATTTGTTCGGGTTCACGTGTGTGGCTTAGCAGTTTTGCTTTTTATTATTTGTACTTTTTCATAGCATACAAGATGGCTGATATATCAATGTATGCTTTAAACACCAGAAGTGCTTGGATGGATGTTCTACAAGTCATAAATACCAACAATGAATAGTAATGCTCAAGGAAATTGTTGGTGATGATCGGAAGAAAAGAAAATCCTTTCCTGACACAAACAGCTAAAGAACTTGGGAGTAACCTAGGACCACACCTCTCTAGTAATCTTTGTAATTTATTTGTATATGTATGTTTGTATTCATGTATATATTACAAGTATTATATACACATATATTATCTTATCTACTCAGTATTTCATAAAACAATTATATAAAACTCTTAACCTTAAGATCCACTAAATTTGCTTTAACTCTCTTTTTTGGGGGGAAGCATTCATCTCTTAAATAAACTTAATAAATTTCTAATTTTTAAAATGTTATAGTAAGTTTGGTTTTGAATTCCATTGTATTTTAATAGAAGAATAAAAATATATACTGTCTCTCATATGTAGTTTTTAAAATTTACCAATATTGCTCTCTTTGGTCAGTAGCTGACTGTTAGACTTTTTCTTCTAGGACATAATGTGTACCTTAAGCAATTGTTAAAATGCTTACATTTCTACATGATCTATATCGAGAAATTTTGTAAAGACTGTGTAACATATCCTAAATCATAGGTATATATGATCTTTTTTCACCTTTAAAATTTTTAACGGTTTTATTTAGATATCTTAATTAATTCCTGAAAAATTATGTAGTGCTATGAGGTTTAGCAACCCAAATTGGGTGATAGGATCTACATGGTAGAAGGTGAGAACTGACTTCCCTAAGTTTTCTCTAACCTCCACATGCTCCTCCACCATCAAAACAGAAAAGTAAATAAGCATAAAATAATAAATATTTTAAATTATAAAGGAGATTCTACTTTAGTGTAAAGTACCTATACCACAGTTATTTATGCATTGACATTTTATATTAAAGTTCTAATGGAATGCATGTTCAAAATTTAAATATGATGGAAAATAACTTTAGGAAATATTATTAAATTAGACATCTCGTCACTCCAATTCTGTGAAATGTAAACCCATGTAGACTTTCCGTAATAGACTTGTACGTTCCCCCTGCGATAGCAAACTCCAACAAAACTAAGTCATCCTACTGGATGTTTATTGAATAGAAAATATCCACCGTCCATTGCCAAGGTTGCCACCGCTTCTATTCTGATTGTCACACATGCATTTCGCTGAGCCCTCTCCTCGTGTCTGAAGCACAGACTGTGAGAGTCAGTCAATATTTTGTCATTTCAATATCACTACATTTGCCCACAGAGTCCTACACAGACAGAGATAAAAGCTCTACGACAAGAGAAGAGGGCCCTTTCCCTTTGCCACAATATATTGATGAAGTGCTTTATTGAAGGGGAGATCTCATTAATTATTTGATTTACAGAAAAAGAAGGCTGGGAGAAGTGAGTGCCTGCCTAATACTATGATGTACCATCTTGAGACTTAAGATCTTTTAATGTATTCATCAGGGTACATCTGAAATGGGAAAGAGTGAGCTGAATGGCTCCATTAATTTAATTGAAGCAAGCTCAGACAAGAGATAAAACATCTCAGCCTGCTTCTTTTCATGCAGCAGGAGTGCTGTAGTAAACAGGCAGCGATCCAAACACACCGGAGAGAAAAAAAAAGTGCATGGGACACTCCAGTGACTTCAAGGCCATGGGATCTCACAGAGCGGAATTAACCCTGAAGAGGCCTCAAGATATACCACCAGGCCAGCACTGCCTGGGCATCTTTGAGAAACAGAATGACTCCGAGGTTACATGTAAGTAATTTAGGCTTCCTAAGACAAAATTCCATTTGTTTATATTTTTAAAATTTTATTTTTATATCTTTTTTTTTTCCTTTTCACTAAACACCTGGGGAGCAGACTGTATCTCCTGCTGGAAGGCAGAGATGGAAGAGAGACCCTAGGCCGGTACTGATTGCAGAGTAGGGTTAAATGGTGCTACTCTCTTTTAGGAATCTGCATTTTGAAATGTAGCGGTCAGAAAATTCTTTTCGTCTCGAAGAAGTTGGGGGTCTCAGGGGCATCATCTGTGTTACAGGGGGCAGTGTGACAGTGCAGGTCCCTGAATTCAGCCTCTTGATGTATGGCTCCACACACACTCCAGGGGGGTGACCAACACCAAGCTAAGCCTGTCTGCTACTAAGTTTATTATCTGAAACAAAACTGCTCCTAATGTGTTTACTAAAAATTAATTCAAGTATCTGGGAAGTCCTTAAAGACCCCTGAGACAAAACCATCGTGGGGGTAGTATTGAGTATAATCTTAGTGTAGAGATCGTCATAAGTATTAGAAAGTTAAGATAAAAATGTGGCCATATTATTTTTTGTATGAAATAAAGATGCTATTTATTTCGATCTAATCAGAGCATGCCTATTATAATTTCAAGGACGGTAATAGGCTTTCTCTTTGGGACAGACATCTCCATTCTATCTTTCCATCTTTCCTTACAAAATAATCTTTCAGGTTTTTGAAAAGATAAAAACCTTGATACGTGAGAACATTTCTCTACCTGGCGCATAAACTTAGAATTTGCCCCAAGCACAAGCATTGTATTGAGACTTATTTTAAATCCAAAACTCAACAAAATTCAGTATCAATGTCTACCTCTCAGTTTACACACTACATATTCTTAATAACTAAGTTTTAGGTAGAAGAAAACTATGATTTAGTGGTTAAAGTAGTTGTTTTTTATACATTTCTGTTTTACAATCTTTGGGAAGTGTTTTATTTTCTCTTAAATTTTGAAAATATTAATAACACATAAATATTAATGATATGCATAAATGAAAATGTGAACCAAAACAGTGCTCTAACCCAAATGGAAGTTCCTTTTTTCTTGTTTCAGAAATTGTGTCAATAGAATCTGTTTTATCCAAATAAAATCTGGGTGGATCATTATGACACAGAGTAGTTGAAAATGACATATCTCATTTTTTAGATGTAACATCTCATTTTGCAAGTTCATTGTCAGACCAGGCATATGTATCAGATATCTTTATTTTCTAGCTTCTGATTATCTAACGATCTACCCTGGGTGTGCTAAGTAAATACAAGTCAGAATTCACTGTCACAAATGATTTCCAAACGTCTACTTTTAAACGTAGGGGTAGATAAGCTACCTTCCCAATCTCTAGAACATTTGAAGGAGAGGATGCTGAAGCTATTTAGAGGCAGGGATTGGATCTCTTGAGGTGCTGGCATTGAATCCCACCCCAGGAAAGACGGAATGCAGCTCTCTGTGAGCCAAGAGTGGTCTTCCATACGGTTTCCAGCACGGAGAGATTTGATTGATTCTGTTTAATGTTATTTTAAACTTTGTGTTTCTACTTATGTATGAATTTGTGTACTGTCCTGTGTCCTGTTTTGATGTGTTGGATACTAATGATGGCTGAACTGTGCATTTATCTACAACTGGGTAAGTATTTGCCTATTATTAACTTAAAATTTAAATATAGTCTCTCAGTTTTTTTTTTAAATTTTAGGTATAGAAACCTCAAATATATTTTGTTTGTTTAAATATGAGGAACAATTTTCAACCATTCTCAAATACACCCAACAATGAAAGCAATGTTGATAAGAATGTGATAGATTGAATGAATTACAGTGCTTTAAAAGTTACTTCATCAGTAAATTTATGATATATATTTGGCATACCTAATTTCATCACACATAGATATCATTGACTAAAACAATGATTAAAATATATGATATCTAATTCTGTGTTATTTTTCAGCAAAATAGTTTCAGTTATATTGCATTATTCATTATAATTCATATCAATAATATTTATCTTCATAAAGTCATGATGCATCTTAAAATAGCTGTGGTCAGTGTCACTTGTCACTTTGAATCATAAGATTATGTTATTCATTGTGATTACCTTTAAAATCTTTTTTTTTTCATCGCTAAAGCTACCCTTGGATTTGATCCACCTGATTCTTCCTTCTAAGTACAGATGGTGTAAATGTCAACATGCTTGACTCTAGTTTGGTTTTAAAAGAAGCAGCAATTTGGAGCCCAGTCTTGAATAGTTACTACTCATCTTATGTTGTATGAGACAAGAGTAAACAGTCACGCTGCCAAATGTTTCCTCCATTCATAATTATTTAAACAAATACAAATGTCATAGTATACAGTTACTTGCAAGTCCACACTAAAAATGCATTCATATCGTATATTTGATGGCACCATATAACCATCATTATGATAACTATATAAAACCAAGTCTAAGGCAAGCATCAACTGTGAATTATTTTAATTTTCTTGGTCAATCTTGCTGTGCATGTTAATTGAAATACAGTAATTCTTGTCGATTGCAAAAATGGCCAAAAATCATGTTTTTAGACTTCTCTATATCATAAATGCCATTATCATATGCATTAGTAATTAAAAACTTAGGAAAAATAATGAACTTTGACCTAAATATGTTATCTTATTGAATATTTTGTAAAATATAATAAAAAATAACACAAACCCTTAGAGTCAGTTAACCTGAAGTAAAAAACTGGCTAAATTGCCTGTTTATTTCAGTTTCCTAATTTGTAAATAGGAATTACATTAATTATAACATTAATATAATAATATGTTATTATTAATAATTGAATGAGAGTAAATGAGCAGAGCACCTTGAGTTGCATTTAATTCATATCATTAGTATTTCACAGGTAATTACATATTCCATTAGAAAATGAGGGTAATATGAAACTACCTGCAAAATACATGCTGGTAATTTATAATAGCACATTTATGTGGAAATGTTTTTATTGTTGTTGTTGTATGCAATTTTATAAATTTAAGTTTGGAACCAAAACAATTAAAATAACATGGGAAAAAGGCAGACATAAAACACTAACCTTTTTTTATTACCCAATTCAAGTCTAAATTTTGCTATTTTCTTCTTAATTAAAATTTTAAAGATATATTAATAATTTATGTGTATTTATGCATTTATGGCACAGGTGTATGGGTGCCCAAAGAGGTCATAAAAGGGTCTGACGTCCTATGAAGTTGGACTTGTGGGCCAATGTGAACCACACTTGGGAGTACTGGGAACTAAGCTCCGGTCCCCTGCATGGCAGCAGGTGTTGCTAAGAACTGAGCCATCACCTGAGAAACACCTAGAGAAATGTTAAGCCTCCTTAGCTGTGCAAATCAAAAGGACTCTGAGAGTTCATATTATACCCGTCAGAAAGGCTAAGATCAGGAAAACACATGGCAGCTCATGCTGGTGAGGATGTGGAGTCAGGGAAACACTTCTCAATTGCTGCTGGAGTGCGAAATTGCACAGTCATTATATGGAAGTCAAAGTGTTGTTTCTCAGGAGGATGGTACTCAATCTACCTGAAGATCTAGCTGCACCACTCTTGCATGGTTTTCCCTACCACAAAGACATGTTCATGGCTGCTGTCTATTCACAATAGCCAGAAAAATGAGAAAACCTACATGTCCCTCAACAGAAAAGTGGGTAGAGAAAATGTTGTACATTTACATAGTGGAGTATTACCCAGAGGTCAAATGTAAGTGAAACTATGAAATTTGCAGGTGAATGGATGGGACTAGAAATTTCATCCTGAGTGAGACGCCCCAGATTCAGAAAGACAAATGTGTTATGTATTAGTTTATACATGGATATTTGCTGAATATACGTGGATATAAATCAAACTACAATCTGTAGAACCATGGAGGTTAGGTATAGAGTAAGGGCCTGGGGACGAGACAGATAGTTCTCATTTGGAAAGGGAAATAGAATAGTTATGAATGGATGGGAATGCTGGAATGAGAGGACCATTCCACTAGACAATTTTTTCAGAAATTTTGCCATAGTAATCAATGCTGCTTGACTTTCCTAAAACTTTGGTGTTTGCTTTCTCTCTCTCTCTCTCTCTCTCTCTCTCTCTCTCTCTCTCTCTCTTTCTCTGTGTGTATGTGTGACTAAGCTAAGATAATCTAAAAGAAAGTACCTTAGTGGATATACCCTTCTCACATCTTGCATTTCCTAACATACTCCAGCCAAAGAGTGTCACAATCTATAAACTCGACTTTAATACAAGCAAGTCACCATGCCATGTTCTTCTATTCACTTCATCCAGTCACGAGGATGACAGATCAGGTTCTGACAGTTCTGTGAGAAGTCAGGCCAACAGGTGTCAACTACCTCTACCTTTGATTTGTGTTTAATATTATAATAGGACATAGTATTATTTCACGTGTTCTGTTTTCTTCCTGGTGGGATGTTTCCCATCAACACAGACATGTTCCAAAATTGCCTACTGAATGCATTTTCACTTTTAAAAATAATGAACTGTTACTGCAGGGAAGAGGTTTGCACGCAAACATACATAGCAGTCAGAGTGCTACTGAACTGTGCGTGGTGCTTTTACACAAGTTCATACTGTCTCTTCAAAGACTTAATGTGATGAATTTCAAGACTTGAAATAGATGGAAAATTGTGTAATGTGAGTTAGAATAGAACTGATAGACATGAAGACAGAAGAAAATTCTTAACTGCTGTCATAGCTGTCAGCATCAGTGTGGTAATTCACAAAGTAAGTTGACTTGGTCATATAGGATATTATTTAATTGTGTCTCAGTATGAACACTTCGTTTTCTATCAATAATAAATAATATTAACTCATATTTAATAACTAAATTTTAAGTATAATATGCCATGTATAATTTAGCCCCTCCTCTGGGAAGGTAATATTGCTAATAACTTCAATATTATGATAATATTGAAAGGCCTATACAATTTTTATTTTCTATACATAATAAATTTTAAAAGATTAGTAAAAGCAGATTGATACATATATATATATATATATATATATATATATATAATGCAAATTGGTTATTTTTGAGTCATTGTTTCACTATTTATGCCAGCAAGGAAGTTAAACTTGTGATCCCTTGACCAGATTCATTAGATCACTTTATCCTGACGCTCACATTAACAGTAAAGAGACTCTCACAAGCAAACAAGTCCAGCTGTGTAGAAGAGACTCTGAGAAGTCTCCCGGAAGAAGCAGAGATGAGCAGAGCTGCCCGGAAGAGACTCAGTCACTGCACTGACTAGAGACATCTCCCACTGCCTGGACCACCTTTGATTTGTGCAGTTCGCTCCAGGTTCTTAGCTTTACTGAGCTGTTACCCACCCCTGCTGTTGTGGGCTTTGGTGTTATAGCTGTCCTTCCATCATTTCTGCTCAAGTAAGAAACCTTTCACCCACATTGCTGAAAGAAACCCTGATAAAATATTGGTCTACTAAGATGAATTTGGGTTTATTCTTACTTTGTTCTTTTCTTTGTTTCCCTATCTGGTGTGAATACATGTTAGTTCATGCTTCCCCAGGAGCATAATAAGGCAAAACAAATTGATACACAAAGTAATTAAAAAATTAAAGGAGTTTGAGTTGGGGGACTTGTGCCTTGGCAGACAAACTCCGGCATGTTGCATTTGTGGTCTGGAGTTCTACAGATTTCAAAAAATGTTTCAAAGAAAATGTACAGAAGTTTGGAGAGAGATTACATCAGTTGATTTCAAGAATTTAGATTTGTCTGAGAAGGGTAGCTGTGCTTTAAGAACAAAACTGTGTATATTAAAATATATGAGTAAAATAGTCCTCAAATAAGGAAGGGATGGAGAGAGAAAGGAAATCTATTTGAGAAAGGAGTGGACTCAAAAGTGAGATGAATTCAGGGGGCTGGAAATAGCACACTGCAATGATACAGTTGGCAGGATGTAATCGGCACAATACATGTGACAAGGAGCATGATATGACTTCTGTGTATAGGAGAAATGCATACAGGGGTCCCGCAGAAGAGAAGTTTACTTGGAAGTGGATATGTCTGAAATCAGTTTTCTCCTGTCTTATTGGCCTAACATTTGGTGGTGTCTCATTCTAGCTTTGTTTGTTTGACATTAAGTTTTCCATGGATATGATTTCACTAAAAACCTATGAAAGACTTGTGGAGACTGAAGTGAAAATAAATTATAACATAATAAGTGTAATAGGAAGGATACCATGGTAGAAAATAAATGCTTTGAGGGAAAAAACTTGTAAATATATGAAAGCATAAAAATCCTTAAATAGGGCTGTACTCTCTCATATTATGTTATAAATAATTATATTTCAAGTAAAGTATAAGTAAACAGGAGAAAATTGAATATGTGTATAAAAGTATGCTTTACTCTTTCACATAGCCATATTTTAGGGTACATACAAATTACTAAATACTTATAGAATGAGTTCATATAAATTACATAACACCTGTACATTTCAATGTATGTTTTATAAGCTTTTATGAGGTCAGTGAATTAGATACTTAATTATTAAGTCAGCTTCCAAAGTATGCAACCCTAGGAGGTAAATTAATTCCTTCTCTCCATATAGCTCTTCCAAAGCAACCATTGGTCTGAAGCTAAAGCAGATTATGTTAATGCCTTTAGGAAATCAGCGATTTTATTTGATCAAATATAAACATGTCGAATAACAATTTAATTTCAGAAACCTCAGTTTCACTTGAATAGCACAAAACCAAACATCATCATGTGGTGTTTACTGTGAGGTGCTCAATGACTCCATGAAGATTTGATAGGATGAAGAAAATAAGGAATAAACAGGCAAGCAGTTGCTTGCATATGCAGCACCTGAGCAGTATTAGGAAATGTATTTTTAGGAGATAACAAGATAATTTAAATATGATGTTTAAAATATATTTAACAAGTAAAGTAATATATCTCCACATTTCTTTTGTTTAATGATAGAATGGACTGTGCAACAAAGCTATACAAATCATATTTCTATTATAAGTTAATCTCCTATAAATGCATTGCTATTAAAGTAACCAAGGTCTTTTGATACATAAAGCACTTTTAGTCTCACTTTTATTGTTATTACAATAAGTTGCTATGGAATCAAAGATTTCTGACACTATTATCAAAACACATCCTTTGATATTATAAAGAAAATACATACAACTTCAGTATAAAATTTAAAGCTTATGTAAAAGTTCTTAGTAAACATTTGGGGATGTAGTTCACTGGTAGAGTACATGAGGTTCCCGATTAATCCTAATCACAGCCAAAATAAAAACAAAAATCTCTGTAGAGATGATTTGCATACACAATACATTTGTATACATTTATTGTTTGAAAAATCCTAATATTAGAAAATGAATTAAATCAGAGGAAAATAAGATGCTGCTAATGGAAACTTATTTATGAGTAATAACAACTCACAAACATGGACCACAAGCTGGAGATCTCTGGAAAATACAAGGGAATGTAGGAATATTTCCCTAGAAAATTTAGACAAATTCTTAAATGTGCATACTATGAAAAGTTAGGGTTGACAATAAATAATTAGAATATCTATAAAAATGCTGAAAATGAATATTAAGTGCTAATTAATAAGAAACATGAACCATTGGCCAAACAGTGTTGCAATTACTATAGTTTTTGTGTGATTATTTGGGTTTGGGCAGGCAGGAAATGAAGGCATAGTCCATGTTTACAAAATGGTGGCTACTGTCTGGAACACAGATCCACATAAGACAAAAAAAAAAGGCTTAAGAAAAATCAAAGAGGGCTTCCAGAGCTGTATTAGCTGTAGCCAAGTGCAGCTTCTACGTAGCCACATTATTTTTCAGATTGGCTCTATTTACTGACAGCAGGCAGAGGCACAGCTCTTTGAGAGGTTTTCTGTCTCAAAATTAGCACCAAAAACTGTGCACAGTTTCTTTGAGAGATTGTAGTAATAAGGGCGGCAGGGCTGCGTCCCCAGCACCCCAGCCGCCCGCACGGCTAGTTTATGCCCGAAATAACAACACACAAACTGTATTCATTTAAACACTGCTTGGCCCATTCTCTTCTAGGCTAATTCTCACATATTAATTTAGCCCATTTATAATCATCTGTGTATGGCACCCCAAGGTGCGCTTACCAGGAAGATTCTAGCCTATGTCCATCCTGGGTCGGAGCTTCATCCTGGGAGCAGGGCATGGCATCTCTATCAGGCTTCTGCTCCCGAGAGGAGAGCTGTCGAGACTGAGCTCACTTCCTCTTCCTCCCAGCGTTTTGTTCTGTTTACTCCACCTACCTATGTCCTAACCAATAAAATGGGCCAAGGCAGTTCCTTTATTAGCCAATGACCTTCCTCCATCAAGAGCTAGCTGCCTGGATCATGCTGGCTTCACGAATAATTCTGGCTCTTTTAAGAGGTTGAGCACTTGAATACAATTTGTGAGTAGAATGCTATATGTTGCTTAATGGTAACATAGACCTGCTGCATCTTTAGAGCTGCGACAGTAAGCATGACCTACAAAGGCAGTGAACATAACTCCTATGTTGGAAGGGGTGGAATCAGCAGGCAAGGCTGCGGGGTTGATTCTAGCCATGTCTGTTTAGCATTTAAGAAAAAAAAAGGCACTTAGTCAGAAATTGATTACAGATACACAATAAAGACAGATTCAGACAGAAATAGACCTTTGAACAGGTCATAGTGTATTTTTAAAAAATGTATATAGGCTTGGGAGAGAGAATAGAAAAAGTATATATAGTTAAAAATAAAACAAAGTCTTTAAAGAGACAGTAAAAGTAATATAAAAGAGTACAGACAGTCATAGATTAAAGGAGTAATGAAAAATAAGTCATGTAAAGATGGAATAGACACAGAGAGTCTAGATTATGCATATTATTGTGTTTTCTTTGAAATTTTTTGACTGCAGAGAGACATTTGATTCTGGGGCCTGCTAAGTTAAATCAACATAAAGGTATCTTGACTTCAAAATTTGGATCAAAGGATATGTTCATTTGGAAAAGAAGTTCTGCTTTTGTTTTCACAGAGGATGAAAACCTGTTAATGTGGTTTAATGGAACAAGATCCCCCAAAAGGTCTCCATGAATGCCTAAAAATACTTCAACCAACAAACAGCAGGAAGCAGTTTGGAAAAAAACAATATCCAAATTCTCAAAATGATTGTCTATAAATATTTATTTTCATTTAAAGGGGGCTATGATATAGAATGAATACTTTACACTGGTATGAACTTTTGTTTATTGAAACAGGTTTGAGGTCAATTTTGTTAAATGTATACTTCTACTCTTGATTAAGGTTTTATGTTTATACAGCTCTTTTAAAAATGTAATGTATAGATAAGAAACAATTTAATAGGTATTCCTCTATAATAATCAAACTTTTAATTCTGCTAGTTAGGTTCTCTGGATATACAGGAATATACTTAAGTTATATAGACAATCTTTAACACTTCAAAGACCTATGAAAATGGCATTTAACAATGTTTTAAGAACTTAGACTTTTCTTGACAGTGAGACATGTCTGCTTCTGGCAGCACCAATTACTTCAGAGAGGTTGATGGGCAATGAAGAAATTCTTTATGGAATTTGCCTTCAGTGTGACAAGACTAGCCATTTGGGCAAGAAACCACTCTTGTCTGGACTGCTTGATAGTATCCTATATGAACTGGACATACAGGACCCACAGAAATGTAACTGCTGAACATTCCAAATGATGGGATGTCCCTTCAGGCTTCCTGCTTCAGAGAAGAAACTTCTAGACATTCTTCAGGATATAAAAGAAAGCAACTGATGAACTTTGTCATTACAAGGCAGTATACATTTTCAAATTTCCTGCTTCATGGAAAAGTTTGCCAGATACTATGAGTCAGTAGGCTAAATATGGATGCCCGAATGTTACAGAAGAATTTTGTGTGTCTGGGGGTAACAAGATGTTTCTGTAAGTCTAGAAATTTGAGAGTTCTTACCGCACACTTCCTGTTTTCTTAGGTGATATTATATCCTTCTGGGCTCTTTGAAGGAGTTAAACACAGATAGTTATAGTTTTCCATAGTTATGATAAAAGATAAAATTAAAAAAAGATAAATTAAATATAAAACTTTCCAGATACAAATAGACTAAATATTGTAAGTATAATTGTTGCTTGGTACCTGTTTTGTGATATATAATTTTATTATGTCAATGTTATAACCTTTCATTATTTAGACAGAAAAGGGAGATTACGTGGGATGCTTTTTTTTATGTGTTGCTTTTATTGGTTAATGAATAAAGCTGCTTTGGGCTATGGAAGGGCAAACTATAGCCAGGCTGGAAGAGATATAGAGTAGGCAAAGTCAGGATACGCCATATAGCTGCTGAAGAAGAAAGATAACTACTGGTAAGCCACAGCCTTGTGGTGAGGCATAGATTGATAGAGATGGGTTAATTTAAGATGTAAGAGTTAGTTAATAAGAAACCTGAACCATTGGCCAAACAGTGTTGCAATTAATATAGTTTCTGTATAATTATTTGGGTCTGGGAAGCAGGGAAACAAAATCAGAGTCTCTATTTACACTCACATATATCATATGATATGAGGAGGATTATGTATTGTCACCCAATTTATATCCTGATCTGAAATAGAGGAAATTTACAAACCATATAAAGATAGTTGAACTGAACAGTAAACAAATAAAGCCTGAGGAAACGTCAAATGCATGCATGAATAATGATGAGTAAATGTATTATTAATCAATGATGGAAAAGATAGAAAAAATGACGACAAAGTTTGGTGATTTTTTGTTTGTGCTTTAACGAATAAAGTTTTCCTGAAAATCAGAGTGTCTATCTAGCCACACTATTTAGCCATAGAGACCAGTCAGTGGTGGCATACACCTTTAATCCCAGTACTCAGGAGACAGAGGCAGATTAATATCTGTGAGTCCAAGGCTGCCCTGGACTTCAAGAGATTGAAACAGTCTGAAAGAGAAAGAGAGCCAGGTGGTGAGTCACACCTTTAATCCCAGCACTAGGGAGGTGGAGACAGAAATGGACATGGCTTGCCAGAGAGAGGACTATGACGTGGGAGGAGACAGGAGTTCAGGCATTTAGTCTGAGGACTGATAGAGACAGGATACCACATTTGTTCTGAGGATTTTGTAGAGCTAAGAACTGGTGGCTAGCTTCTCTGCTTCTCAGGTCTTTCAGCTTTCACCCCCCCACCTCCCCGATAACTGACTCTGGGTTTTTGTTGTTAAGACCAATTAGAACTTGGACAGCAATAAATCATCATAAAATTCAGAAGGTTGTTAAAAGGATTGTTTGAACAACATAACTAAAACGTATCTTGTGGCTATAAGACTTGTTTATTTTTCTATGGTTTAGTGTTTTAACAATGACAACCATATATGATTCTTCTTTCCAGAGGCTATCTCCAGGAACTTGGTGTTAAGAATGGATGAGAACTGCTACATTGTTATTTTTGTCATTAATGGCTTGTTCCTTCGTTGGAGGCTGGTTGACTTTCATTTCCTATGATGAATTACCCTGCATTTTGTCACTGGGTGTCCAGCCATTTCAGATTGCATTGGACTGTCCTGATCTAGCTCCTAAAAAATGCTGCTTCATAAAAATTTACTAGGTATAAGCATACAGCCTAGTTGGTCAATATAACAAAATATCCTATCAAGCAGTTAAAAATATGTTTCTTATGGAACACATTATATTCTGTGCCTGTATCTGGACTCAGACATACATAAATATTTCATATGAAATGTATAGCTACTACTTGCATTAAGTAGGACTATGTACAGCAGAAAAATGTGAGTTCTAGGTGATGAAACCCATTTAGTGAAGAAATTTCCACTTTTATTGACTTGAAATGCATACAATTCATCATTAAACATGGAAATTTAAGCAATAAAATGCTTTCTGGCTTAGAGATTTTGAAATTTTCTTTATGGTATATAAAACATTTTAGAGAATTCTTACAACTAAGTATATAGACATCACTTTGCAGTTTTATTTGTGGGAAGTGTGGGTGTTACTACTTTAGTTAATCAACACTTTAAAGATGAAACATCACATAGTTTGTAGTGAGCTATTGGCGACAGGCTGTGCTTAGGCTTATGATTTGATATAAAACAATCGTTTTCAAATCCCATTTGAAGGGTTGTTTGTATTTTAGATAGAAAGAATGGCTCATTTCAGAATCAGCCTGACTGTTTGCCCCTGCTTTTCTCTACTTTACTGAAGTGTAATTGCAAAGGCAGCTCTGATGAGGCATGCTGTTTACACATCACTGACAGTTCTTCCTCTTCTTTCTTTCATTGGCCAACACATGGACTTCATCAAGTTCAACTACTGACATGACCCCCTGACCTGAAGGCATTCATGAAATGTAAGGAAGTGCTGTCCTCTGGAATGCTTGACTATCAAAACTCCTGATTCAAAGTGGTTTTATAGTCACATGCATAGATATTTTGTACACTTAATAGGATTTGGAAAATTTGGGGCAATTTTAATGGCCTTACACTGAATTGAAGATTTGTTAACTTGCATATGTTAGGCTGGTTTGAATCGCCAATATATATTAAACTTATGAAAGTATATGTTTTGTATTATAAAAATCTATAACTTTGATTTTTCTAAAGACACATATTTGCATTTGTTGGAGAGTTGTATTTGGCTATACTGTAAGTAAGATTGTGCAGAGTATTTTAGTATAAGGCATAGCAAATGTGATGAATTGGAAATGCTGGCACCGTGGACTGCTTTACGGAATGATCATTATTGTCATCACCACCACCATCATCATCATCAAAATCACACGAATCAAAAGTCTCTTCAGAAAACATTTTTGTGGGACACAAATTTTTGTAGGGCACAGTATTTTTTAATCTTTGGCAGGGATTTTGTTATATAGTTCAGGCCTGCCCTGTCTGTGCTTGCGGTTCACATTTTAGTCTCCCAAGTGCTGGAATAATAGCTAAGCCAACTTAGTAATGAAAAATGTAAATAAAAATGACATTTTTGTTCATTGTTGATTATATTCTATGTTCAGAAAAAACAAAACTAAAAAATACACATATGAAATACACTTAGTGATAACTACTTAAAACAAAAAACGCTATGAAGTTACTAGAGTCTCACTGTGCGTACATGAATATTGTAAATAGCTAACTAAGTTAGATATTATAAAATGCTCACATAACACAGATATTACAGAGTAGCAATTTTACTGTCTAGGTTTCATTGTTAGTAAGTCAGCAATTCATTCATTTGCTCATGTATCTCTTATGAGTCTGCTGGCTGTCAGCCCAGGACTAAACACTGGTAAAAATGAAAATAGCCAATGGATGCCTTATAGTACAGTTGCGTTGGAGTGGTGAATATCAAGAGACTTCATGTAGTCTTTTTGAACTCTTGGCATGTCGGTTACAGCACAAATGTACCACCCTCAAATCCATGCTGGAAAGGCCCAAACCTCCAGTAGCTGAAAATGCGAGGATCAGGCGATGGAGATCTTTGTAGAGATGATTGAAGTAAAATGAGTTGATAAGTTTGGATTCTCACAATGCACAGAAATGACTACGCAATGGGAAAATGGCTGTTTCCGACCTAGTAGACTCCAAAAAGACAATACTTCCTACATTATATCCAGGCCTAATTCCTTTAAAACACACACACACACACACACACACACACACACACACACACACACTAGTTTTTCATGTGGTGCACTGACATACACGCAAATATTCACCATATAAAGTAAAAAAAATGCAATTTTAAAATGGCCTTTGTGGTACTGCTTGATTGTACCACATTGAAAGTTACACAAGCGTGCTGCACGTGTTAATACCTTCTGCTTCCAGACAATGGACCATGCTTGGCTGGACTGCCCATTAGACGTTTTGTGTATGAAAGTTTTTTTTTTTTGCTTTAATTTTTTTATTGATAGTAGAGATTATCGTCAGAATTCATATTTGCTTATTCAAAAAAATATTCTGGAAATATGGCCCCTTTCCTTTTAATGCCAGTTTCACATGTTTACAGTGTATCCCATTGCCCTCCACATGTTTACATTGTATCCCATTGTCCTCTCTCCCTCTCCCCCTCTCATGACATCCTTCTTCTCAGCTGTCTACTTCAGGCTTGAACGCCTGAAAGTCACCTGTTCTCAGCCACTGAGCAGTTCTGAGTCTGCATTGATTGCTCCTGTCCACTACAAAAAGAAACTCACCTATTAGGCAAGGCGTATCCACTGGTGAAGTAGACTTCTGTTTGTGTAACTAATAACTTCCTGGTTGGACTTGAGACTCACGCCAAGTGAGGGGAATGCATAACTTATAATGTAAATCTGATCAACATCCTAATGCAGAGGAAGACACAGACTAAAGCGGGCAGTCTATTTTGGGTCTTTTGTTAAATGGACATGGAGCTCGATGCCTCTGTGTGTTTACATTGGTCTTGGACTTTTATGTTCCAGAACTATGAGAAAATAGATGTATATATACTATTGAGGTTACTCATCTTTGTATAATGGCTGGCCTAGCCAACTAATGCAATACTTGATGTGTACCTTTCTCTCTCTTAAATGTAGCTAGGTGTGAGTCTGTATTCAAGGTTCAGTTTTGCTGCTATGACAGTAAGAAAAACCTGGAGAATCCTTTGATATCTCAAATTCCCCAAGAGAAAATCAGTAAGAACATTTCTGTCCACTGTGTACAAGCAATGACTAATCTGAAACTGAAAGCTTGGTTTCTTATGATTCCTTCCCAGCATTTCTCTGCTGTAATATCCAAGCAATTGAAGCCATATTCTGGGGTGGGGAGTAAAATAATGGACTCCTTGTCTTTGTTCCAGATTTACAACTAATATGGTAGCACTAGGACTCTGCAAAATGTCTTTTAACTAGATATCTGTTAACCTTACACCATCCACATAGTGCATGAAGGCTTACTTAAGTAGAATATTATGTGGCATTAAATTAGTTCCTCATTGTGACAGGTACAAACATGAGAAGGAACAGACCATGGTTCACAGATGATAATAAGTTCCAAATGAAAAAAATCACAACTTCATTGGATCCAGCCGTGCCTCATGTACCAGTTATCAAACGCAGCAGTTTCTATTCTAGACAACAAATCTTCCTAATTTTAATTTTCCTTGTATGTTTATTATTGTTTCCTTTTTCATGTTTATGTCTTGATGGTGTGTGTGTGTGTGTGTGTGTGTGTGTGTGTGTATCTGTATGTGTTTCTTGTGGTTTTTCTGTGGCATTTCTTTTTGTCCTGTTCAAGGTTTCTTGTTTTTATTTTATTTTATTACTTTTCCTCTCTTTTTGCTTTTTAGTTTCCTGTTTGTTTCCTAATGAGAGATATCAAGAAAGGGTATAAATTTGGGCAGATGGGGGGATAGAGACCTGGGAGGTGGTGGGGTAGGGGAGAGCATAATTAGAATATAAGATATGATGAAAATGTATATTCTATTTAAAAATAAAAAAAACAATAATTTAAAGTTTTCAGAAATAAACTTATAATTCACAAGTTACCCTGAACTTTTGTTAATTCTTATTTTGACAAAAATAAACATAAGCAAATCTAGCATGAATGGAGCATCAGGATGTAAATGTGAATTTTTTATTCATACTCTTCTCTATTTACCGGCCAGAATCACCTAGCTCTGTATCTTCCTGTCTTTATGACGCTGACTGCAGACACACAGAGACACAACTGAACAGAACTTCAGTCCTAATATTTTAGACACTGCAATATGTTCCAATTTCTTCTTTCTTGGTAACTCCACGCTGATTTAATTAATCCAGGGTTTCCTGGTGTGTCCTCTCATCCTGTGCTTGTCTTAGAAAGCTGCAGTTTACAAGAGGAAGAGAGGAAATAAAGTTCCTTTTCGTTGCTGTCCCAAACTCATGCTGTCTAGTGGATTAGCACAGTGTGGCAGAAATGCATACAGCTACTTGTTTCCGTTTGACCTCAGCTTTTGCTGTCACTCATGCTTTTGATGGCTGGCCCAACTCCCATTTAATCACTAAGTAGGTGATCCTCACATCACTTCACAGTGATTCTCCTGTTGGCTTGACAGGATTTGTCCTACAACTTCTTATCATTCCTGCATAGAGCCCCAGAATTCCTCCTGTCACACACAAGGCCAAGAAAGGGCTGTGGCACACTTCACCCTGCTTACACTTGAACTGTTTACACTTGTTTCCCATCCATTAATATGCAGTATAAAATCAGGGATCTACTAAACATGGGCTCTTTCTGTAAAGGGGAAGGAAAGTATATGACATGGTATTTCAACGATATTTGTCTGTAATACAATTATTTGCATAATCATAAACATTGGGTGGACATAAGTCATTAAGAATTTATTTTTAAATTAGTTTTATAACAATCACTTTGTATCATTAAATTATCTTCAAAACTAACCATGGATAACTGAATAAACTTTAAGAAAAAAGACTAATGGGAGGGGAGAGGGAAAAACATAGGGAAAGCAAAGGCATGATTTCTCTTTCTGATACATGCTTGTAAAGGTCTTCATAGCCTCAAGTCACTTAGGCCTTTTAGAAGTCCATAACATTTTTCTTAAAATGAAGATATTCTTCCATCTAAATTACCTTTTAGTGCTAGAGGACAAAAATAAATCAATCTTTAGCTATAATAATTTGTAGTCTTTGAACTTTTCAAACTGAATCAAATGCCAGATGAGTTATCTTTCCGTCTCAGTGCTATTATTTTAACACAGTCACTTTAATGATGCTCTGGCACAATCGCAATCATTTTACCCTTTTGACACAGAAGTTACTTGGTTCTAGCCAGAAAACTATTTACCCTTTGCTGAACGATCATTTTAGACCTCATATTTTCCTTCCTTTAGAAGGAACTCTGCTGTTGGAGTTGCTTTTCTCCAACTTTTGTAAGTTTTAACCACATTCTTACACCTCAAAACCCAGTGAGCTTCAGAACAGATTTTTTGTTATAGAAAATAGCAATGATTTGGTCATTATTAAATGAGAAGGAATGGGTGTTCCCCTTTCATTGAGTCTTTCTAAATAAAAGCTCACCTGAAATTTACAGCTACTTCATAGAGAAGCTTCACATAGTCAATTCTCTTTCATTTATTAACACTTATCAAAAGTAAAACTAAAGAAAAAATAACTAGATAATACCCCCTTCACACACACTCACACACACACATGTGCACACACACACGTACACACACTCACCCAATATACATATGTACACACATACATATCCCTAAATAACACTGTAAACAGGTTTTAATCATACGCCCTTCCAGAAAAGCCTAATGTCATATGAGATGGTTGGTCAGACATGAAATCTATACTGAAAACCGCAGACTTTCTTACAACTGTTAAAATAAGAACTATATCTGCAGATACATCCGCACATATCAAAACTGTTGTCTAATCACACACAGCTGTTGAAGATGACTGGTAAGGGGAAGATGAGTAAAGAAGCAGAAGAATGTGGATTTTGAGTTTTACTTCCTTTGTAGAGCTGATATCTGAAACCATCACAATTTACAGTAACGTCTTAAAATATTAAGTTTTCAAGCTCAACAGCAAAAGGCATGCTGTAGTGGACTGTGAAAGACAGCACAGCCTCGGCTCTGAGCAAAAAATTATAGGCAATTACAGAAAGCTGAAATAATCTCCCCCTGGGAAGAGCGCACCAACTGGTCATCCACTACCAAATCATCAGCACTGACAACATACACAGAAGTCATATTAAACAAGTGGAGCAGATGATACTGATAAATATATATGTATATACATATATGTGCATAAGAATAATTAATGAAAAGAGAGGCCATGAATTTGAAAGCAAGCAATAAATTAGGAGTATATGGGAGGGTTTAGAGAGAGGAAAGAGAGTGGATTTATAATTACATTATAATTACGAAATTAAAGAAAAATGCCCTCCCACATTGTTTTTTCAAACACTTGATGCATTTCCATATAACACCCAAGTAAGTTTACAGTTATTTCTTTAGCTTTTGGCAAGAATATATGAAAATTTACTACTTTAAGGAGTATTATCACCTCTTTCGTTCTTGACAATAATCAGACTAAATGATTCAAGTTATATTATTGCTGCATCATATGCTGACATTTTTTTTCTCTGATGATAACTAGCTAAACTCTACTGCATGCATATGGTGTGAATTTTAGTGTTAATGACCTTAGTCACTTAATCTTTCAAAATGAAAGGTACATGCCAGTTCTTTCTAGAATCACTGCCAGCAGTAGCTAAACTTCACGCTTCCTGGTACGTTTGAGGCTCCCTGGCGAAAGGTTACAATGTTAATATTTTTTTTCAAATAAATGTGAATAATAAAGTGACTGATACCACTGTGCATTATTGTGAATGTTCCAGACACTTCTGTGTGATCTTACAGATTTACAGTTTGGCCTATTCCACCTAAAAGCTCTGGTTTGTTAGAAAGTAAGCAATCTTTGCTCTTGACTCACACAAGAAATCCCTTTACTGTTTTCAACAGTGGTGTGCATTCTGAAAACTGGACTCTTTGACTCTAAAGTGACTAAGTTATTATGATTTATATATTTTAGATAAATCTTTGCACTATTTTTTCCTTGTCTGCCTTGCTTTCTTTTTAAATAATATTTTAAGTTATTCTTTGAATATTTCAGACAGTTTCTTATGATCATATTATTTCCCCTCTCCTGACTCTCCCAGATCCTCTATATCCACCCAATTTTATCTATCACTCTCTTCAAAACCAAACAACAACCATAAGAAAATAAAACTAAGGGAGTCCAGTTTGTGTTTGATTAACACTCATGAGTAGGAGGCCTGACCTGGAGTGTGCATCATATACCCAGTGTTACTCTATTGAAGAAAAATGACTTTACCTTTTCCGGAAGCTGTCATTAGGAATAGCTTCTTTGCTTCAGGCCACTCCTACTCTTCTATACTTGGATTTTGTTCTAGATTGAGTTTGAATAAGTAATGTCACACTCTCCATGAGTTCATACATGTCTGGAATGTCTGGAGAATATTGTTTCCTTGAAGTCACCCACCATCCTGACTCTTACTTCTTTCTTACTCTTTTACATATGTGTCTGAGTCTTTAAAAAAGTAGTATTGTATAGCTATCTCATTAGGGAAGAACATTCCAGAAGATCTAATTGTCTGTATATTAACCAATTACGGTCTATCTTGTTTACTTATCTACTACAAGAAGAAGTTCCTCTGGCAAGGGCACTGATGCAAATATGCACTGATCTGTGGGTGCAATAATGTCACTAGTTGTTACTTCATTGCTGTGTCCATTTAACAGAATAATAGCCGTAGATTTTACTCTAGTACTCATGGCCTATGTAGACACAGGTTTTTGATCTCATTGACAGTGCAAGGTGTGAGTTTTTCTTAATAGAGCAAGTCTTAAATCCAATCAAAAAGTGGCTAGTCATTTCCACAACATTTGGGTCACTTTCACAGCAGTGTGCATATCTTGCCAGAAGGGTAGTTCTTGTAGCTTGGTAAGTGAGGCTGCTGATTACTTTCTCCCTCTGATAGCTGGAATTGCAAGTCTTAGCATGGTGAACCCTAACCAGTAAGGGTGAAACACCCACTGAACACCGTCTAAAATTCTCCAAGTTTTAAGATGTGGTTTCTTAAGCAAGAGGTTCGTACTAACAAGTTCTGGTGAGTAACCAATATCAATGGCAATAGTTTTGTTTGTTTGTTTGTTTGCTTGGTGTGTGTGTGTGTGTGTGTGTGTGTGTGTGTGTGTGAGTATCTGTGGAATCCTATAGGCCAACAACTCAAAAAATGTAACACATTCCTGGTACTAGGGTACCAATGAGCAGTGAGACCCCAGATCCTGAATTTCTTTTTTTTTTAAATTTATTTATTTATTAAGGATTTCTGCCTCGTCCCCACAACCGCTTCCCATTTCCCTCCCCCTCCCCCGATCAAGTCCCCCTCCCTCATCTGCTCGAAGAGCAATCAGGGTTCCCTGACCTGTGGTAAGCCCAAGGACTGCCCACCTCTATCCAGGTCTCGTAAGGTGAGCATTCAAACTGCCTAGGCTCCCACAAAGCCAGTACGTGCAGTAGGATCAAAAACCCACTGCAATTGTTCTTGAATTCTCATTTCTTGTAATCCCCTGATCTGAGTGCCTACAGCTGCTCTGAGCACGAGACCTTCAGGAGTTCCTGATGGCAGGAGATTGGTTTCTGGTGAGTTTGGCTGGGGCGTGCCTACCTCTATATAATCTGTCCCTGAACGCAATAAAGGGGCATTCTTGGGGAATTCAAGGTTGACCCGTGTCGCTGTCTCTCTGTCTGTATGTGTCTGTGTTTTAACCTCCAGCCCCCTTGCCCGAAGCTGGGGAACTGGGTGCCAGCGCAAAGAGTGCTGGTGTGGTGCACGGCACTAGGGGTTTTCTTTGGTAGCATATGGTAACTATTTGGGATATTTTCTGTTTATTATAGGATGTGTTGGTTAGTTTTTCGTTAGTTTGACATAGCTAACATTATGAGGGGTAGAAAAAAATGAGAGATTCTATCAAAAGATGGCTTATAGGCTGATCTTTGGGGCTTTTTATTTTGTTTTGTTGATTAATGACTGACATGACATGACCCAAATCACTGTGGGCAGTGCAATTTCACAGTAGCTGGTCCTGGGTAGTACAAGAAATCAGGTTGGTCAAGACATAGAAAGCAAGTCAGTATATTGCTTTCACCCATAGCCATGTCTTAATCAGAGCAATAGAAAGCAAACTATGTCATAGTGCGATTCCATGTAAACTTAAAACATTAAAAAAAGGTATATTATAAAAATATGGGTATATATTTTGGAAGCTTCTAAAGTGTTAGGTGTCTAAAGAGTTTTCTCAAAAGGCCACAAGTGCTAGTTTTCCTTTTGAAATCTTGCTTTGATTAAAAGGGCACTGAGAATCTTTATTAGGTACAGTGTGATATTTTGATAAATGAATATAGTATATGTATTCTGGATAAATGAGCTTCTAATCAATTTTAAAAGAGTGATATTAAAACCTCCATTTTGGGCTATTTTACATAGTGTTGTACAATATTGCTACTATGACAATTGTCTGTTTAATGGAACAACACAGCTTACTATTTGCAGTTCACTGTGACTCTTCAGCTACCGATGGATATTTCTTCACTTTTTCCATGACTAAGTCCTGGTTTCTGCAGCACACTCTTCTGTTTCTTCTTTCTCAAGTAAGTGAGACCATGTAGCACTTATCTCTCTACGACTGGGTTATATCTCATAACACTGTGATATCCAACATCGTCACGTTCCCACAAATGGTAGGGTTTCATCATTCTCAAGTTTAAATGGCATTCTGTTATATCAATGCAGTATATTTCCTTTTCTCATTACCTGATAGGCAGGTTGCTTCAGCTTCTGTGCCTTCTGCTATAATAAACACCCATGTAGATATCTCTTTGAATACTATTGCAATAAACATTAGTGTAGTGTCGCTTTGATACACTGATTTTGATCCCATTGAACTTTTCCTAAAATTGGGTGATGCAGCACTAAAATGTATACATTTTTTTTTACATTGGGTTTATGTGTATGTGAAGAGAGTCTGTATGCATGCACCATGGCCAAAGCAAGGATGTCAAAGGACGGTTTTAGAGAGAGGTTTCTCTCCTTCCACCATGTAGTTTCAGAAGGTCAATGTCCACAAAATTTCTCTTTACAGCTGTTTTATATGCATTTTTACCACCAGCATAAAACAAAAGATAGTTTTTTTTTCTTTTTCTGATAACAGCCATTTTATCTGGCATGAGAGATTCCTCTGTTGGATTTGGTTTGTGTATATAACCCCTTGCTGGATGAAGATCTGACATTTAATTCTCCTATTCCATAAGTCCTCGTCTCACTTTTTACAGTTTTATTTACTGCTCAGTACTCGATTCTGAAGCAATCTGATTTGTTTTTTGCTTTTGATTTCTGTGTTTTTGCTACTATTCTAAAACAAACAAACAAAAACTAAGATTAGTGTCATAGAGCCCTGCTTTACTCAATTAGCTTCACAGTTTCTAGATTTTTGTGTGAATCTAATGTCTCTATTCTCTAAAGATGAACTATCTGGAAAGATACAAGAAAGCAGTCTCATTTGCAGTAGCTGCAAAAATACCTAGAAAAAAATTCACCAACTGTGTGAAGAGCATTAGAGGAAAAACTGTGAGACACCAGTAAGATGGATCTGCACGTAGGGATTTTGCCACCAAGCCTGGCAGCACAAGTTCTGTTTCTAGAACTCATGTGGTAGAAAGAAAGAACCAACTCATGAAAGTTGTCTTCGGAATTTCATACATGTATTATGGTCATATGTCTTATCAACACACAAAGTCATATACAGTAATGGAATAGAAATTTCAAATGAGAATTGTGGGACATTAGTGAGAAATTACCCAGTGATATAAATAAAGGAAAAATGTCCACAATCTCATGCATTGTGAAAAGTATTTTTTAAATTCTCCTACTACTCAAAGTGATCTTTACTTTTAGTGTAATCCTGATCAAAATATCTGTATTATGCTTTACTAAAATAGCAAACACATTCTTATGGAATCATAAAGGATTCTTATAATCTTGAGCCAAAAAGTAAAGCTAGGGACATTAGAAGAAATGGCTTCAAAATATACTAAACAGCTATAGCTAGCTAATTAGTGCTGTATAACCATAAAAAATGTACATAAACCAATTAATCAGAATTGAGAAACTTGTTATACTACAATTTAACCACAAATGGAAGTGCTGTGTGTACCTGTGATGATAGTAATCTATTCTACGTATACATAAAAATATTTTAGTCAGTTTTATTACATGATATTTGGAAATGTTTCCCAGAATTTTCCTATTTAAGTTCTCCCCCTACTTTTTGACAACACCACAGATGAAAAGTTCTTCCCTATTAACTACCATGCACATCTGAGGAAATTTTTATCCATTCTTTTCTGGCAATGTAAAATTGCCACGTTGTATCATTATACACTGTTATCTCAACTCTAATGTTATTACTAATACTTTTAAATACTAATTAACCAAAATAACATTTCAACTGAAGTTACTCGCTCTTCTGGGGGTATGAAATGGGCAAATATGAGCAAATGTAATGATTTTATTGAAAAAAATGTTAAGTAAAAGTCAATTGTTTGGCACATTAATTTAAAAATTGTTTTAAAATAATTCTCACTGTTATAGAAGGAAGAATATATGAATTGACATTTATCCAGAAATTTAAACATGTGAAAGTACATGTGAAAAGTCACTCACAGTTATTTTTCAATCCTGCATCAAACCAGAGGGAACTTTTGGCTTTATGGGAGCTTCTTTTTCTACTATCCAATCAAATCAGGGGATAACATGTGTTCAATAGCTCGTCAATGAGTTTGTTAACGTCCCACTTTTCTTGATCCTGTAGAGTTACTCTCTTAAAAACTTACTATTTGTCTTCAAATATCATTGTGTTATTGGCCAAATGTCATAAGTTCCATGTTGCATCAATTCTTTACCTACCCAATTGTGTTTGTATCCTGCCATGCCCAAAACCTTCAGCGTACGGCAAAATTAGGTTCATTTTCAAAGTATACATTTATATGTAGTGAAACAGATACTTCAGTAGTTTATGACATTGATGTTTTAGTATATTTCTCCTCCAGGAACATAAAAATTACTATATATATATAAAATTTAATTATATATATCTGGACTCAAAGGTAGCCTAGTCTGATAGTATATGTACATCCTAGAAGACTTAGGAGGTAAAATCTAATAGGTTATCTTGCAGAGACCCCTTATAATAAAATATGTTCATTCCTCAAAAGTGACCTATTTCATCTCCAGTAACCCAGCCAGCAACAGATCTTCAGTATTTTACAGTCTTAGAATGATACATTAGCATTCAATGGCTTTTCCTTTCCAGGTTTCTATGGCAACCCCTGCACCACATACTCATTAGAAAGAAGTTCTGTTTAATTGATCTACTAATGTGTTGCTTAATAGTAACTGTTAAGCAGTCTTTTGTTTCCAGGTCATATTTAGGGTTCACATATTTGCATAAAAGCATTTCGTTAGCTGAAACCAATCATTACTAGCAATTTTCTTTCTTTAGTTTAAAATAACTAAACCCTCATTGAGATTTTTCTGAATAGCAAATATTTATATCTTGGAGAATAGGCTTTCTGTATGAGCTTGGCTGGCTTTGTTTCTGTGATCAGCAAGAAAATTACAGAGCTCGAAAATGTTAATCAGTGAAGACAAAAAGAAGGTGTCTTTTTCTCCAGTTGAAATGCAAATTTACAGTGACGCTAACTATAGGCCATATCCAATATTTGATGACAAAGTTGTAATGGATAAATATAATTTAGAATGCATAGTAGTTATCCACTGCATAACTTTCACTAATTAGAATTTTCATATGCTCCAGTCAGTGCAGAGGAGACACTTTAGGCTGAGCGCTTTCCTTGTGTACCTAGTTTATCTGGAGGATCATTCTTAAGGAGCACTTATCAAAGGCTTCAAATTAGCCGAGCCATAAACGCCACTATGAGTGAAATTCCTAAAGCTCATTGAGAAGACGTGGCAAAGTGGTCTTATCGAATAGTTGCACAACTACATAGCCAAATACATTCTGTCGAAGAGAGGTCACTTTAAGTGTCTCAAGCTGTCCCTTCATCAGTAATGCTTGCTTCCATTATAGTGATAAAGACAACCTGCATCTTTAAGGAATTTTAAAATGCTGAGTCTGCTCAATTTCTATCACACACATGTGAGAGGCCAATTGACTTGAAATAGTAAACTACATTAAGAAGATGAGAAACAATTTGGGGCATATTGGGTGTTATACATATAGTGTGTGTGTTTGTGTGTGTGTGATTCAGTGCATTTGCATGTGAATAGTGGGCATCTTCTTTTATTACTCTCTAGATTAATTTCCTTGAGTTTGTCTCTCAACCCAAAGGTCATAGTTTCCATTAGGCTGGCTGGAATCTGACATCTCATGATCTGCCTATCTCTTCAGCCCAGTGATAATGTCACAGGCATGCATAGCTATGCATGGCTTTACAAATATTTAAATATGTTTCTAGTTGAAATAAAACTATATCATTGTCCATCCTCCATTCCCTTCCCAACTTCTCTCATCTCAAATCTCTCCCATGGCCCCCTGCTTTTAAGTTGATAGCCTTTTTTCTTTTTAGATATATAGAAATGGATATAGTTAGGCCTGTGTTTAAACAAATACATACACATACACAACTCACTGAGCCTGATTTTGATTTTGTATGTATATACGGTTTCATAGTTTGCCACGATACATTGGGTAACCAATAAGGGGAGGGCCATCCTTAGTCCTGAGAGAGGTTAATTCTCCCTCTTCCAGCAGTCATTGATAGCCTTTAGTTCCGTGTCTAGGGATAGGATCCTGTGGAATTTTCTGCTTTCCACATTAATATGTCTGTTGATATTGATGTTGATACAGTCTTGCTTATGCAGCTATTTCTAGGAGAAACTGTTATATAGCAGACTTTCAAGTATTGTGGCTCTTTCAATCTTTCCAATGTTTCTCAGATTTTCTCTGAGCCACAGCCAGAACTATGGTATCGCTGCATCCTTTTGAGCTAGATTCCAAACTGTTGATCTCATTTTTAGTTTTCTGTGGTGATTTTCATTTGCTGTAAAGATTCTTTGAAGGGGGGTGGTAGCTGCAGTGGATATAAAGATAGGATTTACAACGTAGTAAGAAATTATTCTCATCTAGAAGATTGGTACTAGTAGATTCTTTTCAAAGGTCACTAACTTTACTAGGAAGTTGTCTAGGTTTCTAATATTAGGTATGATTTCACTCCTATTCATATGAGTGTCAGTTAACACCTCTGTATACATTTCTATACATGATTACAATTGTTATTATTCATAAATATCCCAGCTGGGTAGGAAGGTGTATTTTTTTCCCTCTCTTAGCAGCTTGCGTAACATTTTCTGGAACCATAAAAGCTAAATGAATAGAAAGAGGCTTTCAGTTCATATCCAGTTTGAATTATCTATGTCTGGTGTCCTAAATGTGCTATGTCTTTAGCAATAAGGGCTCTCAACCTTTGAGAGGTATTCAAGGGCTATCCACAGAACAAACATGCACATATCAAGCACCACACACACACACACACACACAGACACACACTTTCAAATTGTTTTTCAGAATAACCCGTGTGATACCCAAAATAAATAAACGCCATGTCCAGCTTTTTATGTGTTTGCTGGGGATACTAATTCAGAGTCTTATACATAAAAAACAAACTTTCTTACACAATAAACCACCTCCCATCCCCCAAATAATTTTATATTAATCAAATAGACGTTAATTTCCATTGCTTTAAAGATTCATTAAGGAATTGTGTGTGTGTTGCCTTCATGGTCAAGATTTGTGCTCAGTCAGCAATAAGACACGATGTTATCCTACATGACCATGAGAATTAACTTGGAACTGTGTTCTATACTGATCTCCTTAACTCGAGACTCTGCTTTTCTTTCATTGTATTATCTATAGAAGAATGTTTATGTAGCCTGTGCAGGAGAAGAGAACCTGTCTTTCTGGTGTGTATCTATTGCTATTAGTGTTTGGGGCAGTTCTTCCAGAGATTGTACCAGCTACAACTCATTTTTCTGCCATCACTTGATGAGAATTTACCTAGTAAAAGTTCATGAGTTCTTAGTTAAAGTAATAATTGGTTATCTAGTAAAGGAAGTCCCTTGAAATGGGCACTGGAGTTCAATACTCCTAAGATCAATTGCTTATTTTATAGTTTCAGCAAAATAGAAATTGTCCAATTTCTTTATAAAACAACAAAAAATCAAAACCATTCATTATATAAGCATCGCACAACACACTTGTCATCTTGTATTTCCTGTCATAATTCTTATTATTAGACAAAACATACTGATGAACATTCAATAATACATAGAGAAAAATTCAATATCTCACTTCTCCCTTAGTAAAAATAGACAAAAATATAAACTCTAATTTATATTTATCTCTAATAAAATATCAATCCAGAAAAATTAATTGAAATACATACGCATACATGCATACATATATACATACACAAACACACACACTATGTATGTATGTATGTATATATATATATATATATCATCACTTAATGCAAATAGCAAAAACAAAAAGAAATAACATTGTTTAGGTTAGTCCAAAATGAGGGTGCTTGAGTAAAACAGGTTGCTCAAAAGTAAAGCGATTGTTCCCTTTGTCTCCTTGGAAGGTTGGATATGATCATCAAAGTGCAATAAATCTTCCATTAGCTGAAGAAATGAAAATTGAAATTATGCACTATTTACTAGCGATCATTGATACTGTACTCAATGGGCCCCTGAGAAAGCAGGTAAGGTTTTGGTATTAATAGCTGAACTTAGCCACCTATGGTTTCAATGATATGTGATGAGGCTAAAGTAAATCCTAAGTAATAGAAAGCCAGCTTGATGGTTTTGAAATCTTTTTAATTGTTATTAAATTTTAAAATATGAAAGAGACACATCCTAGGCTGTGATGGGGAAGCTTAGCCAATCAATAAGGCTAGGGTGTGGCCGCCTGGGGCTAAGGAAGAAGCACCTGGGGATCCAGGTGCCTGCCCCTTGTTTTGTCTCTTTCTCCGCTGTGCGTGATTCTCGCTGGATCCCGGTTGTGTGAGCCTCTCTTTAGCCCAATCATTAAAATTATATTCCTTGTTTTTGAGCTGGTCTGGTTAATTCTAACTACCGGTCGACCACGCCCAACAAGTTTGGGCCTGCAGTAGTGGAGGGGAGCCTACCTAGTCATTGTAAGATTAAGCAAGACAAAACTCCACAAGGCACAGGCCAGATGGGCTCTATGATGCTGAGCAAATTTATGGCGGATGGGGTCTGAAAAGAGAGGCATAATGATTCATATCCTGTGGGAAGAACTGGCAGGCTAACCAACTCAGCAACGACCCATACCCAGAATCAGGGCTAAGTGTTGGCCCATCCCAGTACCCACCCCATCTATGATCTGCTAGAAAATGTGAAGGGGTTGGTCCTGCAGACCAGAAGTTGTAGGATCTCCATGACATAGGGCAACAACAAGATAGCCAATAAGAGCCGGGCCGTGGTGGCGCAAGCCTTTAATCCCAGCACTCGGGAGGCAGAGGCAGGCAGATCTCTGTGAGTTCGAGACCAGCCTGGTCTACAAGAGCTAGTTCCAGGACAGGCTCCAAAACCACAGAGAAACCCTGTCTCGAAAAACCAAAAAAAGAAAAAAAAAAAAAAGATAGCCAATAAGAATCCTAGCAAAACCATTACTGATGGTGTAGCAAACCAGAGGCTTTGAACAAAAACAATGACTCATTGCAACACTTGCAAGTAATGCTCTATGGACTAAATGATGTAGACTGAAGTTTCTGTTCTGCCCAGTTCCACAAATGTTCAGTTTCAAAGAAACACGCAGATGTTTATATTAATTATAAACTGTTTGATCTATTAGCCCAGAATTATTATTAACTGTCTCTTACCACCTAAATTAATCCATAATTCTTGTGTTTGTTTAGCCATGTGACTTGGTACCTTTTGTCAGTGCAGAATTTTGATCTTGCTTTCTCTGTGTCTGGGTGGCAGCTGCAGACTAACCCTTTCCTCTTCCCAGAAGTCTTCTAATCTGGTTGCCTTGCCTATATTTTCTGCCTGCCTACTGGCCAAACAACATTTTATTAAACCAAAATGAATGACAATTTTTTACAGGGTACAAGAGCATTATCCCATAACAAAGGGGCATACCATGTGACTCCTTGTGTCACACTAAAGCTTCGAGGAGGAGATATTTTTTTATTATTCTTTTCTTTTAAATTTTGTTTTGTTTTATCCAAGATAGGAGGGTGCAAGGATAGAGGGGAGGTGGGAAGGGACAGGATAAAGTGGGATAGAGATGTGAAATCCACAAAGAACCAATAAAGAGTAAAACTGGAAAAATATCCATAAAAGTCAGCAAACTCTTTTTACAATATATTTCTGTATAATTGAAGGGACATATCTGTTTTGGTGTTGTCTTTGGACTTGCTGCATGTTGTCAGTATTTTTCTAGGATATATATTTGTAGTCCTAGGTACTCTAGGACTTTTATTGGGAAGTGATTTTGGATGTTTTCAAAGGGAATTTCTATATCCAATGAGATGACCATATGCTTTATGTCATTGTGTCCGATGTGTTGTGTTACATTTATTGAATTATGTATGTTGAACCTCTTTGCATCTCTGGGTTGATATCTTCTTTATCTTTTATCTTGGGTCATTAAAGTATGCTCATTTGGATTATCCATTATCTAGCATTAAGACCTATAATGTAAAAGGTGTCTTGGGAGTCCTTTTTTGTCGTGTGATATGGTATACTCATTCACATATATGAAATACAAAGGAGTGGACATTGTTGGTATAATAATTCTTCATATTACAACACCCATGTGCTTTTTGGAGTCAGTCAGTCATAGCATATTTGGTATTCATGGGACAGGACTAGATCATACATTCATATTTGAAGGGTTAGTCTGCTTATAAATTGTGTAGGAAATCATACACTCAAAAGACTACCTAAAGTAAGAGGTACATAGAGAATAAGAGAGATCTAAGTACTGCATACAAAATTACTTTTAAATGACATGTAAACATTCTAAAGAAACAATCAGAAGAGAAGAAGAAACTATGAATGTTTAAGGGTGGACAGAAGATACATGGCTAGAAACAAGTTCAAGGATGTGTAGACATTGATGCTGAATAAGAAAACACGTACTTCAAAGGATATGAAATGGTTTGAAATTTTAATAGAAGAGAGAATAAGGATTAATAGTTGGAGCAATTAGTGATAACTCACAGGTTTATAAAGATAATATCCATAGCAATCTGAAATTGTCCAAATATAAAATAAATATCAAAAATACAGTGTCAGCCTATGTTGGTATACAATATCAACTTGACAGAACCTAGAGTCACTTAGAGAGGGCCACTGATCATGCCTGTGAGGGATTATCTAGATTTGGTTGGCCCTTGGGTATGCATATGAGGGATTTTCTTGTTGAGATCAATTGAGGTGGGAGAAGCACACTAAATGTGGGCCTCAATACTTCATGGATTTGATAGTGGATAAATAAAAGGGAAATAATGTACTGAGTAGCAACACCTATCCCTTTGTGATTCCTGACTGCAGCTGCTGTGTGGCCAGATCTTTCACGCTGCTACTGCCTCGATATTCACAATATTTTTCTCATTAAATCTATCATCTAGAAATAACTGAATTTTAGTTACTCTTCCTACTGCTTTGGAAAAAATGCATAATGAAGCAATTGAAAGAAGAGTTTTATGGGTTACATACCCAAAATATTAAGTAAAATATTAAAACACCTATGCATGCACACACCAGCACATTAGTAACTCAGCTACACTAGTTATGTTTCATTTCACTTTTTGAAGACTATAGACATTTTTCAAGGTACACAGTTAAAATTTAATATTTTAAGATGAAAATAAAACAATACCTAGGATCCATTCCTATACCATGTGAGTTAGGATCATCTAGTCTTGTTTGTCAGGATCTTTTCTTTTCCCACAAATGATGACTGTCTCATATTCAACATCTGTTTGCCAATAAATATTTAACTATTAAGTTACTTCAAGTGTAATGAGAGAAAATTTGGATTTAAAAGTGTTTTTCTTTGAATTAATTGGGTGTTTCTATCTCAACTCTTCATGGTGATATATCCATGTGTAAAGCAAAGGGGTTTTGTATGTTTGCTTGCTATTATCTTTGGAAAAGAAGCAACCAGAGAAAACTGTGTGAAAATAAATATCAGTTTTTCCCCTTATTTTATTAATGAAAAGCTTTATATATTTACCTCATGCATTAGAGTGTTGGCGGGGATACAGAAAAAGATTCAAAATTCTGAGAGTTAAAATTGAACTCAGTAACTGAGTCTCATGTCCCTTTTTCTACTCAGGGCATATGCTTTTGCTTACTGACAAGCAAATATAGAAGTGCATTCTGTGGTAATGGTTAGAATTCTACATATACTATTTAAAATGTAAATTTTAAACATAATTAAGAATTTAAAAGTACATTATAATTGGCAGGGGGTAAGATCCAAGACAAGCACATGACAATGAATCTATAGCTGGATGGTAAAGGATGGTTGAAGACCCTGTGTGAGCTTCATGATATATTACAGTGTGGTTTAAAATTTGTACCTTATTGAAACTGTTTATATCATTTTATATGCACATGATTATGCTATTGATGCTGATATCATCTACATCTATTCCTGGGTTACAATATCTCATTTTCATGATAATAATTAAAAATTAAATTCCCCTTTAAAGATTCCCAGAATGTTATGTCTTAAATTATATTCTCAATGAGCTTTTCTGAATATTCAATCTCAGTTATTGAATTCATATATTTTCATTACTCGGGGAATGCTTGCATTTGTTTTGTATGACATATGGTTCACTAGCAAGCTGTTATTCAAACTCTTTCACTTACATTATGACAACGAATGAAGTATTCAAACCTACAAACACTGAATTTCATATAATTGCTATTATTCCAAAGCAACACAGTATCTTGAAATAGTCAATTCTAATCTCACAATTAAAATCCACTTAGCTTCATTGTGAAAAATGAAAATGCCTTTTGTGTATGGAATTCACCACTTTAAACAGTGAAATTCCACTCCTTACAGGATGGAGCAGAATCAGGTAAGTTGAGTTTGTGACAATAGCTCTAATAATATAGTATTCTAATAATATTCTTTCCAGTTATCATTTTGATATTCTGTGTGTCTGGCGAGCTGGCAGAACCCAACCACACAGCCTCAGCAAACCCAACACTGCCCTATGGCACTTCTCTGCCTCCCTGGTTTTACATAGCTGCAGCCCTTGGGTGGTACAATTGAGTAATCCATGTTGTTTTGAAGCTGACATTTAACGAACTACTCTGAAAACCTTTCCTATTGCTTCATATTTTTTTTAAAAAAAATCTCTGTTTCTTTAACTATCACACTCTCATTGTGAGATAAAAGGGAAAAACATCCAATAGCAAGAACTAAAAGAGATGCTTTGCCAAGTGGCTCCTGGGTTTGCTTGCTGCTGCTCTTGGAGGGGTTGCATGGAGACGCTGTAACCTGATCATCAGAAGTCGCAATCTAGGTCACAGTTCCGCAGCTGCTGCTGGCATTAAGATATTGATTCTCAACTTGTATGGCCCTTTGATGTCGCCTAGTACATTGATGCAGAGAAGGAAATGCACTGACAGCTTCTGTCAGGCACACAATGCAAGGTGTGCTTCTTTGTCGTAAAGATGTGCAGAAGTGGAATTAACTCTGCTAGCATGTAAAACAGACCGTCTTTCCACCCATGCTTATATTTATTTTAACTTAATGTTACGATTCTATGAACAGTAAGATTTTTTCCACAGTGTTTACAAATGGCCCCAGAGGCAGTCTATGTTTCTTTTCTTATTTTCTAACATATTTAACTCAGTTGGCATTTGGCTTTGAGAGTCATATTTGCAGTGATTAGAACATGATAGTTGAGGCTGCATTAGCCCATTCTTGGTGAGAAATGTAATTTTCCATCATCTTCTACAAACTAAGATTTTTTTGTTCTCCCTTTACCAGCATTTGCATGGCAAGGTTTATTTCCAGACAATGGAATTTCCTTTAAGGGCGATCAAGGTACAAGGAGATGAGGGTACTAGAAACGAGAGCAGCGTGTGAGACGAGCCGCTTCTCCCACTTCTGCTGAGTTGAAACCAATTGCTGATGAAGTATATTAGGAGTTTTTATTTCTTTATGTTGAAAAGGTGTCTTTTATTACACCTAGCATAAACTTTACATCCAAGTACTCACTATAATTTTCCAGTATTTCACTAATAGAAAATAGTTTGTCAGAAGGAACTGAGAATGCACAACGTATGTTTAGTCGAATATCCAACCATAGTTTACGTCGTACTGTTGGAACTTACTTCAGGTTGCTGTTATTCAATGGTACAGTGTAATTTTTTTATAAGAAATTTGCATTTTTATCAAATTAAGTTTTCATGTTGTATATCCTTTAGGTTTCTTTGGTCAGTAAGTGTAATATTAGTGTACAAGGTTTTTCTTTTAACCAATTTTTAAAAATAAGTAAATTTATTTATTTATTTAATATTCTGGCAACAGTTTCCCCTTCCTTCTCTCCTCCCAAGTCCTTCCCTCTCTCACAATCTCCCTTTGTTTCCATGAGTATCTAAAAACATTACATGTCAACTTGCAGAAAGACAAAGCACCTCCCCATGTATTGAGGCAGCCAACCCAGGATGAGGAGCAGAGTCCAAAAAGCCAGTAAAATAGTCTGAGACAACCTGTATTCCCACTGTAAGGAGTCCCCAGTAAGTTAAGTATGACTTAATCGTAACCCTAGCCCAAACCCTAATCCTCAACCCTTTTAAAATAATCTTGAAGAATGGAAAATTTACAAGTTATATCGTTCCATTTAGGAATTAATTTAAATCCACCGTGGTGGCACACGCTTTGAATCCCAGCACTTGAGAGGCAGAGTCAGGTGGATCTTAGTGAGTTCAAGGTTAGCCTGGTCTACAAAGAGAGTTTCAGGATGACCAACGCTACACAGAGAAAACCTGGCTATAAACCCCGTCCTGCAAAAATACCCCCCAAAAATACCAAAACAATTAATTTAATATGCATTCTTTCCCAAATGACTGTATGAAACTTGTGCTCTGTTGAAGGGTACTCGACTTATTCATATTAAAATTTAAAATGTGTCAACTTTGTTAACAATCCGCTGAATACTTCCAATTTTCCTACATGCTTTAAAAAAATGTTAGCACACATTCTCTCTCTCTCTCTCTCTCTCTCTCTCTCTCTCTCTCCCTCCCTCCCTCCCTGCCTCTCTCCTCCCCCTCCTTCTCTCTCTTCTGCTGAGTTTTATGACTTTAGGTATCACATGTAAATGAGGTCACAGAAGCAGTAGTGGTGTTCCTGTTTGTGGCTTGTTACAATTAAAGTGATGACTTCCAATTTCATTCATGTGGCAGAAATACTCTTCTTTGTAGAGTGAAGCAGCTCATTTTACACATTACACACACACACACATACATATAATATCAGTATATTATACAATATACATGATATCAGATAGCTATAATATATACCAGCATATTATATCATATATAATATCACCTACAGTATATCCATATATATCCAGATTTATGGCATATACGCATACATTTTTCAATTGATCCATACAGTAGTTGAATTTTATGGTTAAAGCACTGACAGTTATTTTCTAAGATGTGACATTATTTTATTGTTTAATGGGAAAAGCTAATTATTTGATAATTGACCAAAACAAAAACCAGATGCTCCAAATTATTGAGATTCTGTAATTCACCTTGTTCCTTAAACTGCAGATATGCATTCACAAAAGGGGCAACTGGGAAATTATGTGAAGAATAAGCTCTGATTTCCTCTACTCAAATATTAGTGTTCCTCGAGATCTTAATGACACTCTCAGTGTGTATCTGGAAAATATCTATTAACGGGTGATTATTGAAAATAGGTGCTTTCTTGAACATCCCATGATTTGTTTCCCACAAGGCTCTTGTTGTATTTCTTTGATCTGATAATATTCATAACACAAACTATCACTTTATTCTTTCATTCTAGGTGAATCTTGCTGGCTGCTATAAAGACTCAACAATTATTCACATTGTTATCTCATCAAGCACTATAAAAACCAGAATTCTTTAAAGAATTATAAACCCATAAACTACAGTTATAAAATATATAATATAAATCATTTATATATATGGTAATAATACATATGTAGAGTAATAGTACATAGGAATGCAAATTGGAATAAAGTAAATTATACTCTGGAGGGAATTTGAGATTTCCAAAACTACTGGTTGTCCAAATGTGTTAGCTACAGTGCAAAATTTATTCAAAGAGAATAATAAATTTTCTTAAGCACTGATATATCTTATTAACTATACAAAAATCTTTAAAAAGTAGAAATTTGATCATATTAATCAATTTAACTGTTTATTTTTCAATTGATTTAATATATTAGATAAAATTTCAAGTCCGATTATGTTTAAAGATGGTCAAGTCAATACCTAACTTTGTATCTAAATTTAAAACAAATCAACTTCTATTCTCACGATTAGAGTTTATAAACAAATGATCAATTTATATTGAAGATTCACTTTTAGTGGCATGAAAAGTAAACATTATGAATTTTAGAAAAATATTGAGCTTATATATAGATAGATTGTTTATATTTTAATGTAATTTAAAATATCAACTAGATAATAAGCTGGTATCCATGATTTTCTCTTGCTTTTTGTATAATCAATAAATCTATGAGGCATGGTTGCTATTACATCATTCAGATATTATTGATTCGACCTAACAGGAGGATCTGTGGTGGCTCTAGGGTAATAGTTTTTTCAATGCTAAGAGAACATTTTGTAGCAAATAAAAACAAGTGCAATGAAATGGTCCAGATGTTTCACAAAACTTTTGTAGGGTTGAAATCAAATCACAGATGTGGCTACATTAATAGATAAGGCCTTTAGGCAGGGATTGAAGCATGAGATTCTTTTCAGGAGGGCAGGATTAGAACCCTCACAGGACAGTTGAGGCAGCCTGTTCCTGTTCCTCTCCCCCTTGAAAACACAACAGGGCACTATTCTGAAGCAGAAAGTGTCCCTCAGAAGACACGAGAAAATCAACTAGATTTTTAAAATTCAATCTTTATAAATGTGACGAATAAGCATGATAATATAAACTATGTAGTCTCGGGTGTTTTTCTATAAAAGAATAAAGAGATAAAATATTCACAAACTGAAAATTTGCAGAGTCTCTTTTCTAGACTCTCATGTCTTTCGGTTAGTAAAGGAAAGTATATATTTATGTATGAAATATTAACCACATTTTTATAACAGGATTTTTATAATGCAGTATTTGAATGTTTTCATTATTTATATGATTTTCACATTATGTATTTCAAAAACACCAAATCTTTTCAAGCTTTCTAAAAATTCTAAGATCTTGTCGAATTAGTTTAGAGTTGAATAAATTCTTGCAACAGCACATAATCATATTCTAATAATTTCTTTATGCTAATTCGCTAATTAGCTCATGGCCCTGCATTCAGACCCTGAATACACCTAGTCTATGTTCTATTTTTTAAGTACATTTTTAACTCCACTTAAATAAAGTTTTGCAGTATGTTGTGATTTAATCATATTTTCTTCAATATACTTGTGAAGTCCTCTCTTGCTACATGTTTACTTCAATTTCTTCTATTTAATGCTGAAAATCCTGTTATATGAATAAATTACATGGGTATTTAGACTAATACTTATGTCCTGTTTTCTGCATAAGATTTGAATTTAAGGTATTGATTAAAGACAATAGCATTAGGCTGGTAAAGATGATTGACCCTAAGGTCAATGAACTGAGCCATCTCTAGATTCCAAATGGTGGAGAGAGACCTGAATCCAGTAAGCTGTACTTTGACGTCCACTGAAACACCATACACACACACACAAAGGGAGAGGGAGAAGGGGAGGGAGGACGGGAGGGAGAAGGGAGTGAGGTTGCAAGAGCAGAGGAGAGAAGAAAAAGGGAAACAAAGAATAAAAAAAATTTGATAATTTTATATATGTGTTCTGTATTTATATCCTATATCCTCTTCACCCTCCAAATCCTCTTGTGTTCCTCCCATTCCTTCTCAAATATGTGGCTTCTTATTCTTTAATTATAAAAGTTATGTACATATGTTTATGTATATAAGTTTATAAATAAAAATTGCTGAAAAAAATATATATATGACTGACCTCCTGAAGTTTGCTTACCTACCACCAAGGGGAAAGTCTCTGGAGACCAGTTTCTCCCACTCTCAGAAATAACCTTTTTTCTGTAGTTCTTCTAGGGGTACAAAAGTCCTGTGAGAATTTCCCCATTCATAGCAGCATGCCAATTAGTGTTTATAATTTCAGTAAAAGAAGATAGCATCAAAACGGAAAATTTTCTTTATATGATACATTTTAAGGGTGTTTTGATATCAGAAATTATTTATGTCTGCCCTCCAAAAACATAAATATCACTACATCATTGAAAGGCCACATAGACCCTCTGAATATGGGTGATAGTTATGTGGCTGGATCTGTCGGGGTACCTGGAAGTGGCACCAGACACATCATAGATGCATGAACTGACTTTCTGGAGCCCATTAAATACAGTGGGATACCTTGCTCAGACTTGATACAGGGAGGGGGAGGGAGACTTGGTCCTGCCTCCAGTTGGTATCCCAAACCTTGCTGACTCCCCAAAGAAGGCCTTGCCCGCTCTGAGGAGTGGATGGGGGATGGAAAGTGGGAGGAAGGCAAGAAAAAGTGAGAGAGGGGAAACTGGGGTTAGTATGTAAAATTGAAGTAAATTATTTTAATAAAAATATGGGAAAAAAGAAAGGCCACATCAGAAGTAAATGAGAGTAGAGAGGAGAGGGTTTTGTCAGCTCTGAAATTCCCTTCACATAATTTAACTTCATATTCATCAGAAATGGCTTTAGCTCAAGGACTTTCCAAAATACTAATCTGACTAGAAGCCAGCTGGATGAGCAGAGAAAACTCAGAGAAGACTGTATCAGATTCACCCACTCTTCTGTAGTTAGGTGTCATTAAGATTTCTTTTTTGTTTGTTTGTTTTTTGTGTTCTTTCAATTATAATGAAAAGATTTGTTGATTAGTTGCTAGCAGGATGAACAAACTCTGAGCCAAATTTGACACTGCCTTGAAGGAGGGATGGGAGGACTTTTAAAGGGGAAAAACCACATGAAGTCCTTTCATATCCATGCAAGCAAGTAAAACCTGTTCTTTCCTGCCAAGTTAGGTGGTTAATGCAACGCAAAATGATTTTTGGATATCTGAGTAATCAAATCACATAAGAAAAAAATAGTTAGTTATATCATAACAAGTGGATAGTTATGGCTGTACATTTTTTGGGGGCGGTCACTGAGTCAGGGTAACTGGGAACTTATTTTTCTTTAAGATTTCTTGTTTGCAGCATTTGTATTTGTTCCCAGGACCATTGTTTCTTGTTCCACCACTTAGAATTAACCTACTGTGGAGACTTATGAAAGTGTCTGCCTTGAGAATTATTTATTCCAGCTTCATGCTCTGTGTACGCCTGAAGCGTTAACCTACCACTCAAACATGCCATGAAAAGTGATCTGTGTATTGTTCATTCTGTATCATAGTTCACAAAACAACCAGAAATTAATGATTGTGTTTGTCTTTTCCTATAGAATACAGGATGGAGAATCAGACTCTACATTAAATCTGCCTTAATTTTATGGCAAAGAGGACTCCTTGTCACCCACTTTACTTGGTTTAGCTTTTTGCCAGTGTCCCTTAAGTTTCAATAAAAAGCCCTTCCCTAAGAGTCTAATAAATCAACAGGTTACCTTCTTGCATTACTATTACCAAGCGTGTAAAATGTCTAGGGCATAGACTGGGAGATGCTAAACTAATTTTATACATCATAATAATTATTACAGATGTTTATTTACATTATGGATTAAAGAAAATATTTGTCACAAAATGTAATATAGTATGGCTCAATTTCAGATTGATATAGAAAGACATGTTACCTTTAGACACAACTACTTGAATTATGTCCAAAAAAAAGAAGTAATGGACTTAAACATAGTGGGGATAAGAATTAACCGTAGAATTTATAGCAAAATGATTTCATATAACTTTAATATAGATCTATAATCCTATTGGTATAAGAAATGTTAGTTGATAATTTGTAGTCTAGGAAGTGCTTCTAATATTCTAATTTCTTTTCAGCACAACATCTGGCCTTATAAGAAGTGGCAGAGTATATATAAAGTAAATACTATAAATTGACAGATACTATAAAGACACTTTCAAAAACTATCTGCTACCTGTTTTCATATTACAAATGTGATTTTTTTGTTGCTATTACATAAGGACATTTATCAGTTGCTGACTGTATAGGCTTATGGCTTTTAATGATTGGTGTAAATACATGATTGTGATTAATTCATGACTTATTGTACATAATTTGTGTTAATAAATGAAATGGGCCTTGTGTGAGACTTCTGGACATAACGGATTACAAGGAACTACAGACGAGAAGCATTGCAGAGTGACTGACTTCTATCATAGCAGCCTCTTCAGAATATTCAAAAGCTTCCGGTGAAAATGGGAAAGACAAAATAAAGAATCTAAGACTTTACTATTCATAATATAGCTTACTATATTATTTTTCCAGATAACTTATTTTAAAACATAGCAAAATACACATCCATCTGCTAAGTAAAATGATGGCACATTTTCTGAATTTTCTTTAGAATGAAAAGAGACATAAAAAATAATATGAAAAATTTGAATGGAAGTATTCAACTCTGTCTGTACATACACTAGAAAATAAAATAATGATCTATATGTATATTACAATGATTTTTACACATCTATAAAGTCAAACATAATATATGATTTTGAAAATATTTTGCATGTATAAAACAAAACAAGAACTAAGAAAAGAGTAACCTGACTGTTATATATATATATATATATATATATATATATATATATATATATAACATCGTGTCATATAGTTTTATATTAAGTGATAAACCTTGGAAGGAGATGGTTATTTCACCTTACAGTCCTTCAGATTAGGAATCTGGTGGCAACAACTGAAACAGAGGTCATGGAAGAAGGCTTCTTACTGTGTTGCTCAACCTGCTTGCTGATACAATCCATGACCACCTGCTTTGGGTGCAGCTCCCCACAGTGATCTGAGCCCTCCCACAACAATCATTGGTCAAAAGAATGTCCCAAAAACTTGCCTACAGGCCATTCTGATGAAAGCAATTCTTCAATTTATATTCCCAGTACGTAGAAGATTCTACCTTGTATCAAATTCATAAAAGAAAAGAAAAAACTAGACAACACAGAGACAAATTACATAATCAGACTTAAGAAAGTATTGCACCCATATAGTATGCATTTTATTTATACCTACTTATAATTACTATAAAGCTGTAATTTATGCAGACCCAAATAGGGAATGTTTCCAGTGAGGAGCTCAGGACATCAGTCTTGCAAATATACTCATCTAGCACATTTGCGTCAAGGCAGTTTAGAAGTTTCTGGTACTAAAGAACAGAAGAGTGTGAATCCAGATCTGAAGCCAGGATAAAAATCATATAAGAACACTAGTTGATTTGCATGTATAGTCATTATGTTGATGAGTTTTTAAAAGATACAGGATATAAAGAACCTTGTAAAAGATGTTGGCAGTTTTGGAGAACGTTGTGAATATATAAGGAAAAATTGATGTTTTTATATTTGCAGAAAATGAACATACACTTTTTCATGCAAACTCATTAATGGCGTGTATAAACATTCACTATATTGTTTAGGAGAAATCCATGTTTTAGTAAATATCTTGCAGCTGATAGTTTTATTCTACATTATTTTTCTCTACCTGTTTACTATTTTAGACTGAGTTTGCCTTTAACTTCAACAAGAAAAAAATCTTTGACATCATTCATTTTGTTATGAATTTTCTTCTATGTATATATTTTAAAAACATATTATATCTATTTAAAAAATTATTAGCATTAGTATATCATCAAGTTTATTGATGAATTTCAAATTATTACACAAAACTAAATATAAAGATCTAATGTTATTAACATAACTTCTTTGTAAGTTTTATCTTATAAAATTAAATAGTTTATTTAAAATTAACATAATACATTATAAAATTTAATTAAATATATCTTAAAGTGAAAAACAAAGATAAAACTCTATTTACAATCCATTAAATGAAAAGGTGTAAATATTGAAACATTTATTTTGAAGGATATATTGTATCATTTTAAAACGGTATAGATTATATGACTTCAATGGAACTCCTTTTAAATGAAACAAATATGTTAAGAATGCTCTTAAACATGAATATTATATATAATAAATTATTGCAACATGGCAAATCTATGCATTAATTATAAATCTAAGATGATCCTAGAAAGGGAAACTCGGTTAGAACACCTGATCACTCACAAGGAAATGTAGGATTAATTACATAGACATTTAAAAAAGTCTCAGTTTTGAATACTCTATTTTTTATAACTTAAGGTTATTTAAAAATTATTCAATCTTTTATATCGTTTATATCTTAATATTTGAAAAGTATTTTCTTGTGAATATGCAGCTAAAATGAAATGAAATAAAATATATGTTATTGCATACTTCCACCTTAGGTTATTTTTCAATAATAAATTTATGTATAGTTTAGGGATGGGTAGTAAATTTTTGCTAGATATAATTTAGGTTACCATAAGGACAATATTAGTTTATATTGTGCTACTGTTTTAATTAAAAATTTGCACTATTAATGTCAATGAAACTGAAATGGAATGTAATTTTTATTTAAACTAAGGACATTATATTTGTTTTAATTTAAAGCATAATATTTGATTTTTTGTCAATCATATTCTTTTAAAATATTTTCAATTCTACCAATTTACTTTAAAATGTCTGTCCAAATGACTTATGTGTTTCTGCTACATATTCGTAAATTTATTTCCAATCGGATAGTCTTTTTAATACTTTAAGTCAAATACAGAGAGATAAAATTTTGTGTGCTTTAAAGTAATTCTTGGCCCTTAGGTTATATAATTAAATATTTTCTGATAAAACAGATTGTAAATGTGAATTTGTGTTTATTAAAACTGTGAGAGTTGATTCAAGTAGATAATATGAAGGGTTCATAATAATGAATCTGGAAATGAGATTAAAATGCAAGCTCCCAAACTGGTGCCGTAGTATTTTATTTTATTTTTTTTAACTTTTTTTTTTATTGAGAAAAGGAGAAAAAAAAAAAAGTTTCCACCTCCTCCCAGCCTCCCATTTCCCTCCCCCTCCTCCCACCCTTCTCCCCCTCCTCCCACCCTTCTCCCCCTTCCCCCACTACTCTCCCCCTCCCTCTCCAGTCCAAAGAGCAGTCAGGGTTCCCTGCCCTGTGGTAAGTCCTAGGTCCTCCCCCCTCTGTCCATATCTAGGAAGGTGAACATCCAAACTGGCTAGGCTCCCACAAAGCCAGCACATTAAGTAGAATCAAAACCCTGTGCCATTGTCCTTGGCTTCTCATCAGCCCTCATTGTTCGCCATGCTCAGAGCGTCCAGTTTTATCCCATGCTTTTTCAGTCACAGTCCAGCTGGCCTTGGTGAGCTCCCAATAGATCAGCTCCACTGTCTCAGTGGGTGGGTGCACCCCTCGTGGTCCCGACTTCTTTGCTCATGTTCTCCCTCCTTCTGCTTCTCATTGGGACCTTGGGAGCTCAGTCCAGTGCTCCAGTGTGGGTCTCTGTCTCTATCTCCATCCATCACCAGATGAAGGTTCTATGGTGATATGCAAGATATTCGTCAGTATTGCTATAGGATAGGGTCATTTCAGGTTCCCTATCCTCAGCTGCCCAAGGAACTAACTGGGGACCTCGGCTTGGGGACCTGGGAGCCACTCTAGGTTCAAGTCTCTTGCCAACCCTAAGGTGGCTCCCTTAACTAAGAATTAAACAACCTAGATGCCCTTCAATGGAAGAATGGATGAAGAAAGTGTGGAATATCTACACATTAGAGTACTACGCTTCGGTAAAAAACAGTGACTTCTTGAATTTTGCATGCAAATGGATGGAAATAGAAAACACTATCCTGAGTGAGGTAACCCAGAACCAAAAAGATGAATATGGGATGTACTCACTCATAATTGGTTTCTAGCCATAAACAAGGGTCACAGAGTCTACAATTGGTGATCCCAAAGAAGCTAAGTAAGAAGGTGAACCAAAGGAAAAACATTTAGTTGTCCTCTTGGCTATGGGAAGTAGATAAAATTGCCGGGGAGAAAATTGGGATCTTGGGGGTGGGGTGGGATGGGGGTAAGGGAAGATGGGGAGAGAAAAGGGAGAAGGGGAGAATGGGGGGAACTTGGGGAAAAAGGAGGATTGGGATAAAGGAAGGTTGGACAGTGCTGTAGTATTTTAAAGCACTCTGTTGTTTGAAGACACTTTCTTGCATTAGAGATAATTTTTTAATGTGTCAGAAAGCACTTATATCTACCAGACAAGCTAACACCAAAATGATATGAACTTATGTCGCTTGCAGGCTCTCTGGGGGCAGAATCGACACATTTGTACCTTATTTTCCATTAAAATAGTCTCTTTTCCTCATCCACGATTTTTCAATATAAATGAAATATGAATGAAATGCATTATATGGATTATCCATTGTCACTGCAGAATCTTGTCAATACAGCTCACTGAAGAAAGCAAGGAGTAAATACACAAAGACTCACATAAGACACATGTTAAACCTTTCCTGTGTTATATTTTGATTTACTGACAAGAAGTATTGATGCTGCCCAAGGAAGAAAATAATCACTAATTTAAAACATCCTTTGAAATTAAGAACAGAATGACAAAGACTAGTATTTGTTATTACTTTTTTTATCTTTATGCTAACATATTGTTAAGTTTGATAATTTAGTAAGCGTACTGAAGTTTTAACTCAATCATCTTAACTTTGTTGGCATACAACTTTAGCTTCATCATCCATAAAACATCACTCAACAACAATTTATAATATGAATGCTTGAATGTGAAGGATAGGGTAGAAAAATCTACTCAAGTGATTAATAGTTATTAGTTCATCGATGTCTGTTGAGTCCCTTCGGAACTAAATTTCTAAACAGATGCTTCTGTTATCACCATGTGCAAGACCCTCAGTTCCTCACATGCTTTGCATCCCTGATGTCAGAGGTATTCAAGGAATCGGGGAACTCAGGTGCACATTTATTTGGGATTCTAAGGTGAAATATTAATTATTCTTGAAGACACAGCAGCAGAATATACTTGTACTGTTTTAAATGTATCATGGTTATAATTTGAGCATGATTTGTACATGTGCATGGCTCTATATTCTGAATATATTGTCATTTCTCCTTTTCTAAGACTGATGTTTGCTCTCACATTTCTCGGTTTTTAAATTCTGACTATACTTTTCCTATGGAATCTATTTTATCCTGAACAAAGTTTAGTACTTATATTTAATTAATTTTATTTTATGTTTATTTCTATTTACCTAACTGCAATGTTCATTTCTCCTTAAATATTAGAAAATAGATTAAGAAAGTTGTGTATAGCTTAGTAGAAAAATGCTTGTCTATAGTGTACAAATTCATGACTCCTAACTTCAGAACTGAAATTAAATAAATAATATCTGATACCTAAACATTTAAATTTGAATGCATTTTAAGTGAAAAATTTCAAACTAAAATTGAATAAATTTTATTTTACCTTTCTTAAATATTAAACAATAGGGAAGAATTTATTTTCAAGTTGTATTACAATTTATAGGAAAAGTTCAATCTGAATGGGAAGTTTAACGTTCTGCAAATGCATCATATTCATACCTACAGATTCCTTTTTCAGCAGACAGTCTACTAGAGGAATTCACAACTGTTCAAAGTGCAGAAAACAACAGATGGTGGGCTGCCTAACCTCAGCTGACACATCTATAAAAAAAACCTGGAAAAATCATTCTGAGTGGGGTAACCCAGACCCAGAAAGGCAAACACGATATGTACTCACTCATAAGTGGATACTAGATTTAAAGCAAAGGATAACCAGACCACAATCCACAGCTTCAGAGAAGATATGTAACTAGGAAGACCCTAAGAGTTATAGATGGATCTCTCTGGGAAGGGAAAATAACATAAGATCTCTATGGTAGGAAATGGGAGGCGGTGGCTGGGAAGAGACAGAAATCTTTAATAAATAAATAAATTGAAAAAAAAGAAAGTATGATGCCAAATTTCAAAAAAAAAAAGATCTCTATGGTAAACTGGAGGCAGAATGCTATAAAAGGGAGGGATGGTTGAGTTTAAGGAGGGATTGGGTAGGAGAACAAGTAAAGGGTTATCTCCAGAGAAGGAGCCATTATGGAGTTAGGGAGAAACCTGGTGCTAGGGAATCCATAAGGATGACAGCACCTAACACCCCCAGTAAAAGTGGAGAGGGTATCTGAAGTGGCCATCCCCTACTCTAATTTTAATCATAGAACCATCATCCAGTAACTGATGGAAGCATATGCAGAGATCCAACCACCAGGTTGAGCTATGGGAGTCCAGCTGAAGAGAGGGAGGAGAGATTATACGAGAGCAAAGGGGATCAAGATCATGATTAGGAAACACATGGAGACAGCTGAATCGAACTTGCTGGAGCTCACAGACTCCAGACTAACAGCTGCTGATCCTGAATGGGACCAAACCAGGCCCTCTACATGTGAGTGATAGTTTTGTAGCCTGGTCTGTTTGTGGGACCCCTGGCAGTTGGACCAGGATCTATCCCTAGTGTTTGAGCTGGCTTTCTGAAGCCCTTTCCATAAGGTGTGATATATTATTTAGCCTTGATGGGGTGGGGAGGGGCTTGGTTCTGCCGCAGCTGAATGTGCCAGGCTTTGTTGACTCCATATGAGAGGTCTTAGCCTTCTGAGGAGTGGATGGGAGTGGAATGAGGTGAGGTGGGGAAAGGGGAGAGGAAGGAAGGAGGGGAAACTGTGGCTGGTATGTAAAATGAATAAAATACAAAAAAAAATATAAAACTCCAATACCTAAGGTTTATAGAGCATCATAGAAGAGGAGGTAGAAAGATCTTAAGGACCAGGGGACCAGGACATTGTCTGCTAGATAGTGTCTTCTATAATTGACAAGGAAGCTACACCTATGTCATTTTAACAATGGAGTAGCCTAAACAAGACCTGCAGGATGACACCCCCAGTTGACATCCTCACATGAATGAGGAAAATCTTAC